>NC_069390.1:56734290-57053179 GCF_027475565.1 Acinonyx jubatus | reverse complement strand
ACTCCCTCTTTCCTGAAGTCTGTTAAAACAAAGAACATTTCTAGTAAGCACTTAAAAGGTACTAGGCACTACCTTTTTTTTTTTTTTTTAATTTATTCTCAAGTTAACATACAGTGTAGTCTTGGCTTCAGGAGAAGATTCCAGTAATTCATTACTTACACATAACACCCAGTGCTCATGCCAACATAGGCACTACCTTCCTAACTTGATCCTCCCTTCTGTCTGTTAAGGTGGGTGTTATTACTCCCATTTTATGGGTGAGGAAACCGAGGTTCAGAGGGGTACAGTCACAGGGTGAGGAAAGGTAGTCAGGATTTAGACCAAGTCTGTCTGAGCCCAAAGGTGGTCTTTTTAGTGTTCCACTGAGTTAGTGATTTGAACCAAAAAACCCAGGGCCTTGGTCTCCCTCTCTCCCTCTCCATTTGAAGGACCAGTCCATTTTTCTTAAAAAGGGTGGGGGAGGGGATGCCTGGGTAGCTCAGTCAGTTTAGCATTCCACTCTAGATCTCAGCTCAGGTCTGGATCTCAGGGTCATGAATTGGAGCCCCGCATCAAGCGCTATGTTGGGCTCCTTGTTGGGCCTGAAGCCTACTTTAAAAAAAAAAAGACCAGCCCATTACAGGAGAGGGGCCTTTTGGGTCTCAGAAATAGAGCATATTTCGGGTATGATGTTGCTGGTGGGCTCACAAGCTGTGTTTGGTGAGAGAGCTATGTTGCCCCTTCTCACACTCCCTTACTTTCCTTGCTTGACTCTTAGGGAGATGGCTTCCTCAGGAATCTATAAGCTGAATAACGGGAAGCCTTATTTAAACAACTGCTTTCCAGCCAAAAATCTCCTTCGGATGCCAGAAGAAGGTCAGGTGACTTCTCTAATTGATACTTGGGCTTCAATTGACACCTTTCTCCTACTTCAGAGTGACTCTCATATCGACTCCTTTCTTTCCAACCCAATTTACTCCTCTCCCCTGCTCTACCCAACCTCATCCCTTCCCATCCATTTTCTCTCTGAATTCTCAGGGAGCTTTCTAAGTGCACTTCTAACCATAGTGTTCCCTTCTGTTCGGTTACTTCTCATTGCTGGCTTCTTTACCTGATATTCTGTATTCAGAGTCTAACCTTCCCTTATCCTTTGCTACAACCCCATTCCTTTACATATGCCCTATTCTGTAGTGTTTTCTTTTCACATAGCTTGTTTTATTTGCCCAGAATGTTCCAGCTATCATTCTAGTTTTCCAGACTTTTTCCCATCCCATAAGACCCAGCTCTTCCAGTAAGCTGTGTCTAGTTACTCCAGCCCTCAGTGACCATCCTCTCTTATGAGTGTCTTCTTCTCTGTGTTTATTATTTGTTGAGTAATCATATTCTGCCAAGCTCCTAAATAAAATGGCTAAATAAAATGACTCTGCTAAGTAGTTTTTCACACATTCATCTAGTTAAAAACTCCCATGGGGCAGGGACTCCTCATAACACTGAGCAGAGCCCTACGGATGCAACACTGCCAAGAAGCAGGAGTTGACTAGATTGAATTTGTTACTTTGAAAGGGTAGAGCAAGGGGGAAGTACTCCTTGTTTACTCCAGATGAAATGACTTGCTAGTTATTCTGTATGTGGAATACTGGAAGAACTTTCTCCTCCAATCCATCCTCCCCACTTCTCTAGAGTGATTTCTTTTTTCATGTAGAGACCTTCTTTGGCCACCTACAAACCCTCCTGTGGGGCTCTCAGTATGAGCTCATAATTTTATACCCACACCCCCTTACACACACAGAGAGATAGAGAAATAAATATAGCCATGTGCATCTGCATGTGTTAGTACATGTATGTATATTTCCTAGGCTACTGAGAGCAGTGACACCTCAGTTGCAAAGAGTATACCTGCTGCCTAGATCTTGGTTTCTGAATATGATTCTCCAGTAAAAGAGCCGGGGCTCCTCAGAGAAAACATTGTTTCCAGGGCTGGGGCCAGAAAAATACAAATTGTACCTGGAACATTGTATAGTAATAGAAAGTACAGAAGTGCTCAGAAAAATGAGGAGGGCGTATAAGAAGGACATAGGAGCTAACCTGAAGAAGCTCCCAGTGGCCAAAGCTGGGACAACCTAAACAACAAAATAAATAAAGGTAGAATTGGGTTGTAAATAAATATGCATGAGCCCATACTGATAAAAATAAATATTTGAATATTTAAATAAGTGTAGGAAAAGGAACAACTCTTCCTACAGTAGAATTTCAGTTAATGTATGAAGAAGGAATGAAGGAAATAGAAAATCACTGTTAAAACATCACAATAATACTTTTTACAGATAAGAAGCTTCTATGGTTGTGTATCAGGATTCTCTAGAGAAATAGAACCAATAGGATATGTATTTATATCCTACTCATTCTGTTTCCGTATACATATGTGTATTATGGAATTGGCTTATGAAATTATGCTGGCATAATTATGAATAATATGCTGGCAAGACTGAAATCTGTAGGGAAGATCTGATGCTGAGGTCTTAAGGCAACAGTTTTTCCTCCTTTGGAAAACCTCAGGTTTTGCTTTTAAGTTTTTTCAACTGATTGAGTGAGGCCCATGTACATTATTGAGGATAGTCTCCTTTACTTAAAGTCAACTGATTGCAGATGTTAGCCACATCTACAAAATACGTTCACAGCAACACCTAGATTAGTGTTTGATTGAATAACTGTTTACCATAGCCTAGCCAATTGACATATAAAATCAACCATCACAGATACTAGAATTAGTGGGTCAAAGTATGGTGAGGAACAGGACATTTGTATAGTCTCAAGGTATCTTTATTAATTACAAAGTGAAAAATAATAACTTCTCAGTAGGGAAGTTGGAACCAACACCCTAATCAAGTGATCAAAATTAACATCACCAGTAATCAGATATATTGATATCATCTGTCATCTGATATCATGCACTGAGAAGGGCACAGCATCACTTCTGTGCTAGTTTTGCCAAAGCACAGAACCTTAGTCTAATTATAGGAAAGCATACAACAAATTCAAATTGAGGGACATTCTATAAAATAATTGACCAGTCCTCTTCAAAAGTGTCAAGATCACATAAGAAAAAAAGAAAGACTGAAGAAGTGTCACAGATTGGGAGATTCTAAGGAGACATGACAACTAAATGAAATGTGAGATACCCTGGAAACAGAAAGGGGACATTAGTGAGAAAACTGGCAAAATTCAAAGGAGGCTTTGGATTAGTTACTGATGTACCAGTGTTAATTTTTTGCCTTCAATCATTATGATTATTTAAGGTGTTAACATTGGGGGAACTAGGTGAAACCTGTAGAGAAACTATTATTTTCACAACTTTTCTAGAAGTCTTATGTCATCTCAAAATGAAAAAACACAGTGGGGGGAACATTCCCATGGATACTCTTTGTGCTAAAAGTCTACCCCTTTAAAACTCAAGCTTCTTGGGATACCTGGGTGGTTCAGTTAGTTAAGCGTCCTACTAGGTCATAATCTCCCAGTTCATGAGATCGAGCCCCCTGTCAGTCTCTGTAGTGTCAGAAAGATTCTCTCGCTTGCTGTCTCATAAAGAACAAACAAACAAACAAAAATCAAAAAACCAATCTCCTTATTCTGATCCTCCAGACCTTTTCTGATCTGAGTCTGCTGACCTCCTTAGCCTCATCTCTTTTCCCTCATGTTCATCTTCTACACAGTCTGAGCCTTACTTTCTGGTCATGTTGGGAATTTGGGCACTAACTCACACTGGAGTGTCTGGGAGGGCTATTAGAATAGGACAAAGGTCTATGCCCCAGATGGGGACAACCCTGAGAAATGGATTATCTGGAATGTCAGGCCCAGAGTGGGAGTGGGAGATGGTTCATGGCAGACATAGGGCAGGAGCTGCCTCCAAGAGGCAGGTTGAGTCAGGGCAAGCCCCTGAAGCAGGATAGTGGACTATGAGGACAGGGAGTCAATGCTCAGAGGCACTGAGCTGATTCCCACAGCTCTGTGCTGTTCTTCTGCGTGCTCCTGATCTTTTTTGCTTCTGGGTACTTCTTGTGCTCTTCCCTCTGCCCAGGATACCTGTCTTTTCCATTGCCATCTAGTCAACCTTAAACTTACTAGATCTAGCTTTGCCTAGGCTGGTAGCTCCCCTTTCAGTGCTTTTACAGTACCCCTTCTATTATTAAGCTCTTTGAGTCAGGGCCTCTGTCTTACTCATCTCCACAGCCCTAGCTCCTAGCACAATGTTGATGCTCAGAAAAGGTCTGGATGAGTAATTGTGGGTAGGGGCTATGGCTCAGCATTCATTCAGCCATACTCACAATATGGGAAATTCTACGTAGGCCTTGGGAATACTGTGACAAATCAAAGTCTCTGCAGGGCAAAGCAGACAAAAAACAAGCAAACAAAATAATTACAGATTGCAATGAATGCCTTGGAACAAATAAACTGATGTAGGAGGGCACAGATTCTAGAGTGTTGTCATGATTTGTTAGGTGAACTTACTAGTAAACCTCATATTCTTTTTTGCTTACACAAATTTTTGAGTTCTTAACACAGTAAAATGTATTGAGTTTTTTTTAAGTGCCAACTGTCCTATCATTTTCTTTTGGCACGGAGTCCAATGCAGGGCTTAAACTCACAACCCTGAGATCAGGGCCTAAGCTGAGATCAAGAGTTGAACACGTTAACTGACTGAGCCATCAGGCACCCCAGAACTGTCATCTTCTTATCCTGAGCTCCTAATACAACCTTTCCCCTATAATAATGGGATCCAAGATAAAGTCCAGCAAAATGGAGGCTGATGAGTTGACTCCACTCATTAAGCTCTAGCCAAGAGATGAGAGATGGGAGAGTAGCCAGTGTAAGAAAGAATAATCAAGTCTGCTGAGGAGAGTCAGAGAAAGCTTTGTAAAACAGGAAATACTTGATCTGGGGTCTTAAAAGGAAAATTAGCATTTAGAGACAAAAGTGTGGAGGAAGGAATTGAGGAGGTCATTCCACCTCTTTGAGTCTTAGCCTTTTCATCTGTAAAACGGGGACAGTAACATGTCTTTCAGTGGGGTTTGGGGCCAATTAAATGAGGTGGGTATGCAGACACACCTCACCAGCAGCAGCACAGTATCTGGTGCATATCAGGTAATGTGGAGCTATTTTTGGTTTTGGTATTACAGGTAAATACTCTGTAAGCACACTAGTTGTAGCTTTTAGGGGAGTTTGCTTCTTCTCATTTTTCTGATCTTCTCAACAGGCCGAGGACACTGGTTAGTGGCTCGGAAATGTAACCTCAAGAAGCAGCCCAAGAATGTGCTTGAGGCACCAGCTGAAGGTCAGGAAAGCCAGAAGAAGATTTCTTTTGAGGTCAAGGGGAAGAAAGGGTCTCTACATGAAAAACAAGAGGATGTTCCTGGACACATACTGGACCAGGCTTTTCTGGTGAGAGTGAATATATCCTGGAGTGGCTGGCAGCATCAGCTGATGACTGTCTTGATGGGAGACAAGGACTTGCCCTGTTCCACTCTGGTACAACTACCCCCAACCCACCCCAAACTATTAGAGTGATCTTGGCTGAGTACAGTCAGGATGATGAAGGGACCCAAAGCTTTCTTTACATGTAAGCTTTCTTTATATCCACCTTGTGAGATAGGTATTATTGTCCCTATTATGTTGTTGCCAGTGTGCAGATGGGAAAACTGAGACCCCAAGAGGTAATATGCCTTGGCCATGGTCCCATAGCTAATAATTAGAACTCTGGTCTATTCATTATTAGAACTACTCAGGATGAGAACTCTGGTCTACTGACTCCAAAGCCTGTGCCTTTATAATATATCAGGTAAAAACTCAATTTAATTGAGTTAGAAAGGCAAAGGAGTAGGTCAGGGGAACAGTAAATTGAAAATCCTATTCCCGTACCTGGTAGAGGGTGGAGATTCCCGTTTTCCAGGAATGGGGGGACTGGGGAAATTCCACACTCCACAGACTTTGTCCTTTGGGTTTAGTATCTCACTGAAGTCTAGGGGAGCTGATCAGATAGTACCTAGTACTTGGGGCAGGCTTTACGAAGAAGACCGGGGTGACTGTATTGGAGACCAGCCAGGTAGATCACATCTGCTCTGTGCAATGCCTCGGTGGCTTGGCAAAGAAAGACAAATTTGTAAACCAATATTAATATCTAGTCCGGTTTGTCTAACTCCCTATGAAGAACTCTCCAGCATTCTACTCTGTTCTCAGGCTCTACTTATGGTTCTTAACAGGTGGCTTTCTACACAGATCAGATGTTTAAAGAGAGCTTTGAGGAGGAAGCTCTGAGGTTGCATCTCACCTCAAGTGGGTAGTGTAAGCTTTTTGCAGAGTCCCATGGTATTTCCTTCATCACAATGTCCACTTCTCACTGGGGGTGCGGAGGACTGAAACAACAGTACTGAGGAAGGGCAGAAACGCTTACTATAGTAGTCTTCTTTTCCCTTTTGTTTCTCACGACATATATATTCCCACATTAATCGACATGGTTTGTTACCCATGTTGCTCCTTTATATGGCAGAAGCAATACGGTGTTTTTCAGAGTGATGGGATACCTACCTATCTGCTGGATAGTTTTACTTGAATGTTCCACTGGCACCTCATATTGAGCTGTGCCAATCCCCTTACTCCAAGTCCCAAGACATACCCTTTTCTTTTTACTATACTGCCTCAGTAATGGCACCAAGCCAGTAACTTGGGGTTAGCTCGACACTTGCCTCTCCCTTACCACCCCACTCCCACCACTACCAAGCCTGGCACTTCTATTAAATAGTTTTAAAATCTTTATTTTCCTAATCACCACTGTCTCTACCCTAATCTGAACAACCATCATTTTTTATTAGATTAATTCAATGACCTCCTAACTAGTTTGAACCAACTAGGATGCTTTTATTTCACATAAAAGAAGCCAGGGGCATTGTTATTCCAGGGTAGGCGAGTTTAGTGTTAAAGGCCCAGATTCCTTCATCTTTCTGCTCTTATTTCCTTAGCATGTTAACTTGTCCTCTTGGGCTGATTGCCTTCATGATCCCAAGATGGCTGCAGCAACTCCAGTCATCACATATAAAGAATGACATCCAGAGGTACAAAAAGGATTGTCACTGTCTTATGTCTATTTTCATAAATAAGAAAGAGCTCCCCAGAACTGGCCTCCCACCCCCAGTAGCCAGTGTCTGTTTCATTGGCTAGACCTATATCATAGGTCCCAACAGTCATTAGTTAGGGGAACATGACCTCCAAGCTTGAATTAGACAGTCAGGACTTATCCTTGGAGCTTGGGCCTAAGGACACATCCACTCAGAGAAGTGTGAATAACTTTGGGATTCTTTAATATGGAAGTAGTAGAGAACTAAATCTAGGGAAGGTAATTAACAATGTCTGGTGTATTGGTCTCTCATCATCTTTTCTGTGTGTAGTGGACAAAGCTATTTTTATAAAATTGCTGTCAGCTCTTGCAAAAAAAAAAAGTCTGTTAGCTTTCCACTGACTGTAGAACAAAATCCACACTCCTTTACACAGTCAGTATGGACCCAGGTGATCCAGTGGCTGCCTCCCTTGCCTTGTTGTTTTTCATCCTCTCAAAAGCACCTGGCTGTTTCTTGCCCTGATAGCTTTCACAGGCCTGCCACCCACTTCCATGGGACCAACTCCTACTTACCTTTTGGGTCTCACCTGAAATAGTACTTCCTCAACTAAGTATTTCCTCACTTTCATACTGAGGTTAGGGCCTTCCGTTATTGTCTCCTGTAGTGTCTTGAATTTCTCCTTTAAAATATTTATCACATTTAGGGGTGCCTGGCTGGCTCAGTCAGTAGAGCATCTGACTCTTGATCTCAGGGTCGTGAGTTCGAGCCCCATGTTGTGTGTAGAAATTACTTAAAATAAATCTGTAAAAAATAAGTGTCACATTTATAAATACTTGCTACTTGGCTTCCATGCTGTTATTAGAATATTCAAAATGCTTAATTCCATGCCTAAACACAATAGATGCTATAACAAAATTATTAACAGAAAAAAGAGTGAAGTTTGGTCAAACAGAAATAGAAGCTCCAATATTGAGATTGTCTTCAAACTTTTTACTTATAAGGAGCAACATATGGTAGTCAAAAGAGCACAGAGTGGATTCAAATCATCTATCACTGCCTGTGGGACCTTAGGCAAGGCATTTTTTCTCTCTTAACCTTATTTCTCTCATTTAAAAAGGAAAATGATCATACGTATGTCAAAGGGTTTAGTTAGGATTAGAAGAAAATGTATTGATATATTTAGCACAATACATGGCTCAAAGTAATGCTTAGTAAATATTTAGTGAATCAAAGAGTGAACAAACGAACAAATAATAAATTATTATGCATGTAGTGAGACTGGTAAAGCCCCAGAAATACAGATTTTTTTTTTTAAAGAATCAGGTAGAAAAAGTGGGGCTCAGAAAAGACAGGGAAGGAACAGAGATGAAGGGATCCTCCTAAGAACGCTATAAAGTCAGTGTGACTATCCCCATCTTGCAGATGGGAAACTTAGAGGTAGAAGGGCTGAGGTGGCAGCTCTGTTCTGAGCAACTCCCAAAGCCCATGCTCTTTGCACTGTACCACGCCGCCTGTCTCAACAGGGGGTCATTTGTTGTTTTGTCCAATTATTAAACTTGTTGGGGCCTTGAGAGCTGACTCTCTGCACTGTGTTCCAGCTGAAGCACCATTGTGTAAGGAAGCCATCAGACCTGTGCAACATTAACGTGAGCGGCCTGAAGTTCTCCAAGGTAGGGCCAGCCAGCAGAGATGGGATTGAGGTGAGCCAGACCTGAGATGGCTTCTGGCTGTTTGTCCACTGTACCACCAGAGTCCCTGAGGACTAGGGACTAGGGGGTGGGGAGGGCCAAAGACTCGCTGTGTGGAAACAACATTTAGATACAATCTTTTGCTGTAAGCCATTGGCCCATGTGAGGTGAATTAAAGGAAGCAGCATTGTGGGAGTTGGTTTGAATTTGTCATAGAATTCTGTTCAGGTGACACTGAGTTCCCATCAGAAAAAATTTCTCTTAAGTTTCAATGCCAGGAGTGGTAATGGTTCTCCCAAGATGCTGGTTTGTTCTTACACACACTGTGACTCATGTAATGAATCATGTTTCTTTCTTTAAATTGGCTAATAGGTAGCCTGGAGCCACATTTGTGGCCCCCATTAGCCAATGTTTTTGCAATTATGGCAAATGTTTTTTGTTTGTAGGCCTTCCATGGCATATGACAAGCAATTGGTGGTATAATACTATACAGAAATTAAAATAAATAAGTAAATAAGTAACGGGGAACCTGGGTGGCTCAGTCGGTTGAGCATCCGACTTCAGCTCAGGTCATGATCTCACAGCTTGTGGGTTTGAGCCCCACATCGGGCAATGTGCTGACAGCTCAGAGCCTGGAGCCTGCTTTGGACTCTGTGTTTTCCTCTCTCTCTCTGCACCTAACCCACTCTCATTCTGTCTCTGTCTCTCTCAAAAATAAATAAACATAAAAAAAATTAAAATAAGTAAATAAAATAAATCTCAAAAGAACTATGTGTATCAACACAAGTAAATCTCAAAAACATAGTGTTGAGTGAAAAAGGCAGGTTGCAGAATGACACCTACAGTATGATTTGCATATAACATAGTGTTTTAAAACATGTAAATAATACTACATATGGTTTATGGGTACATATATGTAGAATACAAGTATGAAACAAGTATGTGAATGATAATCACCAGTTTAGGATAGCTGTTATCTGTGAGAGAAGGAGAAGGATACAGTTGGGGAAGGATATGGGGATGGGGGGAGGGCATGGCCAACTCTATAGTATTTCATTTCTTTAAGGAAAATTGAAGCAAAGGCCATAAAATCTTCATATTTATTAAAGGGGGATAGTGGTTACAGGGGTCTTCAGAGTTTCATTCTCTAAACTTTTCTGTACATTTGAACTATTTCATAATAGAAAAAAAGAAGCAGAAAAGTCATTCTGGCCCTCAGCAAGTGGGTGCTCTTTGCTAAGAATATAGCTTATCCCTGCAGGTCTTTGCTCCTTCTGATAGCAGTTCCGGAGCTTTGGCAAGGCCTCCAGGCAGGGAACAAATCTTGTGTTCTTTTGAAATGCTTTCCCACAGGCTAAGGAAAAGGACTTCAAGCATTTTC
Organism: Acinonyx jubatus; assembly: GCF_027475565.1. Taxonomy (NCBI): domain Eukaryota; kingdom Metazoa; phylum Chordata; class Mammalia; order Carnivora; family Felidae; genus Acinonyx; species Acinonyx jubatus. The sequence continues at coordinate 57,043,025 of NC_069390.1, read as the reverse complement.
ACTCGGTGATTTACATCAATGCCTCAGAAAACCTGCTGCCTTTAGGTAAGCTTTTTTTCCTGAAAACTATCTTCTGCATCTTAGCCAGCACAGCCAGTCGCTTGTGTTAGAACTTCCCTGTCAGTCCATCCATGACTGGCTGCTCATCTCTTTTTTGGAGTGTGATAGGCTGGGTTCTGGAGAACCCCTGGACTGGGATTTCAACCTAGAGCTGGCACTACCTCCTTCAGAGCGTTTCTCTGTGAGCTGGTGCTTCTCTTCCTGTAAATGGAGATAATTCCTTTCCTTTCTTCCTCCCCAAGGTAGGATGCCTTGTAGGGTGAGATGAGACAGGTATATAAAAATGCTTTTAAGCTTATAAGAATTCCTATAGGAGCATAAAGGCTTCTTGTTTAGTCAGCAAGTCCATAGCGACCCCTGCTGGGTGTCACGACTATGTGAGTGCTTGGCTTTTAGAAATGAATGGGTCCAGTTCTGTTCTGGTGAGCTTAGTTTGTTGGGAAAAATTGGTTCAAACACAGTTATAGCAGGATATGGTAAATGCAGTAATAGAGGGAATCAGAAAATAATACGCAAGCATATAAGCAAGACATCAACCCAGACCAGAGTGTCAGGAGAAACTTCTGAGGAAGGGGGCACTGAGCAGAGAGACCTAAAAAATGAACAGGAGCACCTCAGGAATCAGAAGGTATTTCAGGCCAATGGAGCAGACGTGGGACAGCAGTGCCTGATCAGGACCCTGCAGAGGCTTTGTATGTTTGCAAGGCATGTGAGTAGGGCAAAATGGATTCTAGAAAGCTTGGCAGGGACTAGAGTGTCAAGAGCCCTGAGTTGTTGCTAATCCTGCAGGCAGAAGAGAGCCTTGAAACGCTTGTAAGTAGAGAGGCTCAGTGGTAGCCATGAGGAAAGTAAATGATAAGAAGACAGGGACCAGAAAATCTGGGAGATGATTTCATTTTTTCCAGGGGAGGGGTGGGGAGGCCTGAGCTAGGCAGTTGGGGTAAGGAGGATTGCAAGAGAGATTCAGGAGAGGTAGAAATAACAGGATTTGGTAGCTACTGGGCATATGGAAAGAGGAAGGAACCAAAGGGTTCACTGAGACAGAGAACACTAGAGGAGAGTCAAGTTTAGGGGAAAATATGGTGAGGTCAGTTTTTAATGGTTGAATGTGAGGGATGTTTTTAAAGAAGCATGTGACACAGTCTCTGCCCTTGAGGAAACAGGGCGGTCTATCAGGAACATGGGCTTGAAATACAAAGGCCAATAGGCCTATGAAAAGATGCTCAACCTCACTAATAATTAACAGCATCACAATCCTATATTTTGCCTATCAAATATTGGCAAAAATGAGGACTGATTGATGACAGCCAGCATTGATGGGGACATGGATACTTTCATATTCACTGGCAGAAGTGTAATAAATTGGGGCAACATCTTTGGAAGACAGTTTGGCAGTGTCAAAGTAGTCATTGCCTTTAATCAAGTAGTTTCACTTTCAGGAATTTATCCTACAGAAACAAACTTGTACAAGGACATTCATTGGAAACATCCTGAAATACCTACCAAGCAGTCTTTTTCTTAGGCTCTACTGAACATTCTGACTCACAAGACCACCATAGACCCCACTTGACACCAGAAGGCTCTAAGTCATTCCATGCAGTGTCCCAGCAGCACAGCATCTGTAGGTGCTCTTCGGTGCACTCCTCACAGCAGTTCATGTAGCAGTCTGTGCCTCCATTCACGGGCCGTTCTCTGTAGCCCCCTGCTCAGGTCCAAGGTCCAAGAGAATAAGACTCTTCATTGGGTAGATGTAGGAGCCACTCTAGATTAGCAGCCTCATTCCCCACAAGAGCAAATAGCTATTGTAATACTCCATAGACATGGCTCCTAGAGTTCTTGCAAAGGACATGACTAATGATGGGAGTCACCACACATCCAAAGCCCAAAGTTATGATGCCCCCTCCAGATGTTTATAGTTCATTTCTAGTTTCTCCTAGTCCAGACGTGATTTACCAGTCTGGCATCATTTTTACCACAATAATATTGCCTAACTATGTTACCATACCATTTGTTTCAGGTTACCAGGGAACAGGGCGAGAAAGTTAACCCAAAGTCCAATTCTCATACAGAAAGGGAAAAGTGTTCTTATTTTTTGTCCAGATAGCCTAAACGCTATCAATAAGGGAATGGTTAAATAAATTAAGGTATGTCTATAATATGGAACATAATTCAGACATATGCAGATCTACCTGTTTTGACCTGGAACAATCTTTAAGCCATATTGTTAAGCAAGTCACAGTGTGTATGGTATGATTCTATTTGTGTAACAAGGTGTGTGTGTTTCACTGTACACATGAGAAAAATTCTGGAGTATTATACATGAAACTTTCAATGGTTATCTCTGGGTGTTGAGATTCAAGGGAACTTTTGTTCTTCTGTATTTTTAAACTTTTTTTGGTAGGCATGTTTTACTTTTATAATAAGAAACGACAAAGATAATTTTTAAGTGGGCTTTGGAGTTAGACATTAGATTCAATTCTTGGCCCTTTTATTTCCCAGCGATTCCATTCTAGCAAATCACTTAGCCTAGCCAAGCTTCGATTTCCTCGGCAGTAGAATGAGAGTAGTAATCCCTATTGTTCAGTGTTGTTAGAGATTTAAAGGACATATGTACAAAGCACCTGACCGCAAACCTGGCCTAACCCAGTGAGAACCCAGTAAATGACCACTGTTAACTCTGTCTTAAGGTCTTAAGGTCCTTCACAAGTAGCTGATTTTCTCTTTCTCCTGTAGAGGCATTTCATACATTTCCAGCCTTAAAGGAACTGGAGCTCGCACTTAATGGAATCAAAACCATCTACGTGAAATATGGAGACTTTAAGTTCTTGGAAGTAAGTTGGAGGTAGGGAGTTTTTGGTGCCCACCTGTTTCCTTGTAAGGAATGGGTATAGAGGTCTCTAGTGATTATAACTGCTGGGAAGGAGCTCTCTGGGCCTTTACAGCCAGACCCTTGCTTGACAGTAGTCCTCTGGTGAGGGTGGTAGGGTTGGTGGTGGTGATGAGGGTAGTGGTAGTGGCAGCAGTGATACATAGGTGACACTGTATCATACCAATGGCCATTGTACATGGTCTGGGAAAATAAATGCCAAACATCATGTCAAAGGAGTCTGTGCAAAAAAAAACGAGTTTAAATAGAATACTATTGGAAGTAGAGTTTGAGGGGAGGTCTGGATCCATTGGCAGCTAAAGAGCCTTGGAGGTTAAGTGCTAGACATAGCAGATTGGACCAGCTGAACTAGAGGCATTATGGACTGAATCCAGAGACCCATCCTGGTCTGAATGAACCAGATTGGCTCCAGTGGGCTCCGATAAAGAGGCTAAAGGCCTAGTTCATAGGCCCAGAGGGACTGTGAAATAAAACATGAATTCTGTGAGCTCTACAGTATACTCTTGACATTTGTACATCCATAGCTGTTCTCTAAATCTCAGATTCAAAATTACAGTAAAATTTGTTTGTATTCTTGTCGTTATCCTAAATTAAGTTTCCCGTAGTGATGTATTTTCTATGCATGTTCTCATACTTCAAGTTAATCACCTCTTCAGCTTCCATGAAAACTTTAGGGCCATTTTCCACAAAGAAACAAAGCTATGTCACTACCTCAGAGGCACTGCATGCATGGAGATTAGAGAACCACAGAATTGGAGCAAGGTGTGGGATTGGGCATCTGGCCAGGCTGATTCACTGAATAATGGACTCTTCCCCACATGTTGGCCTTATAGTAGAAGTGTTTCAGATTCAAATCTCAGCAGAATGTCTGTATGTCATAAACCTTGGGGTTGACCCCAAAGAGTTAATAACTTAAATTATTTAATGAAGGGTCAGCCACTCTTCACAAAAGCCTCACTTAGTCTTGCTAAAGAGAGAGAGAGAGTCCTTCCACAAGAGTGAATATTTCAGAGTTAATGCCCTTTGTATGCCAAAGTTTTAAAAAGTTTTAACTGCTTGGGATGGCAATCTTCCTAAAATGGATTATATGTCCTTGTGTTCTTAAAACATGCTATACTCAATGTAATGGTACTTTTTCTCCATGGTTTCAAGTCATATTGAGGATAGCAGTGATTTACTATGATTTGTAATAGGAGTGGTCCTAAGAATTGTCCAGGAAGCAGAGCTCTTAAAAGTCCAGTAAAACAGAGTGAGTGTAAATTGATAACAACTGGTGTGATTTTGTGCTGTGTTAAAAAAAAAATTGTATACAATATTTCAGTATAAACAGTGGAAAAGAGATTCCAGATGTTAGAGATAGCCATTAGCCAAACGGGTAGCCATTTCTGTGACGTACAGACCTGGAAGCTTCTTATAACCTTCCATTCTGGGAGTTATTTTACTTTTTAAAAGAGTAGTCATTTGAGTTCCTGTGTGTCATGCATCGTGCCAGGCATCTTGTCTTCCTCACACCCACTATTTCAAACCCCTATTTCAAGTGCCAGTGGGCCATAGGAAGGGGACATGACTATAGGCTCAGACCCCACAGCTGACTAGCTTGGCTCTAATGGTTCACCGTGATTGATTCTTGGATGTCCCACTTCATAGTTTGATACCTTCTGATAAAGATTATTTATCCAGCAGACCCAGCCTTACCCAAGGGAATTTATTTACATAAGAGAGCAGACCAAAGTCAAGATGCTGAATATAAATGAGAAAAGGAAATCTCTTGGCTAATCATTTGTTTCTGTCTCTATGATTTGCAAGGTCTCTCTAAGAAAAAGCATAAAGCTGTCAAAAGTCCTGAATTTGCAGTTCACAGTAATGAATACTTTGAAGTGTAATAAAACTTGATGTGACTCAGCAGATGCAGGAGGTTAGGAATCTTCTGTTCTTGTTTGCCAGAAAGGCTGCCACCAGAATAGAATTCTTCAGCAGTCAATTTAGAAAAACTTAACTTTGCCATGATTTGGTTTTCTACATTCAGGTCTGAAAAAGGCTCAGTTGGAGCCCTGCCCTGAGAGTCAGGAGACCTTGTTTCTTGTCTTGATTCTGCCACTACTCTGACATAGTTCCTTGGCCAACTCACTTCCCTTCTCTGGGACTTAAACTCCCCCTCTATAAATTCTGGGCCAGCTATGAAGTTCTGTGACCTGTGATTCTAAGGCTATTCATTTCTTTGAGCTGCCCTTAATTCTATGGAAAACAAATTTGGACCCAATATTGAATAGCCAAACCAACTAGGACAAGGGTCAGCAAACTTTTTCTGTAGGAGGCCAGACAGTGAATGTTTTAAGGTTTGTGCTCTGTATGGTCATAACTAGTCACAACTGTCATAATTAGTTCTGTTATAAAGGAAAGCAGCAATAGATACAATGTAAACAAATGAGCATGGCTGTGCTCCAATAAAACTTTATGATGCTCAAATTTGAATTGCACATAATTTTCACACATTAGTCTTTGATCTTTTTTCAACCATTTAAAAGTGTAAAAATTATTCTTAGCCCAGAGGCCCTACAAAACAGACAGCAGGATGGATGTGGCTCAGAGGCGTTAGTTTACCAACCCCTGAGCTACAACACTGATGAAACAGCTCAGTGTGGTTGGAATGGAGAGTGAAGCACAGTAGAGTGTAGTGACAGATGAGCCTGGAGAGGTGGTAGAAGAGAGACCGTGGGAAGCCTTGGAAGCCTTCCTAAGGAGTGAAGTATCCAGTGGATGATAGGTAGGGTTGCTGCATGAAGAATCAGTTGGAGGGAACAAGAATGAGAGATACTAAGGAGATAGAATCCATAGGTCTTATTTACTGCGCACATATGGGTACGAGGGAGAGGATTTTCCCCACCTTTACAAACTGTGATTATCCGAGCCAGCTTTCCAAGTCTTCTTCCTCGAAAGCTTCTCACTTTGCCCCTGCCAAGTGGAATCACACCTTTGTGTGAACTCTCAAAACTTGGAATTTGCTGATGGCGGCATGAACTCAGCACTCCTTTGGTGCTTGGTAGCTTTCATGGCCTGCCCAGACTTATCAAGCCCTCTGTTATACCACAGACTCTAGTCATACCCAAACTGTTTACAGTTCTCAGAACAGGCTAGGCTACCTCTTGCCTCCTGGTTTCTGTACATGCTTCTTGCTGTACTGCATGTCTTTTTGCCCTCAACAATTTGGTGACTACCAACTAGTTTCTGAAGATAACTCAAGCATCACCTGTTCTGTGAAGCTGCTACATCCTTTGGTAGAGCTGACTATTCCTTCCTGTGTGCTTCCACTGGTCTGTGTTCAGACCTCTATCCCAGCAGCATTGCTACTTAATAGATACATGTATGTATCTAGCTTTCCAACTAGGTTGTGAGCTAGCAGAAAGAGGACAGAGACTGGTACAAAGCAACCTTTAGTGTAAGGTTCTTGAATGAAAGGATGGTTATAATGATGACAGCCAACATTAACTAAGTTCTTACTATGGCAAACTCATGATAAAGGTTTTATCCACATAATTCCTCATAAGGACTCATTATTAAAGTTTGAGAGAGAGCGAGCGAGCAGGGGAGGGGGCAGAAAGGGAGAAAGAGAATCCCAAGCAGGCTCCACGCTGTCAGTGCAGAGCCTGATGCCGGGCTCCAACTCACGAACTGTGAGATCATGACCTGAGCTGAAATCAAGAGTTGGACACTTAACTGACTGAGCCACACAGGCACCCCAAGGACTCATTATTCTACTTTGTAGATAAGGAAGCTCAGGTTAAGTCATTTGCCCAAATCACACATTTGGCCAGTACTCAAACTCAGGTCTACAGGGACAATAATTATAACAGTGGAGTCAGACCAAACCCAGTCCTCCTCTGGTAGTGACCTATAGTCAGTTGTTTATATGTCTGACTGTGTAACACTGACATTGTCGACCAAAGACCTTGTTCTTTCACCAGCTGGATAAGATGCTGAAATTGCCCCCATATTTTTCTTTTTCTTTTTCTTTATTTATTTTTTTAATATGAAATTTATTGTCAAATTGGTTTCCATACAACACCCAGTGCTCATCCCAACAGGTGCCCTCCTCAATGTCCATCACCCACTTCCCTCTCCCTCCCACCCCCCATCAACCCTCAGTTTATTCTCAGGTTTTAAGAGTCTCTTATGGTTTGGCTCCCTCCCTAAGCTTCAAAGGGTATGTATGGATGGAAGGGGAGGAGAAGAAGCAGATTTATACATAAGTGCTAAAGTGAGTGTCTAGAGAGTCCCAAAAGAGAGAGAAAAAAGACTAGTTGATATCATTTATCCCAACTGCCTTTGTTTTTGCACATAGACACTCAGTTTACCGACAGGCCCCTGACCCAATTATTTCATAAGTCTAGGTGGCCTTGGTTGATAATGAGGTGAAAGTTTGGGTCATTGCCCTCATAAGCCAGTTCATTTCAGCTGATTTTTTATATGCACCTACTATGTGCAAGGTCCTATGCTAGATTACAAGGATATAGCAATAGAGGAGCATGGCCCTTGACCTGACAGTTTATGGTCTAGTCCACCACTGTGTGCCAGGACTATGCTAGGTACATCCATGTACCAATATCCCTATTCTTAAGATGTGTATCCAACTATCAGATACCTGGTTGACTGTGAGAAGTACCCCTAGATAAAGCACTTAACGTCAGGGGAGAGAGAGATTCCATCTGGCTGGGGGATTAGGAAAGATTTTATAAGGATGCAGCTTTTGAGTTGCCCTTTTGGGGCTTGGATTCAGACACATGGGAGAAAGGGCATTCCTGGTTGAGTGAAAAGCTCAAGCAGTTATCTCTAGGTGGGATGATGCAGGGAATGGGAAAGATGTCACTTTGGTCAGCACCACAAATCAAGATTTGCAGTGGGAGCTAAAGCTAGAAAATAGGCTGGGAAAGGACTATAATAGGCCTTGAATGTTAATCCAGGGAATCAAGAGGGTTTTAGGCTTGTGAGTGATGGGGCTGCCCAGAAGGTTAAAAAAAAAAAAAGTAGTTAGCTCCCACCTCACATATGAGCATCGTTGTCATGCGTAGTGCTTCTACTCTCCCATCTTTTATCTTTGTACCATAGTTCCTGGACCTTTCCTTTAACAGCCTGACTGCAGAGGCCATTTGTGATCTGGGGATTCTGCCACACCTCCGTGTCCTGCTCCTCACAGGCAATGGGCTCACTTCCCTGCCACTCAATTTGGCTGTCACAGAACAGTAAGTTCTACATTCTAAGGTCCATGCCACGTGTTCCCTCATGAACCTTTGGGTGCAAGTTATGCAAAGAAATAGCCCAGAGTAGCTCAGAAGTGCTATAAAGACAGGCTGTAAGTGCTCAAAGCAGGGAAAATGCTACCGACTGAAGTTCCTAAGAAAGACAGTCATGGAAGCAGGGACCCAAAGAATGACTAGGCCTCAGATGGGTGGCCTCACACTCCTCTATGCTATTAGGAGACGTTTAGGTATCTAACAAGTCCCTTTCCCTACCTCTGATTGGTCATGGGTAAATTGTGGACATTGCTCTTGCCAGACTTTTCCCCTTCACAAACCTACTATGCTTTGTATGTTACCATTTTGCACCTTTGTTCAGGCCATGCTTTCTGACCAGAATGTACCAGTCCTTTCTCTGTTCGTAATAATGCCATATACATAGTGCTTACTATGTGCCAGACATGGTTCTCAGCACATAGACATATTAACTCATTTGATCCTCACAACAATCCTATGAAATAGGTGTCCTATTATTATCCCTCTTTTATAGATGAGGAAATTGAGGCACAGATATGTTAAATAACTGCTAATAAGTGGCTGAGTCAGAATTTAAGCATGTCTAGAGACCATGCTTATGGCCATTATGTTCTTTTCTTATGTAGATTCTGCACGTATTCCAAGGGTCTGCTCAGGCCCTCCTCCTTTCCTTACCAGAAGGCTTCCCTGACTGTTTTAGACCATAATTCTTCCTCCCTTCTCTAAGTATCTGTTGAATTTAATGTTTTCCTTCTTACTTTAGGACTTAGTACATTCTATTGTGACTTACACCTCATAAATATACATAAATATATATATATAATAGATAAATGGATGATATACATATAGTCTCCCAAATAGATTGTGAGCACTGTGAGGGCAGAGGCCCTGTCTTACTTATCTTTGATCTGAAGCATCTGGATGATGATCTAGTGCTTTTGCACAAGAAGGTATTCAGTGGATGTTAACCAATTCAGAGATGGTGAAGGTGAAAGTCAGGGTGATAAAGTTTATTGTGACGATGGTAGATGTGATGGAGATTACAGAGATGAAAGTGGTTGGTTAGTTTCTCAAGGGGTTAGGACAATGATAGTGATCATTATATTAGGGACTTCATTAGGCTCCTTTTGTTTGCAAGTGACAGAAATCAACTCAAACTGGCTTAAACAAAAAGGGAATTTATTGGCTCATGTACCTGTAAGTCCTAAGGTGAGTGCTGGATTCACTTATGGCTGGATACAGGTGTGATCTTTTTTTCCCTCAGTGTTGGTTTCATCTTAACCAGTTTTTCTTTATGACCAGACACGTATCAGTCAGGAATATAAAAACCACTTGAGGTATTGCAAATGGAGAGTAGTTCATTGTTTTTAGTGGGGAGAGATAATAGGTGGCATTTCATTATGGAAAATTCCAAACACACATAGAAGCAGACTCAATGGCAAAATGAACCTCCATTTACCCATCACCCAGCAATTATTGTCTGACAGTTCTGAGGTCATAGCCAATCATGTTTCACCTATATCCCCACCACACCCAACCTTAGATTATTCTTAAGAAAAATCTCAAATGTATCCAGCCATAAATGAATATAGCAGATTCATGTGGTTTCATCTGTAAATAATCCAGTGTACAGTTCTAAAAGATAAGGACGCTTAAAAAAAACCAATCAGAGTACCTTTATTACACCTAAATATTAGCAGTAATAAATGGAGGGAATTGGTTACATAGGTGGTGGAAGGGCTGGAAGAGCACAATGGAGAAGAAGGGTATGGAAAGAGCAAAAAGGAAGAAGGTTGATACTCAAGAGATCAGAAGCTGTTCACACTGCTGGACTGGGGCCTACAAGCCTATCCCTGCTGCTGGGCTTTAATTTTTTTTTTCAATGTTTGTTTATTTTTGAGAGAGAGAGAGAATATGAGTGGGGGAAGGGGCAGAGAGAGAGAGAGAGAGAGAGAGACAGACAGACAGAATCCAAAGCAGGCTCCAGGCTCTGTGCTGTCAGCACAGAGCCCGACATGACCTGAGCTGAAGTCGGGCACTTAACCGACTGAGCCACCCAGGCGCCCCATCCTTGCTGCTGGGCTTTTAGGTCTAAAAGTTGTAAAAGTGCTATAGTTGTAGATCTGCTGCAGATGTGCTGCCTCAGTCAGGGCTGGAACCTCTGCCAGCACAGATGCTGCTGTTAGAACCACCTGTTGTTGTACTGCTGCTACCAGCAAGCTGTCAGGAACCAAATAAGATAGTTGCTGTTCCACCTGTTTTGGTCTTCCAGTCTCACCAATCCCTCCCTTGGCAGTATCTCACTGGAAGCCAGTTGGGAAGGTGACCTGGGAAGCGTAGTTTAAGGGTGGCTCTGGCCCCTTACAATACATAGCAGAACACAGAGGAAAGGAATAAAGGTTAAGAGCAAATAGGCAGATGACTGGTGTCACCCACCCCTTGGAAACCCAACATCTACTCTCCTCCTTCTCTCCAAATTTAATTTTCATATAACAGTAGCAACCACAGTATACCTTCAGCTTACATGAAGGAATTTTTTTCCTCTTAGTGAGGACACTTTTACCCTCTTCTCTAAAAGGATGAGACATAGTTCCATCACTCACCATATCCATCTCTGGATGATATTACTCTGTAGCAGTCACAGTGCCACCTGAATATTTTATAACCTAAAAACTAAGCTGCAGAGTCATTCACCACTAGCAATTTATACACATGCACACACACGCACGCACGTACGCACACATGCACGCACACACATGCACACACACAGCAAGCTAGAAAGAAAATATACACATTTGCTATAATGTTCTTTTCTTAATTGGTCAGGAGGCCATAGTACATATTTATGAATCCTTATTCCATCACCTATTTAATGTCCCCTTCTTCCTTATCCAGCATCTTGGCTGTTTGGACTCTTTAACTGGTGTAGTATCCCAAACATTCATTCCTGAAGGATCAAAGTTATTAATGCTTTTTTATTGGGTTGTAGTCTTCTATTAATGCTTTTTAAAATTGTGGTAACATACACATAACATAAAATTTACCATCCTAACCATTTTCGAATGTGCAGTGGTGTTCACTTAAGTATGTTCACATCATTGTCCTATCCCCACCACCATCTGTCTTCAAAACTCTTTTCATCTTGCAGAAATTCCATTTACTTTGACTAATGGAGAGGACACTTCCAAGAGGAACACCTTGTAACTCCCTGTATTCTAATCATATTCTGTCCTCATGGTATAACAGCGATCATACCTACTTTTGATAATCAGTATCAATCACTCAGCCAATATAGTAAACTCCTTGTTTCCTGCCTGTTGGTTTAGTGGAATGAGGAACCCAAGTGGCCAGCAGCAATCTCAGCTTCTAGTTAAGAGAAACTGTTCTTTGTGTCCCTGTAAAAGCATTCCTCCCTAGGCAACTAAGATTCTACTTGCAGGAATGGAGGCAACAGTTCTGGAAGTAGATAACTGTAAGAGGATCTGTTCTCATTTCCTTCCATTAATTGCTAGATCCTATGTTCTAGTTATGAAAAAAAAATAGCATCATTATTGGTTGCTGGTTTATATGATACCCCTTCCTGTAAGTCAGAGTGCCCACTTCACAGGGGGTGGTCTCCTAGCTGGTGCAATCAATGAGTTGTTAAAAAAAAAACCTATTTTACCTTTTAGATCAGCTACTTCTACATCATGAGGTACATGGTAAAAAAGTGAATTACATGTTTACAAACTCATTATTGTACTCATTTGCTATCACATGTGTTCCATGGTTAGAAGCAATTGTATGTGAGGCACCAGGATAATGAATAAGACATTCTGTAATTCTCCAGATGGTGATGCTGGAAGAATATTGTGGTCAGGGAATGCAAATCCATGTCCAAAGTACGTATTTATTCCAGTAAACAAAACAAATTACTGCTCCTTTTATGAAGGAAGGTGCCCACAGTCATCTTCGCATTAGATGGCTGGCTAATTCTTTCAGAAATGGTGCCATGTTAGGGGCTTAACATTGGCTTCTGCTGTTGGCATCTTAGGTACTCAGCAGGGATGATGACCAGATCTGCTTTGGTGAGGGGATGTGTGTAGCCTCCATGCCTGTGCTAAGGGCATTTTGCAAGTACTAGGGTATCCAAGGAGAGAGACCCAACTGACTTTGTGAAATGGGTCATCTTGTCCACTTGATCATTGAGTCTCCTCTGAGTGGATCATCTTTGGGAAACATTAACATGGGATACAAATAATCCTCAAACTCTCTGTCCATTCTGAGAGGTCCATTCACATAATTGCCCCTTAGACCTCTCTGTCAGCAGTTTCACAGTATTTTTTCCAAGCTTTGACTATTCAGCTAAACCATCAGCCACTGCCCATGAGTCAGCATAAACCAAGCAAATAGATATATTGCCCTAAGTTTTACCTCTTGGGAGGGTTCCTCTTCCCCTGTCTTTCAGAGACACCCCCCTGTAAAGTTGTAATACTGCAATAGTCTTTCTTTAGTGTCAGAATGTCATGCACAATCATTTGTAAACCCAGCTGGGGGCTCTCTCCTACATTAACTGCTCATAGACTCTTAGTTGTGGGTTGATGGAGAGGTAATAGTTCAGCAGGAGTAGGCATCATTGGAACCAAAGCCATATTCATTCACGCAATTTTTCCAGACTTGCTTGAGCCAGATCTCACATATTACTTCACTTGATGAGGGAATTCTGTGACACATTCAGTTCATGATGAGCCACTCAGGTCACATGGCCACTCAGTGTTCCTGTGACCAGGTGTTCAGTCTTTACCAACATGGGGCAGTAAGGCAGAAACTGTTTTTCAAAAGGAAAATAGTTGTTCACAGAATCGGCATAACTTTGCTCAAAAATGATTCTGCAATTGACACCTATAAAAGGCTCCATTCATAGAGAGGCCACGTAACTTCTCATCCAAACCAGGATATATTTGAGAGGGAAAAGGAACACTATTAATTATTTTGGGATAACAGGTGAAAACTCAAACTGTCCTTGAAAACCAGGATGTAACCCTGTACTGTATAGCACACCTTTTTGCCTTAGACACTTAGAGCATAGTTGGACCTATTGAGTCATATTGCCCAATGCCATTGGCCAAGGACATAATGCCCAGAGAACAATTCATGCAGTTGGACCTGTTGCAGAGCCTTGTTTTGCTCTGAGCCTCACACAAAACTGGCATCCTCATGGGATACTCAGTAAGGGTTAGATTGGCACAGATGTTTTATGCATCACTTCCAAAGTCCGAAAAGGTCAACAAAGCTTTGTGCCTTTTTCATAAGTAACAGGTAGTGCAAGGTGAAGGATTATGTCTTTCACGTTGGAGGTATATCCCAACATGTTCCAGATACCTGGACAACAAGAAAATTAATGAAGGTGGTAGTTCCTTGAATTGGAGATGGGGGTTCCCTCCATCCTTTGACACACATGCATCTTACTAAATCATCTAGAGTATTTGCAACTTACTGCCCATCAGGTCCAATCAACATGATGTTTTGTGGAATACCAAAATAGATTGGTGGTAGATGTAATAGATTATGGTAAACATAAAGAGTTGATGTTGCCCTGGGAGAAGAGGACAAAGATGTACTGTTATCCCAGTCAGACTGTTTCTGGTAGTTCTTGTTGTTTGGTAAGGAGAAGGCAATACTTGATAGGTCCTTAGCTGAATCCCAAGCACCAGGGGCTGTGGTGATGTGCTACAGTAAGAAGAGTCCACATGTGGAATAGCAGCTAAAATTGGAGTCACCACTTGATTAAGCCTGCAGTAAGCTATAGTCATTCTTCAAGACCTGTCTTCTACATAAGACAAACAAGTTTAACAGGAATATCATAAGACTCAGTATCCTTTTACCTTTCTTGTCTTTAGTGATGACAGTAATCTCTGTAGTTACCTCAGGGATGTGGAATAACTTTAGGTTTACTGTTCTAGAAGCAAAATTCCTCAGGCTTCAATCTGTCCCTGCCTTATATAATAGCTCTCACTTTGTTGGTCAGTAAACAAATGTGGTTATTCTGTTGGTTGCTTAGTATGTCTATTCTAATTATACATTCAAAAAATAACTATATATTCAGGAACTGGGGAGATAACCACGATGTAAGTTGATGACTTCACTGGGTTCATTCACAGGCTAAATTTCCATTCTTCCACCTGACCTTTGTAATCCCCTACTTTGAATGATAGACCACCATGCCTTTCATATCCCCAGATATTAACACCAATTTGCAGATATTGTCTGGTAATCCTTGAAAGGCCTAATTTAGGGCTGTCAGAATTTTCTGCAGTGTTGATAGTGTTCTATATCTGCATTGTTCAATATGGTAGCCACTAGTCATGTTGAGCACTTGAAATGTGATCATTGTGACTGAAAAACTGAATTTTTACTTTTATCTAAGTCTAATTAGTTTTAATTTAAAGGTAAATAATCAGGAAACTGTATGAGACGCCGTGACCTCTGGGCAACTCAAATAATTTTTTTCTCACCAACTCTAGACTTTTTTTATATATATAATTCATGCTTAATTATCTGAAGCTAGTCTTCAGTCTCTGCAAGGACCACACTGTTTCTAGTTCACACTTCCTCCTAGGATTTAGTCCTTTAATGTCCTAATTTAAGGTAGGGGCAGTTTATCAGGGCTTCCCTTCTATGGCATACCCTGGAATCTAATTTTTGGCCTCTAGACTAGCATAGTTGTTAGAATCTCTGCTCAGCATCTCAACCTCTCTGCCACTTCTGGAGTCAGCAGATAGCCCTAGGGAAAAAGAGACCCCAAATTTTACAAGATCCCCTTTGAGTTTCCTTCTTTTTCCAAATCCGAGCCCCCTAAATTTTCACAGGTTGTTAGTTCCCACATGCCTTAAAGAAATTTGTTTTGTTTTGTTTTTTTTAAGTAGGCTCCATGTTCAACATGGGGCTTGAACTCACAACCCTGAGATCAAGAGTCATATGCTCTACTAACTGAGCCAGCCAGACATCCCAATTGTTTTTAATATATATATTTTGTCTGGATTTTCTAGTTCATACTCAAGGGATAGTTGGCCTACATGAGTTAGTCTGCGATACCGTAAACCTTTCCATTTATTTTGGCCAGGTGCCTAGGAACACTCAGTATGAAACCATTTTAAACTAAACTAAACTAGCTGGATATTCTCTGAACCACTCTGATGATACAAATTTGGGCTGTAATTTTGCAAGAGGACCAGTCTGCCCTCCCCGTTCCTTTCTTTTCACCCCAAGGCAGTTTTCTTCTAGCTGTGGGATGAGGGGCATGGGTTTAGTGCTAGTTCCCTCTCTCCTGAGGATATCTCTCTTTAGGATCCTACATTCATGTAGGGGGTCTCCAATTACATGCCCCACCTTCTGTTTTGACAAGATCAGCAAGTGTCCTCAAGGCAAACATGGCTTCTTGTGCTTGGTTTCTGTCTCGACTTTTATATTTTGGTACTACTACTTTACTGTCTTCACATCTCTTATGTGTTTTTAAATGATGAATCTTTTGGGGCGCCTGGGTGGCTCAGGCTCAGGTCATGATCTTGCAGTTTATGAGTTCGAACCCCGCATCGGGCTCTGTGCCTGGAGCCTGCTTGGAGCCTGCTTCAGATTCTATGTCTCCCTCTCTCTCTGCCTTTCCCCTTCATGCTGCCTTTGTCTCTCTTTCTCTCTCTCTTAAAGAATAAACAAACATTTAAAAATTAAAAAAAAAAATAAATGAATCTTTTTATGTTTTATTCATCATTTTAGTTGTTTTCAGTGGGACGCCTTGTTGCATACAGTAAGGCAAGTCTCCACCACTATGTCCTTCTATTTCTTTATAAGATGGGTAAAATAAATGCACTCCTACTTACATCAGGATATCAATTGAAATAATTGTGCTTTGAAAACTATGAGGCTCCAAACAAGTATTACTGTTATTTTCTTCCCATTTGTCTTCCCACACTCAAAATGCTCTTTGGATTCCTCTTCTTCTGGCAGCCTCTTAAATGTTGATCGTCCCCAGTTTTCTACTCTCAACCCACTGTTTTTATTAATCTTTATAATCTTGATAGTTTCATCCCTCCCAAGTCTTCTTTATTTCTCTACTTCACATCCATCTTCTGAGCTATGAGCCCATATCTTTTACTTATTATATCAAAGTCATCATGCATATGCCCATGCCAAGATCTCCTCCCGTGTCCCTGGCCTCAGTGATGAGCACTGCTCTCCATCAGCAGTGCAGTTGTCTGAGTGAGAAACGTGGGCATCAGCCTGAGTTCTTCCCTCCCTCACATCCACTCAGTCACCAGATGCTGTGAATTGTACTTTCTAAATGTTTCTCAAACTTGGCCATTTCTGTTGTCCTCCTGTTCAGTCTCACTGCAGCAAATCAGCACAGCCCATGCTACTTGGGATACAGCTAAGGATCTGTCAAATGTTTCTTTCTCTTGATCACCTCCCAACACACCCACCTTACCATCAGCCAGAGGGATGTTCCTAAAATGCACATCTGATTCGATCACTGCTCTACTTGAAGTCCTTCAGCAGCTTCCCAGTGTTCTAAAGATAAACTCCATTAACATTGATCACAAGGCTTTTCATGACCTGACTCTGCTTCTCCATCCTTTCTCTTGACTTTTTTCCATTTCACCATATACCTCATTTATTTTGGACTATTTGTGTCTCCACTTCTGGATATATCACACTTCATCTCTGTCTGGGTGAGTTAGGGGCATATCTGACCTACTCGCATCATTAGCCTGTCCTATTACATGTTTTGATTGACATCTGAGACTTTGGCTCTCCCATTAAGCCTGTTCCTTTTCCCCCTTGGACCATACGTGTCATCTCTCTCAGGCTTGACCAGCACGGGGCAGAGGGGGATGGTTACCTCCTTTTTTCTAAGCACTATTTTCCTAAAAATGCCTAAAAGAGCATCAGATCTTTAGCAGCCACATCATAAGTCCTCTTTTACACAAGCGAGTTGTGAAGCCATGTCTCTCTCATCTTGGGTTGCACTGTGGGTTTTCTGTATCATAGGAGCTGATCTGACATTTTAATGGGCATTACAACTTGCTAAATTTCATCTGTTTTACTGCAGCTCTTGGTCCAGTCTGTTCTGCAATATTTTTGGCTTAATCAGAAGTCTTACAATGTAAAGTAAAAGAAATCCTCTTTCATCATGTAGATAGGGGAACTGACCAGGATCAGAGATGCTGGACACCAGGTAGAAGTCACCCAGCAAGCAAAGCAGCAGCAGCACCAGAGCCACAGCCTAGGGCTGCTGGTCCCCATTCCCATGCTTCCTTAATATGGCACACAAATTCCCATTCCTGAATCCAATCACTGGGGCACACTCTTAGCTTCTAAAAAAATTAAGTCAAATCTGTTGTATTTTAAATGGTATTAAATTCCTTTTGGCAAGAGAAGGTATAATAAAAATAGCACCACTCTGAACAGCTGGAAACTTCAGCCTCTCCATACTGATAGACTCCTGCCACTTCAAAGAGCTCTTCTACCAAAACTGCCATGAGAAGGACTCCATTGGAGAGCCTGACACTTTCCTCTGCAGCCTCGCTTCTTGTCCTCCTTACCCACCTACTGACTGCCCCCCTATTTTAAGACATCAGTATTAGAGACAAAATTAGGCTTTTCTATGTTATAATTAGGGTACAGCTTTTAAAAGGCAAAACACGATAACTTGTCACAAAAGACAGGACAGAGCTACCTCCTTCATTATGGAATGTAAGAGGAATTTTTTGAAGGCTTATTTTGTAGCTGTTTCACATCTCACTGGAGTGAAAAAGATTGGCCAATTAATTATAAATCAACAGAGCTGCTGTGCACCCTCCTGTAATTGCTCTCAGGTAGAGATTAAAAATTTAGTGCATGAAAGTTGGTCTTTTCAGGAGAAGAAAGAATCACCTGTGACCTTCAAATACCATGAATTAAAGGCTTCTTTCATCCTTTGTTGAGTGTATTGAGTGTTTAATTTGGGTATATGGAGAGGAAGGAGTTGGAGGGAGAATTGAAAACATGATTTGAGTCATCTGTGTTTGTGTACTTAAAAAGGGGCACCTGGTTGGTTCAGTTGGTAGAGCATGGAACTCTTGATCTTGGGGTTATAGGTTTGAACCCCACATTGGGTGTAGGGATTACCTAAAAATATAAAATCTTTTTTTTAAGTTGGAAAAAAATAAAAAAGAATTACATAAGTCTTATCCATCTAGAGGCACAAATGAGGCCACATTAATGGTAGTACCTAAAATGCCCTGACTTCCTGCCCTGCCTGTGTGATTCAGGATCTCAGCCCATTAAATTCCACTCTCAGGTGTTTCTGGGTCTCCTCAGAGAGTTTGAGTTTAAAAAGAGACTTCTCAACTCCTTACTGATATGTGCTTTTTATTAAGTTGCTTTAGAAGAGAGCCTCACTGCAGCCAGCCTACCTTACCCCACATGGACCAAAGCTGTGGTCCATGCCAAGGGGTTTGTCTTCTGGTGATCCCATAGTTACCAATCCTTAGGGTGACACAGCATACCCAGGAGTCTGACCTGACCCAAATTTGTGCAGTATTCTTTCTTCAGAATGTTTTCCCCCAACCTGGGCATACCTTATTCACTCTGGTATTTTCCATGAGCATTACTAGTGCACCCCATCCTGCCCCAGTCGGGTCTCACTGAGTCCATCTGTGGATGTGTGCAACCTTTCTCCATACAGAAGACTGTATGTGTGAGTAGGATTTGGGGAAGGGGTCAGTTGGGGAGGGAATTACACCTTCCAGTCCCTCTCTACAGGGACCTCTGTGGGACACTAAAGAGGGTTCCCAAGGTGGTTATATCTCTTGATTGATTTCCTGTTCTCCATCTCCATTCCTATTCTCATTCCTACTTCTTGGGGATGGTGGAGTTTGTTCCCTGCCCTTGCTCATTACCCAGGATCCTTGCACTTACAGGGAGGCATCTGTAACGTCACTGACGAACAAGAGGTACATCCTGAGGTTCCCAGTGCTGGAGACACTGATGCTGGATGACAACAAGCTCTCCAGCCCCAATTGCTTTGCCAGCCTGGCCGGGCTCAGAAGGTAAAGCCACACTCCTCTCTCTGAAGGACCCCCTACCACTGCCAACCTGGCCCACACCCTGAGTGCTGCTTTGGAATCCAAAAGGCCTGAGTTGAAATCCCAGTTCCACTACTTACCTCTGCTGTGTGGTCACAGATAATCCATTTCTCCCCTCTGAGATTTAGCTCAGCCATAAAAGTGGGGCATCAGTAGGACATTTCTGATCAAGTGACTAGATTAGAAGTGGCAAAGAGAAGGGAGGATAAAAAGAGATATTACCAGAGATAGAGTCCTGACCCCTGAGAGAGGAGACAGAAAAAAAAAAACCAAAACAAAACCAGAATCAGAAAGATAAGAATTAACTGCTATATTCTACCTATTTGAATAATGAAAATACTGGCATTTATTTATTATTATTATTTTTTAAATGCTGGCATTTAAATGGTTAAGCTTTAGATCCCTGGAAAATTTATTTTGGAGTCAGTTATCATTTACTGCATGCTACTTTGTGTAGAGCCATTTACATTGTCTAATTAAACTTCACTGGAGCCTTGAAAGTTATTAACTATCATCCCCATTTTAGAGATAGGGATATTGAGTCCAGAGAGGGTAAGTCACTGGCTCCAGGTCACACAAGGAGTAAGGGTCCAAGCCTGAGTTCATGTTCTTTCCCTAAAGTTGCTAGGTAAATGCTCCTGAGGTATCATTATTGCTGTGATTCTGTATTCACTTTCCTTAATTAAAGACTGAAGAAATTAAGCCTGGACCAAAACAGGATTTTCCGGATCCCGTACCTACAGCAGGTTCAGCTCCAAGACGGGTCAGGGGACTGGGCTAGAGGCAGGGGGAGTCCCCAGAAAGTGCCCCAATCCATGCTGCAGCCCAAGTCGTGGATGTTTGAGGCCTCAGATGAACAACCGGATTATACTGTACTGCCCATGAAAAAGGATGTTGACCGGACAGGTGAGTGGTGCCCCTTATTCCAGAGACTCTAGCCCCATGGTGGGAATAAGCTACCAACAGTTTATTTTGAAAATCTGTGACTCCTTGAGGAGCTGCTGCACTGAAGCTTCTGGGCCTGGGGAGGTGGAGGTATCCCATGAATTATTTCAATGGCTTCCTAACTGATTCTCCATTAAGGTGTTTTTAAAATCCAATTAAAAGTAAGTTTTTAAAAATCTCAAATAACAAGGGGCACCTGGGTGGCTCAGTTGGCTAAGCGTCTAACTCTTGATTTCAGCTCAGGTCATTATCTCAGGGTTGTGAGATCAAGCCCTGCATCAGCACAGAGCCTGCTTAAGATTCTCTCTCTCCCCCCTCTCTGCCCCTCCCCTGCTTGCTTGCATGCACGCATGCATTCTCTCTCTCTGAAATAAAATTTTAAAAAATCTCTAATAACAAGAAACTCTGAAGTTAGGCTTTCCAGAGATGGCTAATTCTGGGGTACATTGATGTTCTCAAGAGATTCAGGTTCTTTCCATCCTCTTTGCTGCCATCCTTGGCCTGCTTGTTTATCTTTGTAGGTTGATTCCAATTGAGGTCTCAAGATCACTACCACAGGGCCAAGAATCATGTCCAAATGGCAATACTAGAGGCAGAAAAGAAAAGGAATGTCACCTTCATTATAAACCAAAATCTCTTTAATGCATGAGTATATTTCTGGATTATATATTCTGTTCTATTGATCTATTACTGTGCCAATACCACAGTGGGTTTTTTAAATATTTATTTTAAATTGAGAAGTAACCAACATAAAGTAAAAATATAGAAATACTGTATAGATCTTGAATTTTACATGTATATCTCCTTTTAACCACCACCCATATTACAATATAGAGCATTTCTAGCATCCTATTTTGACTTCTATCACCAAAGATAGGTTTGGCTTGATTTGAAATTTATGAATATGGAATTATACAGCATGTGCTCTTTGTGTCTGATTTATTTCACTCAACATTATGTCTGTCAGATTCGTTCATGTTGTTGCATATATTGGTAGTTCACTATTTTTCATTTCTCGTATTTTTTCCAAGTTATTTACCCTTTTTACTGTTAATAGACATTTTGGTTATTTTGAGTTTGAGGCTATTATGGATAAAACTACTATAACTTTTATATCTTTTGGTAGGCTTAAGCACCCATTGTCTGTTGAGTATATACCCAGGAATGGAATTCAAAAGTATGTTTAACATTACTTAGTACTTCTAAGTATTTTTCCAATGCAGTTGTACCAGTTTTAATCCCCATATTAATGCAAGAGAATTTCACTTCCAGTTACTCCATATCCACACAAACACTTGGTAATGTCAGTCTTTTTAATTCTACCTATTTGGGGTAGGTAGGTAGTAGTTTCTTATTGTGGCTTTAATTTGCATTATTTAATGATTTTTTTTCTTTTAAAGACAGTGAGTGAGCTTGAGCAAGGTAAAAGAGCAGAGAGAGAGAGAGAGAGAGAGAGAGAAAGAGGGAGAGAGAGAGAGAGAGAGAGAGAGCGAGCATCTTAAGCAGGCTCCACACTCAGCGTGGAGACCAACATGGGGATTGATCCAGTGACCCTGGGATCATGACATGAGCTGGAAGTGACTGAGCAACCCAGGCACCCCAACAAGTTTTGTTTTAATTCTTGGTGTTTTCAATGTCCACCCAGACACCCCTAGTTTGCATTTCTTAAGTGACTAATGATCTTACATACCTTTCATATGTTTATGGGTCACTTTGACCCATATCCTCTTTTGGCAGTGCCTAATAAAGTCTTTGCCTGTATTTAAATTGGGTTATATTTTTCTTGTTGGGTTATATTTTTCTTTTCTTGTTGATTTGCTTGAGTTCTTTATATATGCTGGATACAAGTTCTTTGTAGACCTAAATATTAGAAAAATATTTTCCCAGTCTGTATGTAGCCTCCTTTTTCATGTTTCTAATGGTGAATTTTGATGAATAAAAGTTCTTTATTTTAATGAAGTTCAGTTCAATTTTTAATGGTTAGTTCTTTTTGTTTCCTTTTCAAGAATTTTTTATCTGTCTGAAACCATTAAGATATTTTCCTATATTTTCTTCTGGAAGCTTGATTATTTTAGTTTTTACATTTTGGTCTATGATCTGTCTAGAAGTTTTGTATATGATGTGAAGTAGAGTCAGTTTACTTTTTTAGATGGATATCTAATTGACTCAACAGCACTTGTTGAAAAGACTATATCCTTTTCCCCACTGAGTTGTAAGAGAGGTTTTATGGTAAGGCAGGGTCTGTATGTGTCTAAAGTGCTATAGCTTTTTAATATGTTTTGAGAACTGATAGTGAAGTTCTCCAGCTATGTTGTTGCTCTTCAGAATTGCTATAACTATTATAAAGCCTTTGAATTTACATATAAATTTTAGAATCATCTTGTCAGTTTCCACACAATATCCTGCTGGGATTTTGATTAGAATTGTAGTGATCCTATAGACCAATTTGGAGCGAATTTATATTTTTACAATATTGGGCTTTTTAATTTATCAAAGTAATGTATCCCACCATGTTTTAGGTCTTTTGAAATTGTTCTCATCAGTGCTTTGTAGTCTCCCCTGGTGAGATCTTGCATATCTTTCGTTAGATTTATTCCTATGTATTTGGTCTTTTTCTATGGTATTGTCATTGGTATTGCTTTTTCATATTACATTTCTGCCTGTTTGTTGCTAGTACATAGAAATTTTGAACTTGTATCCAGTAACCTTTCTAACCGGAGATTATAGGCAGAGGATATACATTCATGCAGAGTGTGCTGTAGCTCATCTTTCTAGATATGTCTCCCCACGGAATCGCTTTTGAGCAACCATACTTGCAACAATTGCCCATCCTCTTGCTAACTCCTACTTTGTTTCTTGTATAAACTTATCCCCAAATCCTTTCCAGACACTTGTCGTAGGAGAAGTTGTTTGGGCCATGTGGTGTTCTACCCCTATTATCGTTTACTTCATTTTCAGGTAAACTTTATTAGTATAATACCATTAATGTGTGGAAGAGGTCCTGTTAGCCAGGGCAGAGGTGAGTAGTGCCTGCACAGGATCCAGTCCAAGAAGATGCTTAGATTTATGGTTGAACTCAGATATTTATTGGCTCATCTCATTCTGATGGTGCCAAGAATGAAAGGACTCCACAGCCTCTTCCTTACTACCATGCTGCTGGTTATTCTTAGTATCTCTTCTGGATTCACTGTCTTAATATATTCTGTTTCTACTAACATAACAGGATATTTTCAAATCCTTTGACAGAATATCATTTATATACATTTCTTTCTTCTAACACAGTCTGATCAATACTGACCGCCTGCTCAGTAAGAGCTCTCACATGTTGCAAAGTCAGAAGGAAGGTCAACATGGCTGAAATATAGTGAGTGAGGGGCAGGATAGCAGGAGATAAGATTGGAGAAGTAGACAGGAGCCAGATCAGGCAGGACCTCAGAGGCCTGGCCAAGGAATTTGGATTTTATTCTGAGTGCACCTCACTACCTGACAGGTATCACAGCCAGCTCCTCTTCCCAGTTAGCATTAGAGATGTGAACCAATGGGAACCCCTCTGGGGGGACCCCTGCTGTACACAGTGGATGAGAGACCCAGACCCCAGCCTCTCTGGGGGCAATCCGTGCTCTCACCAACCTCTGTTATTTCTCTTTTGTTTCAGAGGTTGTGTTCTCATCTTACCCTGGATTTTCAACCTCTGAGGTAGGAACTGCCTGTTTTATATTTGTGCCCTTGAGTTAGAACATTAATTTTAATACACAAAAGTAAGCTAATAAAGCCATGAGAGACATTTATATATATCACACTGAAGAAGGCCATTCAGTGAACAGATACTTACTGAGTACTTACTGTGTGCCCGGCACTGTGCTGGTCTAGAAATATATAGTGGTAGACTAGACAGTCCAGTCCCTGGCCTCACACAGCCAACAAGCTCACTTTCACTGTTCTCAGATGTGTTCAGTAGTAATGGTTGGGGCCTCAGGTGGGCAAGCTGGCATTGAAATGAGGCTGCCACCAAGATGAAGCCTGGCGGCTCCCTAATAAGAGCCCCCAAAAGCTAGACTGATCCTTGCCAAGTATACTGCCATCTGGGGTCTAATCCTTAGTGTCATAGGCTTAGATGCTTGATTTTCTTCTGGACAGAAAATTGGTTTTTCTCTCAGGGTTAGACAACTACTAACCAAGCTCATGAGGACTGATGCACTAAATATTGATGGATGCATTTACAATAAGAAGTACAACTATACATTTAGCCAACCTTCATCCTTGAAAGGCAGCTCAGTACATTCACTCCCTCCCCACAGATAAAACTGGGTGAGAAATTATATCAGTTAACAATTGGCATATAACAAACCAACCCAACAATTACTTTAAACAATAGCAATTTATTCTCACAAATGTTTGGGCTGGTTAGGTGGTTCTGCTGGTTTTTCCAGGGCTCATTCATGCAGCTGGCTGGTTCCCTGGGGCCTGGGTTCATGGACAACTGGTATGGCTTGGCATCTACATGAAGTATTTATTAAGGACTTCTTTACAACATGGTGGCCTTCGGGTTCCAAGAGAGCGAGGATGAATTGCAGGGCTCTGAAATTCAAACGGTAGCACTTCTGCCACATTCTGTTAGTCAAAGTAAGTCATAGGAATGACAGTGCAGCACAATTCTGTCTGGAGGTAGCACAGACCCCACAAGTTAAGGGCACAGTGCCCAACAGGACTGCCCTTACTTCAGATGCTAGCTGCAAGTGAGCTATTCACACTTATAACAAACTGGCTACAAATTCTGGAGTTCCCACGGCCTTTACAGGCTCAATAACTTAGTAGAACAACTCTTAGAACTCAGGAAAGCCCTATCTTTATGATTACAGTTTTACTATAAAGGGTATAAATGAGGACCAGCCAAATGAAAAGACACATAATGTGAGGTCTAGGAGGGTCCCAGAAAATGGAAATTCCCAAGCCCTATCACTGGTTTTTGTTTTGCTCTCACCCGTGACTTACCTGTCCCACTCGGTACAATTTAGAGCCTAGGAGGGCACAAAACACTTGACCCCAAGTAGGTGCTCTGCTAATGTTCACTGAATGAAAAAGTAAAATTTAAGTGACTTGCTCAAGATTACACAGTGATTAATGGAGCTTAGAACAGAATCTAGTTCACTTGAACTCAGTTATTAGCCCAGCATCTACCCTGTCATTTCCTTTGGTCCCATCCAACTTAAGGAATCAGTGAGTGATTTGTAGGCATGGTTGACCCAGTAACTTCCATTTTCTGCTTAATGAAACATGTTGATCCTGAGGCAGGCTGGGCTGTACTGAGAAACCATGACTCTGCAAGTGACCCAGATGCAACAGGCCACATTCAGGCCCGGAGGCCTGCTTGAAGTCCTCCAGGACTTAGCTATTGATTTATCCTGGAATGAAGAGCCTCCACAGTAGGATGTGAGCTAGCCCAACAGGCTCAGGTTACTCCTGCTCTCCATCTCCCCACTAGGAAAAGTCTACTTTAAAATACTGGGGTATCTGGGTGGCTCAGCCGGTTGAGCATCCGACTTCCGCTCAGGTCATGATCTCACAGTCCGTGGGTTCAAGCCCTGTGTCGGACTCTGTGCTGACAGCCCAGAGCCTGGAGCCTGCTTCGGATTCTCTGTCTCCCTCTCTCTCTGCCTCTGCCCTGGTTATGCTCTGTCTTTGTCTCTCTCTCTCTCTTTCTCAAAAATAAATAAACGTTAAAAATTAAAAAAAAAAGTAATAAAATGCAAGCACCTGTCCTTTTGCCATTTGCAGAAATTTTAGCCCAACTGTAGAGAAGGGCCATTTCAGAATAAGCTGCCAAAGGGCAGAAAGTGAGAGGTAGGGGCAAAAAACCTCTAAGCCTACACCACTGCTGTATTGTCATTTGGCCTCATAGAACTTGAAACTGGAACTTTAGGGGCCAGAGAATCAACTCATCATGTGACCTCAGAGAACTTGAAGCCAGAACTCTGGGCCCTTGGTAACATCTCCCGTTGTGACCCTAGATGCCTCTTTTGGCCAACCCTCTCTAGAATGTCTTGGCAGCATTCAGCTTCTTATCTTTGGGACATTTTGACATAGACCTTTTTTTCCTTCTAAGGAAACCAAGGTATGTGCACTTCCTCCCATATTCAAGATTCTTCCCGTGAAGTCACTGAAGGCCAGAAACCAGATGCTGGCCCCGCCCTTTCCAGAGCTGAGGTACCTTAGCCTGGCCTACAACAAGGTGACTCTCTGCTCTCTGCTTATTTCTTCAGGGGCACAGATGGGAGGATGGGATGTGATCTGCTCTGGCCTGAAGGCCAGCCTTAGAGTTCCCTGCATTACAGATATGTGAGCTCAGGAATTCTCAGGGTGGGAGAAGTGGAGAGTGTAGGCCAAGGCAGAAGTCCATCCATTCAGTCCCAGATATTTATCTAATACCACATGCCAGGCTCTATGCTAGATACTAGGTATACAGCAGCTCAAAGAAAGATTGGGCCGCTTGCCTTTTGGAGCTTGTCACCCATAGGGAAGACTGATATAGCACAAATAGTCTCAGTATAAGCATGCATAGTGTTATGAAGAAATTCAAAGTGCTATGAAGTATATGACAGGGGTAGTCTAACCTAGTATTTGGGATCAGGGAAGGTTCTTGGGAGAGCGGTGCTTTATCAGTTTAATGAGGTGAAGTGTGAGGAGGAGTGAAGTGAGAAATATTCTAGCTTATAGGAACAGCAGATGTAAAGTCCATGGGAGGCATTTAACATGTTTCTCCTGCATGTTTTATGGTAACATATTTTTCCAATATCCATGTTCTGTTTGACTTCTGTAAACCCCACCAACTGAGCTCTACTCAAGTCTGAAGTGTAGGCAACTTTGAAGAAACTCTGCTTACACTCCTTCTAAGGCAAGCAGTTGGTACAGCCAAATTCTTCAAGTGTTTCTTCCTAAGAGTTTTATAATTTTAGCTTTGAAATTCAGGTCTTTGATTCATTTTGAGTTAATCTTGAGATGTGGTGTGAGATAGGGGTCAAACCTCATTCTTTTGTATGTGGATATGTAGTTTCCTCAGCACCATTTATTGAAAAGACTATTCTTTCTCCATTGAATGGTCTTCTCACCCTTGTCAAAAATCAGTGGCCCACAGATGTATTATGGGTCCCCTCTCATTCTTGAAATTGGTCATTTGTGTCTTTTATTGATCCAAAATAGTTAGAAGTTATCCCTTTTTTTGACTTAAAAAAAAACCAGCTGCTGGTTTCACTGGATTTCTCTACTTATCTCTTTTCCCATTTCATTAATTTCTGCTCATAACTTGATTTCTGCCCTATTCACATGAGTTTAGTTTGCTCCTCTTTTTTGTTTACCTCTATAGCGTAATTTTAGATAATTGATTTAGACCTTTTTCTTCTTTTTAATATAAGCATGTAAAGCTATAAACTTCTTCTCTAAGCACTGTTTTAGCTGCATCCTACAAATGGTAATTTGTGTTTTTATTTTCATTTTGTTAAACTTTTTCACTTTTTGTTTTGATTTCTTTATTTACCCATTGGTTTAGGTAAGTGAGATGCTTAATTTCCAAATATATGGAGATCTTCTAGATGTCTCATATTTATTATTTCTAATTTAATTCTGTTGTGGTCAGATAACATAACCTGCAAGATTTCATTCTTCTGACATCTATGGAAACTTGTTGTGTGTCCCATCCTATATGCATGTTCTCTATGCACTTAAAAAAAATGTGTATTCTGCACTTTGGGGGATAGTGTTCTATAAATATCAATTACATTAAGGTGGTTGGTAGTATCACTGAGATCATTTCTGTACTATTGTCTCTTCATTTTATCAGTTATCGAGAGCAGCATGTTAAAATCTCCAGTTAGATTGTGGATCTGTTTATTTCTCTCCTTAATTCTGTCAGTTTTTGCTTCATGTATTTCGAAGTTTTACTATCATGTACATAAACATTTAGAATTTTTATCTCTACCTGATGTGTCGATCCTTTTATTATTATGACTTGTCTCCTTGTGCCTTGAACAAAATTTCTTGTCTTGCTGTTTTGTCTGATTTTAACATGGATACACAGCTTTCTTAATGCTTGCTAATTGCATAGTCTCTTTCTATCCTTTTACTTTCAACCTCCTTATAGCTTTGTATTTCCAGTCCATCTCTTTGGGACAGCATATAGTTGGGTCTTGCTGGGAGGCCAGAGTGTTTTTCTCTGTGTTCCTATTCTGTACTCAGCTCACAGCCTTCCCTGTGCTCCTACACTTCACATGGATTATCTCCACACTTGTGTTCCTCTCACCCAGCAGGAGACTGCTTGTGCTGGTTACTTAGTGCTTGCTCTTCTGGTGGTTGAGGGCCAAGGGGAGGGTCCAGTCCCAGTCTTAAGAGGATGCTGGGTTCCTGTGTCTGTAGGATGGACCTTCTTAGCGATCCAGTCCCCTGCAAGCAGTCGGAGACCTCTCAGGTCATGGGCCCAGGTTGGTTTCCTGCCTCAATCTCAGAACAGCGGGTTTTAATTTTTTCCCTCCCCCAGATGTAGGACCCTGGGCCCAACAGGTTTTTCTGACCTTCCTCAGAAACTTAAGGCCTTTGTTCACCAGGCAGAGGGTTGGCTGCCTTTCTGACCTTGGCAGCTGCTCTCTTCCTCCAGGCCCACACCCTGGAGACGGCTCTCTCCAGTCTCATTCCCTGGGTCCAGTCTTTTGCGTACAAACAGCCATGAATTCTCCTTCTGTCTGTAGCTCTCAGAAGTTCTACTCTAGCCCACACTTAGCCTTTAGTGGGCCATTAAAATGGTGAGCTGATTTCTTCCCAATTGCTTGTATAGCACTTGTCATCTCTTCCTCCCGTGTTCTGCCACATGTGAGCCAGTCCTGTGTCCCATCTCTCCTTGGAGGTGCTTGTCTTTCCTTAGGTTTCAGGCCACGTGATTGCCCTGAGACCTTAGCTCTCTGGTAGATGCAAGAAAGTTATGATGTTATAGGCTATTCTGTCTTTTTTCTTGTTGTTAAGGAGAGGAGCAATACATGCATACATTTTCTACATGCTCACTTGAGTTTTAAATTATATTTTTCTTTATGATAATTATCACCTAGCATATTATATATCTTTTTCTTTATTACCAGTTGTCTACTGCCAGAATGTAGGTTTGTTTGAGAGCCAGGACTTTGTTTTGCTTACATCTATATCCTCATCATCTAGAATAGCACCTGATACATGATAGTTACTCAGTAAGTTTGATAAATGAATGATGTTTTGATCATGTCAAAGAATACTCATGCTACCTGTGTTGAAATTAATATTCAATTTATTACAGTTACAAATTTTAAAACCAGTTCTGCATTCAAACAGAACTTAAACATCTAGAATATCCACTCAGTAATCTAGTAAGTTTTGTGCCAAAAGTAAAGCAATCACTTTAACTCAACCTTTAACTAATATTTCCTTAGTTCATAAATTTGACAGATTAAGCTCTATTTGCCTTAACCCAATGAAATTGGATAGAAACTTTAAGTTGTCCCTGGAGCCCGAGTTGATTTTCAGGGGCATTCAACTCACCTTGTGGGGATAGGCTAGCTATCCTATCTGGTGGCCAAATTCTTCTCACTATATCAGCCAGAATCCCAAACCCATATCTTTTAGCTGGGACTCAATTTCACAGAAAATATGACATACATGCCTTGGGTATCTTTCAGCTTTCTACCAGTTTTAATTATAACTTTCTTCAACTTTTTAGTCATCTGATTTGGATAGGTGGAATTTTGCATCCTGACAAAATTCAATTTAATTTTCCCTCCCCCATTCTGTTGTGACTGCTTCTTGACCACCTGTTTTGCATATAAGAGACTCTGTACCCACTTTAGCCACCATTTTATAGTTATTTATGAACACATATTAGGCTTCTTTGTAGCTTCATCCCCCTTTCCCTCCTTCTCTAGAGTCTAGATAAGAAGTCAGCAAGTGTTTTCTACAAAGGGCCAGATAAATATAATACTCTGTCCCAACTACTCAACTCTGTCCTTGTAGAACAAAGGCAGTATGTAAATGGATGTTTTGTTTTTTTTTTAAATTTATGTATTGTCAAGTTAGCTAACATACAGTGAAGTCTTGGCTTCAGGAGTAGATTTCCATGATTCATCACTTGTATACAACACCCAGGACTCATCCCAGCAAGTGCCCTCCTCAATGCTCATCACCCATTTTCTGCACTCCTCAACCTCCAACCCCCATCAATCCTCAGTTTGTTCTCTGTATTTAAGAATCTCTTATGGTTTGCCTTCCTCTCTGTTTGTATCTTAATTTTCCTTCCCTTTCCCTATGGTAATCTGTTAAGTTTCTCAAATTCCACATATGAGTGAAATCAAATGATATCTGTCATTCTCTGAATGACTTATTTCCCTTAGCTTAATACCCTACAGTTCCATCCAGATTGTTGTAAATGGCAAGATCTCGTTCTTTTTCGTCACTGAGTAGTATTCCATTTGAGCTCTTTCCATAATTTGGCTATTGTTGATAGTGCTGCCGTAAACATTGGGGTACATGCACCCCTACGAAATCATCACTCCTGAATTCTTTGGATAAATTCCTAGTAGTGCTATTGCTGGGCCATAAGGTAGGCATTTTTATTTTTATTTTTTTGAGGAACCTTCACAGTGTTTTCCAGAGTAGCTGCACCAGTTTGCATTCCCACCAACAGTGCAAGATGGTTCCCCTTTCTCCACATCCTCACCAATCTCTGTTGTTTCCTGAGTTCATTTTAGTCTCTCTACCAGCATGAGGTGGTATCCTAGTGTGGTTTTGATTTGTATTTCCCTGATGATGAGTGATGTTGAGCATCTTTTCATGTATCTGTTAGCCATCTGGATGTCATCTTTGGAAAAATGTCTATTCATGTCTTCTGCCCATTTCTTCACTGGCTTATTTGTTTTTCGGGTATTGAGTTTGGTAAGTTCTTTGTAGATTTTGGGTACTAACCCTTTATCAAATATGTAATTTGAAAATATCTTCTCCTATTCCATTAGTTGCCTTTTAGTTTTGTTGATTGTTTCCTTCGCCATACAGAAGCTTTTTATCTTGATGAGGTCCCAATAGTTCATTTTTGCTTTTGTTTCCCTTGCCTCTGGAGACATGTCAAATAAGAAGTTGCTAAAAAAAAAAAAAAAAAGTTGCTGTGGCTGAAGTCAAAGAGGTTGTTGCCTGTTATCTCCTGTAGGATTTTGATGGTTTCCTGTCTCACATTTAGGTCTTTCATTTGTTTTGAATCTATTTTTGTGTATGGTGTAAGAAAGTGGTCCAGGTTCATTTTTCTGCATGTTGCTGTCCAATTCTCCCACCACTATTTGCTAAAGAGACTGTCTTTTTTCCATTGGATACTCTTTCCTGCTTTGTCAAAGATTAGTTGGCAGTATATTTGTGGGTCCATTTTTGGGTTCTCTATTCTATTCCATTGATCTGTGTGTCTGTTTTTGTGCCAGTACCATACTGTCTTGATGATTATAGTTTTGTAACACAGGCTAAAGTCTGGGATTGTGATGCCTCCAGCTTTGGTTTTCTTTTTCAACGTACATAACTTTGGCTATTTGGGGTCTTTTATGGTTCCGTACAAATTTTAGGATTATTTGTTCTAGCTTTGAGAAGAATGCTGGTGCTGTTTGTTGGGATTGTATTGAATGTGTAGATTGCTTTGGGTAGTATCGACACTTTAACAATATTTGTTCTTCCAATTCATGAGCATGGAATATTTTTCCATTTCTTTGTGTCTTCTTCAATTTATTTCATAAGTTTTCCATAGTTTTCAGCATACAGATCTTTTACCTCTTTGGTTAGGTTTATTCCTAGGTATTTCATATATTTTAGAGCAACTGTAAATGGAATCGATTCCTTGATTTCTCTTTCTGTTGCTTTGTTATTGGTGTACAGGAATGCAACCGATTTCTATGCATTGATTTTATATCCTGCACCTTTGCTGAATTCATATACCAGTTGAAGAAGTTTTTTGGTGGAGTCTTTTCAGGTTTTCCACGTAGAGTATCATGTCATCTGCAAAGAGTGAATTTGACCTCTTTGCCAATTTGGATGCCTTTTATTTCTTTGTGTTGTCTGATTGCTGAGGCTAGGGCTTCCAGTACTGTGTTAAACAAAACAACAGTGGGGAGAGTGGACATCCCTGTCATGTTCCTGATTTCAGGGGAAAGCTCTCAGTTTTCCCCACTGAGGAAGGTATTAGCTGTGTGCCTTTCATATATGGCTTTTATGATGTTATATTCCTTCTATCCTGACTTTCTTGAGGGTTTTTATTAAGAAAGGATGCTATATTTTGTCAAATACTTTTTCTGCATCTATTGACAGGATCATATGGTTATTATTCTTTCTTCTATTAATGTGATGTATCACATTGATTGATTTGCAAATATTAAACCAGCCCTGCAGCCCAGGAATGAATCCCACTTGATCATGGTGAATGACTCCTTTAATGTACTGTTGAATTTGATTTGCTAGTTCATGTTGAGAATTTTTACATCCATATTCATCAGGGATATTGGCCTGTAATTCTCCTTTTTAGTGGGGTCTTTGTCTGGTTTGGGAATCAAGGCAATGCTGACTTCATAGAATGAGTCTGGAAGCTTTCCTTCTGTTTCTGTTTTTTGGAAACACCTTGAGAAGAATAGGTATTAACTCTGCTTTAAATGTCTGGTAAAATTCCCCTGGGAAGCCATCCTGCCCAGGATTCTTAATTTGTTGGGAGGTTTTTGATAATCCATTCAATTTCTTTGCTGGTCATGGGCCTGTTCAAATTTTCTGTTTCTTCCCTTTTGAGTTTTGGTAGTGTGTGGGTGTCTAGGAATTTGTCCATTTCTTCCAGATTTTCAAATTTGTTGGCATATAATTTTTAATAGTATTCTCTAATAATTGTATTTCTCTAGTGTTGGTTATGATTTTTCCTCTTTCATTCGTGATTTTTATCTATTTGGGTCCTCTCTCTTTTCTTTTTGAGAGGTCTGGCTAGGCATTTATCAATTTTGTTTATTCTTTCAAAAAACCAGTTCTAAGATTCATTCATCTGTTCTGGGTTGTTTGTTTGATTTTGGATTCTATCTTGTTTATTTCTGCTCTAGTCTTTATTATTTCTCTTCTGCTGGCTTTGGGCTTTCTTTGCTGCTCCTTTCTATTCTAGTTCCTTTAGGTGTAAGGTTGGGTGGTGTATTTGGGGCCTTTCTTGCTTCTTGAGATAGGCCTGAATTACAATGTATTTTCCTCTTAGAACTGCCTTTACTTCATCCCAAAGGGTTTGGTCTGTCATGTTTTCATTTTCATTTCTTCCATATATTTTCTAATTTCTTCTTTAATTTCCTGGTTGACCCATGCATTCTTTAGTAGGATGTTCTTTAACCTCCATGTATTTGGGGGCTTTCCAGATTTTCCTTGTGGTTGATTTCAAGTTTCATAGTGTTGTGATCTGAAAATATGCATGGTATGATCTCAATCCTTTTTTATTTTGTGACCCAGTATGTGATCTTTTTGGAGAATGTTCCATGTGCACTCAAGAAGAATGTGTATTCTGCTTTTGGATGAAAAGTTCTAACTATATCTGTTAAGTCCATCTGGTCCAATGTGTCATTCAGTCCATTGTTGTAAGTGGAGCATTAAACTCCCCTACAATCATGGTATTAATGTCTATACATTTACTTATGTTTGTGATTAACTGATGTATATATTTGGGTGCTTTCACATTGGGGGCATAAACATTTACAATTGTTAGCTCTTCTTGATGGATATCCCCCTTAATTATGATAGAATGCCCTTCTTCATCTCTTATTACAGTCTTTGTTTTAAAATCCAGCTTGTCTGACAGAAGTATGGCTACTCTGGTTTTCTTTTGCTGTCCAGTAGCATGATAGATTGTTCTCCATCCCCTCACTTTCAATCTGCAGCTGTCCTCAGGTCTATAATGAGTCTTTTGTAGTCAGCATATAGATGAATCTTGCTTTTTGTTTGTTTGTTTTAATTCATTCTGATACCCTGTGTCTTTTGATTGGGGCATTTAGTTCATCTACATTCAGAGTGATTAATTGAAAGATACGGATTTCGTGTCATTATGTTATCTGTAGATTTCATGCTTGTGATGATGTCTCTGGTCCTTTGTAGTCTTTGCTCCTTTCTGCTCACAGAGTCCCTCTTAGGATCTCCTGCAGGGCTGGTTTAGTGGACACAAACTCCTTTAGTTTTTGTCTGGAAAAGCCTTTATGTTTCCTTCTATTCTGAATGATAGCCTTGCTGGATAAAGGATTCTTGGCTGAATATTTTTCCTGTTCAAAGCACTGAATATTTTCTGCCACTCCCTTCTGGCCTACCAAGTTTCAGTGGACAGGTCTACTACTATCCTTATGTGTCTATCCTTGTAGGATAAGGCCCATTTGTCCCTCACTGCTTTCAGAATTCTCTCTTTATCTTTGTATTTTATTATTTTCACTATGATACATTGTGGTGTTGACCTGTTGTTGATTTTGAAGGGAGTTCTCTGTGCCTCTTGGACTTGGATGCCTGTTTCCTTCCCCAGATTAGGGAAGTTCTCAGCTATAATTTGCTCAAATAAGCCTTCTGCCCCTTTCTCTCTTCTTCTTCTGGAACTCCTATGATATGGATATATTTTGTTTCAACGAATCACTTAGGTCTCTAATTCTCCCCTCATGGTCCAATAATTTCCTTTTCCCTCTTTTTTTCAGCTTGATCATTTTCCATAACTTTATCTTCTGTTTCACCTATTCTCTCCTCTGCTTCTTCCATCCTTGCTGTCACTGCATCTAGTTTATTTTGCATCTCATTTACAACATTTCTTAATTCATCATGACTATTTCTTAGGTCTTTGAGCTCTGCAGCAATACATTCTCTGCTGTCTTCTATGCTTTTTTCAAGGAGCATGACAGTGTTCTGATGAAACTTTATTAAACAGATTGGGGGGAGACAGATTTGGCCCACAGGTGTTATCTGCTGACCTTGGTTTTTGTACAGCCTTCAAGCTAAGGCTGATTCTTATATTTTTAAATGGTTGAAAAAAATCGAAAGAAGGATAATACTTCATGACATATTAAAATTACATGAAATCCAAATTTCATAGTCCATAACTAAAGTTTTATTGAAAAAGAGCCACCACACTTATTTATGAGTTGTCTCTGGCTGTTTTTGTGCTACAACAGCACAGTTGAGTAGTTGCAACTGACATGTTAAGGCCTATAAAGCCTGAAACATTTACTCTCTGGTCCTTGACAGAAAAGGTTTGCCAAGTCCTGGTCTAGATCTAGATGACCAAATGTTAGAGTTGCTTAAGGCCTACTCCTTGTCCCTTCTCTTTTAATCACTCTGTACTCTCTCCCTAGGGATGGCTTCACGTACCCACAGGGCCAATTAATAGTGGCTCACAAATTTATAATTCCAGTACAGACCCCTTGTACCCTATGTACTCTAGACTAGGGTATTCGTTGCCTACCTGAATCTCTACTGGGAAGTCTGAAAGGTACCTCCATAGTACACATATCCAAGTGAATTAATGAGCTTCAAATTTGAGTTTCTTTCCTTGCCCCGTATCTTGGAGAATAGTTCCATCATGCACGTGGCTCACTGAAGCCAAAATGTGGCTGTCATCCTTGATATTTCTCTCTCCTCTACATCCCTCCTCACCATGCATATCTAACCTGTTACCAACTCTTGTCATATTTAGGTCCTCATATTTCTGAAAATCCACATATTAAGTTCTCAAAGACCAAGATCTTTCTAGCTTTTGTCTGACCCCTATTTGCATGTCCAGCCTCATTTTCTGTCTGCTGTTAATCACACTGGCCTTCTTTATATCCCTCTAACAGGCTTTCCTCCTCCTTGCTGTGATGCCTCTCACACATTGCTCTCTGCATGGAGCACTTCCTCTCTGTGTTAGGTAGAACACGTACCATGAGCTGCTGCAACAAACTTTAAACTTTAAATTCTCAATGACTTCACACAGTAAAAGTCTATTTCTTTCATAAAATCCATTGTAGGTATCCCAGATGGGCTGGTGGCCTCCCAGGTCTTTCGGAGACCCAGGTCCCTTCTGGCTATGGTTCTGTAATCCCATAGGGCCTTAAGAGGATTTCATTGGCTCCTCTGCATCTGGTGGATAGATGGCTGAGCAGAGGAGGGGAATGAGAAATGTAGAGGATCACATAGGAGGTTTCAAATGGGCTCTGCCCAGAAATGATCCCTTCTACCTAGGTTGCATCAGCTAGAATAGAGTCCTGTGACCACATCTAGCTGCCTAGGAGGCTAGAAGACAGTCTAGCTGTGTGCCCAGAAAGTAGAGGAAACTGTTTTGGTTAATACAGAGGATTCTGTGCCGTACAGTCTGTTCTCCACTGCACTCACAAATTTCCCCCTCCCCATACTTTGGATCTCAGGGAAGCCTTCCCTGTTTCCCTGATTGGAACAAATCACCTGAGGACTTCACACACCCTCTCTTGTGGCACTAATCACAGCTTCAGAACTATCCTCTTTCGTGTTATTACTTCTTCAATGAGTGTTTCCCACCAGGCAGTGCTTCCTGAGGACAGGAGTTCTAGCTGTTTTGCTCATTTCCAACCCAGTGCTTGGCATATGGAGGCATTCAGTAATACTTATTGATTGGATGAACACAAATGAAAGAATAAATAAAGTGGGGCTCCAGAGAAAGATAAACTGAAGGGCCCTCTCTCTCGCAGCCCTCAGGCCTTAATTGTCTTCCATAGGTCCTGAGTCTGCCGTTAGATACCCAGGCATCTGAAAGGCCACTGCCCGACTCTTGGCCCCTCTGATACTGTTCTGTTGCTAATAGACACCCTCCCTAAGGATGTTCCAGCCACTCTGCTCAACAAAGGTTGAGTATTTTTTGCCCTTCAGAGGCCGGCCTCGTGGGGATAGAGCAGCGTTTGGGCCACAGACAGCCATGAAGTCTTCCTTACTGGCTCTGCTTATCCTTTAGATGAATGGGTCCCCCTGACTGCCTGCCCCCTGTCCCTCCCCAGATCAGTGTCCAGGACAGGCCTTAACGAAAGACATCATCAAGAATGCTATCAACAGACTGAGGTGTGTAGAGGTTGCACTGAGGAAGGTGAAGTGTCAGACAGATTGTATCCTGAAGTCAGAGTCAATGCCCTGCCAACCTTCCAGAGTCCTTGTGAGACAAGTGCTATATGTGTTTGTCCCTGTTTTGTCACCAACATCTTCATTACTTGGTCTGGGCTACATTTCTGGTGTGGAGAAAGGAAAACAGTTCTTAACTTTCAAACAAGAAACTGTGATGTGGAATTTTGGACAGGGGTGGGGCAGGGTCCTCTGGGTGTGAGCAGGTGATGTCGTAGGGACAGACGCTGCCCGGAACTGAGTCCGAGCACAGCAGCATAACTAAGCCGGCTCCACCTCAGCCCTAGCAAGCATGCGGCCTACAGTGTGGGGACTGGCAGCACCTGGGCAGAGGGGGGGCAGTGTCGACCTGAAGCTTTTCCCTACCTTCCTCACAGATCGCGAAGGAAGATGCCATCCTGCCGGTAGCTCTCTTCCCGTCTCTCTGCGAGCTCATCTTTCATAACAACCCTCTGGTGGCGCATACACGAGGTATGGTACCTGCAAGGCTGCGCCCCCGTCCTGGTGCCCAGGGGCAGCATGGGCACCCCTTAGCCCCACCTCATCAATGTCCAGCCTTGGGTTCTTTGGAGATGGAGAGAAGCACAGATACTGCCGAGCACCTGCTTCTGTACCAGCTTACCTGACAGCAGCCCTGTGTGGCAGGCATCACTGTCCCCGTGCACAGTGAAGGAAGCTGAGGATCCAGGAGGTTCATAACCTAATCAAAGTCCCACAGCAATAAAGAGGCAGAGCAGGGAATGGAATACAGAATTATCTAGATCCTGTGTGAGATCTTTAAGTAACACCCTGCTTTGTAGAGCAGTTCTGCTGTGACCTCATTTCCTACTTCCCAGTTGGGGAGGGGTACAGGGCCCTCCCACCCAGAGCATCCTGGATATACTGGGTGCTGCATTAGCAGCTGCATCTTGTTGGCACTTTAGAATCCTGGGTCCTGGAGTGACACCAGCAGAGTTCTCGTCCTTGCTTTTCACTATCCTTGTTATCTTGGGCAAATTTCTTAACCTGTCTGTGCC
Organism: Acinonyx jubatus; assembly: GCF_027475565.1. NCBI lineage: Eukaryota > Metazoa > Chordata > Mammalia > Carnivora > Felidae > Acinonyx > Acinonyx jubatus. Next base: position 57,004,609 of record NC_069390.1, on the reverse strand, counting down.
TCAGTTTCCTCACGTATTGAATGGGAATAATATAGGTACCTACCTCCTGTGGTTGGTCTGAAAATGAAGTAAGTTAATACATGCCCAGCAGTTTGAACAGTGCTGGACACCTAAGAAGCTCCCAGTAAATATCCGCTAATAGTAATCTCACTTCCCCATCGTGGCTCCAGGGGTCCCTCCATTGCTGAAAACCTTCCTCCAGGAGCACCTGGGGATCCACTTGATTCGAAGGAAGATAGTAAAGGCTAAGCATCATATTTTGATGCCTCGGAAGGACTCTCGGAAGGTAAGCTTCCAGGGCAGGACTGCCAAGCCCAGAGGAAGTGGAGCCTATTTTAATGCATGCAAATTGACCTGGGGAGGGAGAACCCATTCCCACTCATGGATTCCTTCCCTTAGGTCTGTAGTAGTGGCATTGTCTTCTTTCCATGTCTGTTACATACAGACGCATCTAGGGTCACAGGGACCCAGGTGTCAGAGTAGGTAGAAGCTACTATGTGAATGTCATGGAGTCCTACCCCATGAAGAAGGAGCTGTGGAGAAGTGAGGGAGAAATCAGTCTGAAGACCCAGGGATAAGCCTGGCTTCGTCACTTTCCACAGCCACCTGAACTTGGGCAAGAGCTTCACTCTCTGAGCTTCATCTTCTCAACTCTAAGCCTCTCTGAGCTGCTGAGAGGACTGGATGAAGCAACAGATACAAAAATATGTTATGAGGTGCCTGGCTGGTTCAGTTGGTAAAGCATAAAACTAAGAGTTGTGAGTTCGAGCCCCAAGTTGGGTGTAGAGGTTACTTAAAAATAAAATCTTCAAAAATAAATGTTATAACCCCCCAAGCCACTATCCATGCAAGTAGTAGCCACCTGTAGGAGTCATGGATGGCTGTGCCAAGCCTAGAATACACATCTTGTGCCTCTGCCTCTGGAAGCATTTCCTTACGTTGAGAGCAGTCCGCTCCCATAGCCAGTGGTCTTAGACTTGCCTTCTGGGATGCCATAAAGTAAGTCATTTCCCTCGCTCATCTGAAGAATTGCAGAAATTTCTGTGAAATGCTTCCCCTCCTGAACTTTAGCCTTCCTGTAGCTCTAAAAGCTGAATTGGGCATTGCTGGTCCCCACAGTTAAATAGTTATTCCCTTTCCACCCCCTCTGCAGCTCTGTCCAGCCCTAGACCAGCGCCAAATTACAAGCCAGAAATAGACAGAAATTCAAAAGGTTTCCATCATATTCCTCTTGTTTGTTGCCTCCTCTAAGGATCGGACTACCTAGTTCCCATCAGCCAGCAGAGTGAGCCAGATGCTAAGTTTATAATCCTCATCCCCCAAGATGATTGGCTTTTGCCAATTAAGGAAGCTGAGAATTTCAATAGGAAAGAAGTTATTTCCTTAGTTCTGAACCCTGAGAGAGACTTGCCTTGCGAAACTTCATTTAAGGTATGGGAACCAGCATCCTAAAAGGGGCCTGGTGCTGCTGCCTACCAGAAAGTGCAGGACCATCTCCCACAGGCTTTCCTAGGAGTCCCTGAGGAAGGTCAGGTGCACTGTGTTAAACCTTGATGAGAACAATGAGGCTATTGAGAGCCAGAGTGATATGATAAAGGATGCAGAATGAAGCCCAGAGCCCAGTATGGAAATCAGGTAGTCCGGGCTCTGCCATCAAATAATTCTGTGACCTTGGACAAGGCATTTTACCTCTCTGAGCCCTAGTTTCCTCTTTTATAAAATAAAGATAATTATTTACTGGGTAGTTTGAGGTGTAAATAAAGCAACATCCGTCATGTATAGGGCACATTGTAGATGCCCAGTTAGTGTGATTTCACTCCCTCCCTCCCCCTAGGAGCCCTCACCCAGTCCTCTGATCACTGTACCAAATGGCCTTAGGCTTGTGAGGTCCAGGAGGAGAGACTCTGATTAGGAAGCAAAACAATCCAGCCTTTCTCCCATGACAGGTGAAAACCCAAGTTCCAAAGGTGCCAAAGCAGCCTCTGATTCTTCATCACCTATCCGTGCCCACAATCAAGTCTCCCTCAAAGGAGATGCCAGAGTCTGAGGCAGCGCCAACTAAAGAGCTGTCCACCACCAGAAGCAGTCCTCTGGAGCCAGAGATGCCCATCGAGGGCCTGGAGGGCCTTTTCCTGTCCCACCGGCCCTTTGTGCCACTGCCTCCCATCTGCTCTGACTCTACTGTGCATAGTGAAGAGACCATGTCCCACCAGAGCAACAGACCTGGCCACCTCAGCCCAGAGCACCTGTCAGATGAGGACACCAAGAGCACAGAGTCCATATTCTTGACCCAGGTACCTGGATACCCCTGCCCTTGCCTTGTGCTTAGCTCCCAGAGGCTCCTATACCACCACTGTAGCTGGGTTGCTGCAGGCAGCCGGAAGTAAGCACAGGGCAGGTCTGGAAACCAGAAGGAAGCACCCCTGGCAAGACCTGCAGGCTCGTCTGGGAGACCTGCTGAGCCAAGGCCTCCGGTGGGGGTACCCAAAGGGACAGGTCATGGCCCTGTGGCACAGACAGCATCTGGGGTCTGGCTGGGGCATGGTTCTGACTAGTTTTTCAGAAGGGCTTCCTGCTGCCTCTGCCTATCTACATAAGTCACGTCACTTCTGATGCTGTCTCTGAATCCTGGGAATACAGATTGCTGAGATACAGGTCCTCGAGATGTCCTCAGTCTGGTGGGGGTTGGATTGTAGGAACAATGCATTAAGTCGGTGCCAAGACTGAGGAAAACCCAGGGGCTGGGAGCCTGGACGCAAGAGGGATCCTCTGCCCAGACCAGGAGGGCTCCTGAAAGAGGTTCCGACGAGCTGAGCTTTGCAGGCTGAGTAGGCAGTAACAAGGTGCGAACCTGGGCAGGAAGGGTGTTCTGGGCAGAGCAAACAACATGAGGCAGGCTGCAGAGGGAAGAAATTAAAATGGCATGTGCAGAAACCACAAATGGGTCAGTGTCTGGGCAGCAGAAGGGTGACACGTAAGAAAAGGGAAATATGAGGCTGGAGGCATTGGCAGGGCCTCCTTGAACTTTATTATTGTACCATTGCCTTTGCTCATCTCCCTACCTCCAGTCTTGCCCTTCCAATCTGCCAGATCTTTCCAAGTGGTACATCCATCTCTTATTCTACAGATGACTTACAGTGACACACAAATTTATACAATATAAAAGTATCATTATGAACTGTATCAGAACCTTTTAGAACAAAGCAGAGTATAAATAAATATTTTTAAATGAACTTGAGAAAGTTGGATGAAAGGAAAATACAGACAGGAAAGGAAATGAGTCCCAGGATAATTCTGTCACTCTAACCTGCTCATTATGCTCTGCTGCTCTCCTAACAGAGGTATATTGCAAAATGCAATTCTGAGCTTCCTAGGAGCCAAAGTAGGACAATTAACTGTGGGTCACCGTGACTGAAAAGGCTTTATTTTCCTTGTCAAATTGCCCAGGCTGTGACCTCCAGTGCAGTGTTGAATAGAAGTGGCAAGAGCAGACATGTCTTATTCCTGATCTTAAGGGGAAAAGTTTTCAGTCTTTCACCATTAATTCTGATGTTAGTTGTGGGATTTTCATAAATATACTTTATCAGATTGAGGAAGCTTCGTTCTGTTCATAGTTTATCGAGTGTTTTGTTTTTGTTTTTTTAATCACAAAGGGGCATTAGATTTTACCAAATGCTTTTTCTGTGTCTATTGAAATGATTGTGTGGGTTTTGTCCTTTATCTATTGAAATGGTGAGTCACATTAATTGATTTCCATTTGCCTAACCCTTGTAAACCAGGGGTAAATACCACTTGATCATGGCATATAGTCCTTTTTTATATGTTGCCAATTTGGGTTGCTAGTATTTTTTGAAGATTTTTGTGTTACATTCATAGGAATGTTGGTTTCTATCGTCCTTTTGTGATGTCTTTCCTTAGTTTTGGTTTTGGGGTAATATTGACCTCAGAGAATGAGCTGGGAGTATTCCCCTTTCTCCTAATCTTTGTAAGAGTTTGTGAAGGATTGGTGTTAATTCTTTAAATGTTTGGCACAGGAGCGCCTGGGTGGCTCGGTCGGTTAAGTGTCCAGTTCTTGATTTTGGCTCAGATCACGATCCCAGGGTCATGGGATGGAGCCCTGTGTCAGGCTCTGAGTGGAGATTCTCTCTCTCCCTCTATGCTTCCCTCATTCGTGTGCGCACTCCCTCCCTCTCTCTCTCTCTCTCTCAAATTAAAAAAAACAAACAAATGTTTGGTAGAATTCACTAGTGAAGACAACTGGTCCTTGGCTTTTCTTTGTGGTAATCGTTTCAATTACTAATTCAGTCTCTACTTGTTACAGGTCTGTTCAGATTTTCTATTTTTCAGCCACAGGCTTTAATGAAGGGCATAAACTATATCCCAACATTAAATACAGGTTTCATTAATATGTTTCTTATAAAACCATTAGGTTAGGCTAAAAATGGGAGTTCAGATAATGTTCCCTCACTCCCTTAAAACTCTTTTGTGGTTTGCCATAGTGAGGATAAAGAAAATAAAAACAAAAACAAGGGGCACCTGGGTGGCTCAGTCACGTAAGCATACGACTTCGGCTCAGGTCATGATCTCATGGTTCCTGGGTTTGAGCCCCACATCAGCCTCTCTGCTGTCAGCATGGAACCTGCTTCAGATTCTCTGTCCCCTCTCTCCCCTGCTTGCAAGCTCTCTCTCTAGAAATATTTTTTAAAAATAGAAAAAACAAACCCCCTCAGTTTGGCTTTTAAAAGTCCTTCCTGATCCGAGGCCTGCTTATTGCTCCCAGTTGCCCGTCTCTTCACAGTAACCCCAACAATACCAATATGGAGCTCCCCCAAATACACCTTACAGCGTCTTATCTGTGGGTCTCGGCCCCCGCTATTCCTTGCCTACAACAGCCCTTTCTCCTCATCACCTGTAGCTCACCCCTCTCCCCACCCTGCCTGGGGATGGCTCTCCTGCTTCTTCAAGACTTAGCGCAGGTTAAGGCATCTCTTCTTCCAGGGAGCTTCCCAGTCACCTCCCACCCCAGACGGGGTTAGGGCTTCCTGTGGGCTCCCCCAGAACCTTTGTGCTCCATTCTCCTACTGCACTTACCAAGGTGCATGATCATTGCCTGCTTTTGTATCTGCCTGCTCTCACCCCAGTCTTGGTTCTTGCCCTTAATGGGGCCCAGCATGGGGACTCGCACAGAGCTAATGCTGGCGTCTGTTAATGGAATGAATGAGTACGTTTTTCTTTTGGTCACAGGTGAGTGGGTTGCCTTCCTCCATCCACCAGAAGGATGATTCAACCGTGAAGGAGGAAGAGCAAAGACCACCCCGCACAGCCCCCAGAGAGGTAAAGAGGGCTTGGAGGAAGCTCCCATCTGCCTCCCTCCCCAGCAAGTATCGTGGCTATGAGGAGCTGCTGACAGCCAAGCCTGATCCAGCCTTTATTGAGCCAAAGGGTATGTGAGGAGAATGGCTCTAGGGCAAGGGGCCCTCTCTGCAGCCTGGAGCAAGTTGGGGCAAAGCTAATGCTTCATTTCAGGACCGGGATGCTGTCCTCTCCGTGTCTGTCAAAGGGCCCCTGAGGATATCCTGGTTTGGAGCCTTACATATCAAGACCCCTGGCCTGGGCCTTCATTGGATTTTCAGGAGCCACAGCTCTTCCAATTCCAGCCAGTCCAGGCCCAGCTGCTCTGGTTGGAGAAGTGTCTCCAGGAAGGGTTTGATGAACAGACACCCAGACTGGCCAGATTCCTGAGTTCCTTCCCAGCCCAGCTGAGTCCCAAATTGAACATCCAAAATCCTATGTGACTTGAGGCAAGGGGGTAGTGCTCCCTCGGAGCCCCTTATTTCACACTGATGTGTTAGTAGTATTTATGCTCCCAGAGGAACTAGCACTTGACTATGTGCTCTCTTGGGTGCCAGTCCCTATGGCATAACCCACTGTGTTTAACGACGTTATGTCAGGGTCATTCCTTCTCTCCATGCCAGTGCTACTTTTCCATGAGGATCTGTGCACACGGGGGACAGTTATTTCAGGGAATGGATGATGGAGGTCCGGGCACTGCAGATCAGGGAGAGATGAAGCAGTGTGTTCTTGGGGCCTTTCCAATCCTTCCACCCAGGGCTGCTGTGAGACTGGGGAATGAAGAAGTTGGAGGAGGCATTCAATAGGTGGAGGAGGAGTGCCTTGACCCAACCATGCCTTTTTGCCTTAGGAATCCAGAAGAACACACAGGCCCTGCAGTACGTGCTGAAGCACCCGCTGCTGTTCCGCTCCTCCAAGCCCAGGCTTGACACTCTTCAGAAACGCTACGTTCCCAAGGAGAAACGGGTAAATGCGTAACCACCACCTTGTTGTGTGTGCCAGTGGCTTCTCAGGACCCCCAGTTAGAGATGTGGCTGTCACCTCAGGACATTCTGAGGGCTGTGCTTTCCCAGTGCTCCCAGGTGCCCTCCTGCTTGTTGCTGCATCTGCATGAGGGGATGAGGCCAGGAGAGGCGGAGCACTGGACTGTGGTGACATGTTCCTCTTACCTCATGTTAGGCCCAGAGGATCCCCATTCCACCCCCACGGAAGACTCGAGCCCAGCTGTTGGATGACATTCTCATTCGCATGCGGGATCCCCGGAATATTACAGAGGCTCCACTAGGTATAGCTGTGCCCACCCGGTCCCCATCCTCAGTGGCCAGAAGTTTACTCATCTGCTGGTGGGAGGCAGCCGGCATGGACATGTCAGAGCAGGAAGGGCCCTTAGCATCTGCCCTGGCCCTTCCCCGTGTGCAGATGGAGAAGCTGGGGCCTGGAGTCACACAGCACGTTACAGGCCAGAACTAAGGCTTGAGGTAGAATTCAGAGGAGACGCCACTGGCTGCCTAATGCCCCAAGCTGGGGAGGCCATTTTCAGTCCCCGTAGCATCCTCCTCTCACACCGTCCCATTCTCTGGGGTGGGGGGGCTCTGGACGCAGTCCCCACTGCTTCGGGCTAGCTGGGACCCAGAGCGAGTTTGGTGTCCCTCTGGCTTCTCTCCCTGCAGGAGCTGTCCTGCGCCAGCGGACTGAGCAGAGGCTGGTGAACCAGAAGCAATACCTGGAGGCCAAGAGGCTGCTGAAGGAGTTTCGGGCACGCTACCGGCAGCTGGTGCGCTGCTCACTGCGGACAGTGTTCAGGGCCACAGCGCCACCCCCAGGCCACCCAGCACTGAGCGAGGGCCAGCCTAGGTTTGGCCGCTTCCTCAAGTTCATGGATGAGTTCTGCCAGGGTCCCACGGCCAGTGACTCAAAAGACTAAGGTCTGCGCACGGGGCAGTGCCCAGCCTGTGCCCCATACCCTCCCTGAGGGCTCCGCACCCTGGACCGCGCCTTGGGGCTGGGTGCGCCGGGTGCAGGCCTCAAACCTTGACTTGGCCTCGCTCGCTGGCCACAGAGAGTGGGGAACTAACTGGTGAGGACCTCCCCTCCCCGGGCCAGGCAGGACCCAGTGCCTGGCCCAGCAGCAATAAAGAGTGGGTGCACAGAGCAAGGTAGTCCACGTGCTTTCTTGTAGATGGCTAGGCTGCCACACTGGAGGAGCACCCGGCTGACACACGCATCCTTTAGGAAACCTGCCTGAGTCTCACATCTCCAACAGAGCTGCGATCGGCACTGGGCTGAAGAAACAAGGGGGCTGATGGAACAGAGCAGCAGCACGGACTCTGAGGCTCAGAGAAGTTAACTAACCCATCCACAGCCAACAAAGTGTATGTGTGTTGCTGGGGTAGGGGGCAAAACTGAGGCCTCCAGGCCCCCAGAAAAGGTGCTTTTTTTTATGGGGCAGCTTTTTTCAATTTTGAGGGCAAATGGAGAGGAAGGGGAAGAGCGTTGGGAATTCCCTTATTGGATGGTCATGGCCAAAAAGTTGGACAGGCTGAGGGCAGGACTTACATGGAATTTCCTAAGGTCCTCTCATCCAGGACACAAGCTGAAGTCCCATATGCAAACACCGTGGCTCTAAAACAGATCCTGCAAAGTCAGCCTGGGCTCACAGTAAGTAAACTGGTTCTGGCCACAGCAGCCTGTGGGGCTGCCCCATTCTTCTGAGTGCCCAGGAGTCACCATCTGCTCCACAGGTGGATCTAGCGAAGGCCACTGGCACTGAACTCCAGAGATGTGCATTTGGGAATGGACACCGAGTGTGACTGGTCTCCTGAGCAGCCTTCGCTGCTAAGGCTACTCTCCTGAGGGTACCTACAGTTCAGACCTGGGGAGCAGGCATGTAGGTCCCAGGGTCCAGGAATTGGTGGCACGAGGATTAAGGCTCCTCAGCAAGGCACAAACTCCTACAACTTCAGTTGCAGGTAAGGTGATTATTGAGATCTAATCTTGTCTTGCCGCCACAGGTCTGACAGACGCGTGGTGGACTGTCTGCTGTATTGTGACTGTGAGACTCTGTTAGGACACAGAAATAGCTTTACTATCATACTTGGTCACACAGTCTCACTCACACACGTGGCCAGTTACACAATTACACCTAGCTGTGGTCACACCAGATGCATACATCCGCGTTCACGAAAGTCACACGGTCACGTACACATATCTAGTTACAGAGGGTGTTACATCACACTTGACACAGGCACCTGGACAGATACATGTAATACAGGGTCACCCACGGTGGCACTCACCTGCAGAGTGTGTTGCTAACTCGCTGCCTTGGGTCTCCTGGGGCCCAAATCCCCTTCCCCTAATGTTAGGAAGGAGACTCTACCCCAACATTTACACTGTAAGCCTTGCTAGGTTCCAGTTCTAGAGAAACGGATTGCATCTTTCAGCCAGAAACACTATCAAACCACAGGCCCTCAGGCTTGAAAGGCCCCTAGGAACGTCCTACCCAGCCTCAAGACAGGAAGCATCTTGCGGTCCCCCTAACAGATTGTTCAGCTCCTTCCTGCACCCCTAGTGATGGGGAACTCCCTCCCTCCAAAGGCTGTCGCTTCCTTTGTTGGGAAAGCTATCTGACAGTTCTAACCACTGAGCTAAGCTGTGTGCCGAAGTCCCCCGGGGCTCCTAGCTCTAATTCTTAGCCAGGCATATATCTGCTCTCTCTGCCCAGCCAGGCCAGAGCCCTTCACCAATGTGAGAGCATCCTGAAGAGGCTTCACCTATCCAGGTCAAACGCTCGTGAACTGTTTTTCCACATAGGATACCATCTGAATAAATTAGCTGCCTCTCCTAGTGCCTGTTTTAGGTATGAGAGGCAGCGTATCACACTGTCTACTCAGCCTCCTGTGCAGGTGAATTGCTGCACCTCTGGAAGCCATACAATCGTCTACCAGTTGTGTCCAAGTGAGCAGACTTCAGTTGCTTGGTTTCCTGAGTTTTGACTTCTTTTGAAGAGATGTGAACTAGTTGTCTCAATGAGTAAAGCCTCTGACTAGAATTGTCAAATGAACAGGAATCCATAACTAATCAAGGAAGCCTTTTGGGTGGCACCAACCCTCCCTGTTACCAGCACACTCTCCCTGGCACATCTGATCTGCTGCTAGATGATTCAACCCCCTGGGCTGCTTTCACCCAGAGTCCCCTTCCTTTGCCATAAGCAGATGGGAGCTGGCTGCCACACTCTTTTGAGCCTTCTCCAAACTTCTAACAAGAGCAAACCAGAAGAAATAATTTCTCCTACCACTAATTCTCCAAAACTAGGTAGGCCCAGCCTGTTCTCCTCGTCACTTATCCAAGATGGCCAGTAACTACCTGGAGCTGGATGTGGCCACAGAAAAGCAAACTGATTTAGATACAGACTCACAATCCTTGCTACTGTAGGATACCTCCCACCCCTACAGTGGGTGCAGAGGGAAGACTGATTTCTCTGGCCCTGGAAGGCCCAAGTCCAGAAGATCCAACCCAGAAAGCAGCTGGAACCCTAGGGTTAGCCAAGACCAGTGGCGGAGGATGGCACTACCCTCAGTTGATTAAGCCAGGGCAACAGGAAAAGACTGAATAATCAGTGGCCTTGGAGTCAGAAGACCCAGCTTCCAGGCTATGTTAGGGCCAGAGTCTCCCATTCTTTCACCAGACCGGGCTATCAGGGAATCCATGAGCGTGATATGTAGTACATTTCCTGTTAAGGGCCAAGGGACAAATTCCATTCTTCTACCTCCAAGCAGCTGCCTTGTTTCTTGCAAATCATTTCAAATACTCTCTTTTGGAAGAGTCTGGGCCAGATTTCAAAGGACCCTTACGTGCTGGCTGACCATGTATGGCATTTCTTACATCAGTCCTTCAAGTTGGCTTTACAAGTTTAGATGAAACAGGGATATGTTTGTTCTGTGTTTGATGAGAAACTGGCACCAAGGGTATTTTGATGAATTTCTGCTTCCAAAGCTGATTTTAAAATCAGATGTTTGGGGTACTGCCCCAGTATGCAAGGACAGTGTCATCCTGTACATCTGTTCTTTACTCAGACTCTTGTGCCTTCAGTAGGAGTAAGAATGGTTGAATAGGAGAATGACAGTTAAACATTGGAAATAACTCCAAACTCATGCTCCAGCAGCATGCCATGGAAACCCCATCTCGCCTCCTAATTTCTCCCATCCCAGTCTGAATGCCAAAGTGAGACATTCCAGTGTGGGGCATCTCCCAGAGCAAAGATAGCACCAAAAGTCAAACACACATAGTCTATTAGCCCAGATTTGTCTGAGATTACACGCTAGAGGTTAAAACTTTAACTAGAAACAGAACATTCACTTTCATGAGTTTGCTTTACTGTATTCTCAACTTGGACCTCTCCTTAAGCAGGCAAACACACACTGAAGAATGCACCCTGGTACTGTTTAAATAAACAACACATCACCCCATTTGATTCTGTGCCATTTCTTTGTGGTCAGAAGCATCCCTGACCAGGCATGCCCCGTTCTGAGTCTTTGTCAAAATGCTCTTTACGATAAGCTGGAGAGGAGGCAGCCCGCAGGGGCGGTCCACAAGGATCCAGGCCCCTTCTCCAATTCCAGTGAAGACAGCAGGTAGAAAACCAATATGCATCCCATTTTCTGTTTGTAGGTGGGAAGGGGAAGGGCCCTAAGGACAACAGTGTCTGTACAAATTGAGAGTAACAATAAAACCATTAGATGGCATTTAAGATAATTTTTTTCCCTCACACAGTTATACATTCTCTCCTTAGGAACTGAAGTGTTCTGCAGGCTAAGGGCCAGACCCAGGGCCCAAAAGCTTCTCTTGAGCTCTAATAATTTAATCTTTGAGGAGTGCATTGCCTGTTTTTACCTCTTATTAAATGAGAGGGAAGAAAGATGAATAAGCCTGGCCTTAGCTCAGCTCTGTCCAACCAGTTGATTTAAGACACCAAAAAAGGTAGAGAGGGAGCCTGCCATGCTTATTAACAAGACATGAAGGAAGCATTTACTCACAAAGCAAAGTGTGTAAATATTTTTCTTAGGAAGAATAAAAATACTGATAATACATAGAACATAGAACAATGTGCACATTCAGTCTTGGCACTTTTTCTTCATCCAATTTAACCGATCTCTAAACTGGTTGTGACCTCTGCTTATGTCTCTTTTTCCTATAGAACGATCTTCTTCAGAAAGCTACAGTGGGTAACAATCACGTATAAAGATGCATTTTCTATATCATCTTTGGAGCAAAATCTATTCAACAGCAGCTTTCCCTAGAATCTCCCTGACCCAAAAAAACATACCTGCTTTGTCACTAACTCACAAGAATTTATAAGCAACTATGTTCACTTCTAAAAACCAGGCTGAATACCACTCTTTTGGTTGATGGGGGAAAAGGCTGGCTGAGAAAGATTTAAGTCCCTAAGGAGTTCTTGATTTTTTCAAAGAAAAATGAAGGGCTGGCATGGTTTTAACCCTTGGTGGTTAAAATGATGACTATTCCAATCAAAATATATCACTTCCCAAGATTCCATATTCACATTAGTCACATTATGGGGTTTCCCCTATCTGGGTATGTATTCAGGGGACAGAGGCATATTTTAATTCTGAAAAATTTTAGAAGAAAAAAGCTATTAAAACAAAAAGCTTCCTATATCATTTGGGTGTCCTCCTCATTAGCAAATTGTGTGTGTGTGTGTGTAACTTAAAAAGACTATTTAGATCCTAGGAAACTACAGTGTCAACAGGGCATAAAGCACTGGACCTCAAGTTCCTTATTAGGAAAAAAAAGGGGAAGCAGGTGGGTGAGTTTGATCTGAGTTATTTCCATGCCCTTTCCAGCTACAGCATTTTATGATTATAATCCAGCCTTCAGTTTTTCTTTCCTTCCTCTCCTGTTGGCTTTCCATCTCAACGAAAAGCCAGGCAGGAAAAAGGAAAGGAATCCAAAGTTGCTGCCAGCTCTGGTGAGAGGTCTGGTTGGGAGAGAGGTTAGGAGATCAGTAAGGTGGGATGTGGGCCTCCTCTGACCATGTCAATGATCCACACCCTGCCTCATTTCCTGGAGCTTATGTAAAAGCAGCCCCTGAAGAGAAATTATTGTCCTGTATCACTGGAGGAGAAAATTCATTCTCCTCTGATAAAATTAGGAAATGGAAAGCAGTGTTGCAATCAAATTGAGAAATACTGATGGGGGTGTCTAAAATGTTCAGTGCAGCCTGTCAGGTGCTGGACAGTATCTCAAATGACTCCATCCAAGATCATCACTATGAAGAAGTGGCCTTTCACACGAGCATGAACAAACTCTCCAGCCACATATACCTTCAAATACATTCCATTAGAGGCTGAGCTTCTTAGGAGCAGGGACTGTCCTTTCCATCCTTGTATCTCCATGACCCAGCACAGGGTTGGCACAAGTTCGAACGAAGCTCAGGAATGTCTGAATGGAACAGAAAGAATGAACGGCACAGCCTTCGGTCATCAGCTTCACCAGTCAAGCACAGTGGCAGTTTCCCATCTTAGTTTGTCACTTTGTAATCAGCAATTAATTAAGCAGCTTTAATCCTTAAGGGCATTTTTTTCTTTTAGGAAAAATGAGAAAAAAAAAAAAAACAGAAGGCATTCATCACCAGTTCTTCCTCCAGACAAAAGTCTAAAAATTAAATTAAAAAAATAAATGAAGCCACTTACAAAGGGTTTTCCTGGGAAGCTTCAGCCAAGGCGAATTAACCTTTTAAAAAGAGGCAATTATACGAAAGGGGCCAAGGGCTGGATGCTTAATCGCCTGATTTGACACCAACCCAACAGGCCCAGATGACTTCTTCCAGCAGATACAATCAACGGGTCATGAGCATGTTCCCAAAGGGTCTCTCCCACTCTATGGAAAAGGGCTGAGCTCCCCCTTCCCAGGGCACCGCATTTCTTGGACTTCCCATCAGAATGACCTTGATCCTCCAACCTCTCAGAACTTCCCCTTTAATGAAAAACACAGAATGCATATACACAAAGAACAGAGTTAGTAGGGCATGAGAAATTTGTAGGGTGAATCAGATTCCAATGATTCATGAGAAATGTTTGTTTTGTGAAATGGTATTTCTCTCATTCTAGCCCACAAACCCTCCCATCGCTCTATTTTCCTTTTCTTGTCTTTCTCCGTCTCCAAATAATTCACACTGACAACTCCATTTGTGACAAACTTCACAAGCAAGCAAGTGAGCAACAGGACACAGAATTCTTTCAGAAGCAAAAAGTGTTCAGGTTTTAGTTAAGTAAGGGAAGCATTTTAAAATACAGATAATACCTTAGTGGTTTTTTCCTCCTCCAAAGCCGAGCAGATCAGAGGTGAAGCCTTGTCGCTCCTTAACCTAAACCACTTTGCCTCTGTGTGAAGGGCTACTGCTCAGCTGGAAGTTTGGAAAACAACAATTGTTGATACCATTCCAGGCACAACAGTAGGTGCAAAGGGGAAAGTCAGTAAGTTGGATCCAGCGTCTGGAATGTTCACTTAACAGGAAGTAGCTTTTCACTCTGCACCTGAAACTAAAATTTGTTGCTACTGCTATGCAATTTCTTAAAATGAAAGTAGTACTTTGGGGGAAATATTTAAAATATATATCTTTTTCTATTAAAAATATTTATCTTTTTTCCAAAAACAAAAATCAGTTCCAACCAAAATGTTTTTCAAATTACTGGAGATATAGAAAAAGGTGGCAAGTGGAAAAATAAGTGTCTTTGCTACTACCAACGAGACTAGCCTTCCGATATTATGTACTCCGAACCAAGGGGAACTGTGTGAAATGGCAGGAACTGATGATTTCTCTAAGGGCATTAAGTCACCCTCCTCTTACTCCGCAGACCAGCACCAGCACCAGCTCTTCTGTCTTGGGTACCAACCCTCCAGCAGCCTTTGGAGTCATATGTTGCTGGCAGGGCCTAGAACTGAAGTGGTGTGAATATAAAGTAATGAGATTGGTGCATGTTTAAACATACATTTGCATGTGTGCACGCACACAGACACACAGAACACATACATTCGAGTGACACTCCCACCAACGTAGTCACTGAGGAGCCTCCACATATCTCCATGATGACCAGAATGCTTAAGACATCTCTGGAACGTCTCTCTGGGAACTGTTTAGGAGCAGAAGAAAATAGCTGCTTTATGGCTGTACCTCATCTATGACTCCAAACCCTCTTGACCTACCTTCTCTTCCAGAGGCTTCAAATAGCCTCTGACTAGTTTCAAACTTAAAATTCTCCCTTCTATAACCACAAAAGATTAAAGATTTGTCCAGAGAAGAAGGGGCAAATCTCCCAGGAGGAATCAAAAGAAGGTGATGTAGTAAATCCCTAGTAATCAGTGAGTCACCATTCCAAATCTTAGCTTCTGCCTCAGTAAGAGGAGGAGGTTGGAATAGATGACCTTTAAGGTCCCTTCCAATTCTAACATTTTAGGAGTCTATATTTCTAGACGTTTCTAGACTTTGAGGAGAGTTCCAGAAATGTTTTTGCCAATGGCAACATCATTAGAAAACCATGTGGTATCTTGCTGGGGCCACTCAAGGGAGACAGCATACACTGGGATATAGAAGCTCTAAAGCCTTTGTTAAAATGCCAGTCACATGACTTTATAGTAACAGCTCATACATGCACAGGGAACGCCAGCCCATCTGAGATTCCCTAAAATCATATCTTAATCCCTATTCTCAATGAGCCCAGACGGGCAGAAGCACCAAGCACCACCAGGGATGCAAAAGACACATGGTGTCAGCTGCTAAGGAAAATAAACCCCAAAGGTCCATGGGACTGAATTTACCAGCTGCATCCAGCTAGATACCTTGTTTCCATAGTATGGAGTTTCAGCATTGCTCTTACCTGACTTCTGGGCAATTGTTTTGGATTTTAGATCAACATTGCAGATAACTCTTGGACACGTAGAGAGTAGTAAGGAAGCTCAACTGTACTTTGTCTCACAGGGTGTACTTTGTCTCCCCCGCCCCACCCCCAAGAAAACAAAAGGGTAAACTGTGCCGGGAGAAGGGAAGATAACTGCATAATATTTGTTTGTACTTCCCGTCAATCTCAATGATCTGCCTATGGATTTTGCACAATCAGTATTCACATGCCCAGCCAGCTTCCCTAGGCTCCTTGGGTCACAATCCATTACAGCAACCTGTCAGTGTGGAAAATCTATGGGAATTCTTGTCGGGAGACCCAACAGTCAGTCTGGGATGTTCCACCTAGTACATGAGAGAATCTGAACACGTGCCCTGCAGCTCCATCATCTAAAATGGGGCTCACACCGCTTACACGTTAGCACTCCTGAGAAGACCAAATCCAACAGTGACTCAATGTGGTCTGTCAACTATATAGCATTAATCAAACATTACTTTTTAAACAGGGAAGGTAAATTAACTTTTGTAGAAGGGAAAAACTCAACCAATTTCAGTAGGTACATTTACTTGTAGCATGGATAAGGAGAAGGGAACACAATCATTTTGGAATCTGCCAAAACGCAGATCCACTTCTACGACACAGATGGAAGTAATGTTTATCTGCAAGGCTGATTTAAAATAACACCCTGTTGAAAGAAGTCAGGAGGTCTGTCGGTTTAAGAAGGTATCCCCCCCTCATTCCTCTACCATTTGTAACTCTGGCCACTGTGCTCCTGAATCTCATTCCAAGTGGGTGCTGCCCGATTTGGCCCAGGAGCCCTCAGGGACAGGTCACTTTGGGGTGAGGAGTGCTTCTGGCCTCGGTCGCAGGGAGGCAGAGACACAGTTCCCTTGGACATGGACTACGAAGGCCCCAGAACCTCCCAGAACTGTATCAGACAGTGTTTTGCCATTGAAAGAAACCCAAAGTGAGAACACTCAGCTCTTCAGGATAAATGATCAAGCCCAAAGACCTCTTAAAAATAGGTAACACTGTTCATTAGGTGCTACTTGGCCCCGGCCACGTTGCTGGACCGTAAGAGATACTGATCCACGGTTCCTTTTCGCCGACTCACAGTCCGCCTCTCGTTGTCAAACATGCGCTGCAGCTGCAGAGCCAGCCGCCGGTCCTCTTCCTCTTGCTGCAGTTTCTGCTCCATCTCCCGCAGCACCGGCTCTGCCGGGGCCAGGACCACCTCACCACCGCTCTGTCGCAGTTTCTTAAGGGAGCCATTTTGTTCCAAGTGCTTGGTCTTACAGTGTCTTTTCCGGCCCCGACGCAAGGAAGGAAGCGGCTCCTCACCTCGGCTGTCTGCCAGCACACCATTAGGCAGATCAAAATGATTTGCTGTCTTCAGCTGCTTCTTTGTTTTGAGGACCCCACCCAGAACACTATTTTTGGGTAGCGCTGAATGAGCTGCCGAGATTTTCATGGTTGCGCTTATACAGGTTTTGTCTAACTTGGCATCTGGGGTTGGCCCCGGCCCTTCACTCTGCTCCGGCTCCAAAGTACCACTGGCTCCCACTCTAAGTTCTGAGGAACAGCAGGTTTCCAACGGGATCTCAGAGCTCCTTTTACTATCGCTGCCCTGTTCCACTTTTGTTTGGCTAACGGATGGGAAAAAATCAAGGTCAGTGAGGGTGGGTCCTACACACTCAGAGAGTACTTGCCCACTGGCCAGTCTTGTATTTAAAGCCTGAGGTGGCTTCTCCTTGTTAGAATGGATAACTTCAGAGACCAGTGAGTCTTCCCCTGTTTCTGGAGCCAGGGAGGTGAGGGTGGCTTTCGAAAGGGTCTTTTTGATCTGCCGCTCCTGAAAGATCTGTTCCCACTTCTTGAGGATCCTTGGACTAGCCTCATAAGAAGTCTGCTTCTGCAGGCTTCTGTTTAGGTTGCGGGGTGTTGATTTGATGATGAGGGGACTTAACACTCGGCCATCAGGGAGTCTCTTGGGAGGAGTACATGGTGAGCAGACAATGGGCTTGAAATGGTTTAGTTCTTCGGAGATGCTGTCATTGCTCTCAGGACTGATGGAGCGCTCGGGCTTATGCAGGGAAGTCAAGGATGAGAGGGAGCTGAAGGGTAGACGCTTCTCAACGGTTAAGTCAGGGGCTGAGAGGCAGCGGTTGTTCTGAGTGGACAAGAGGACACCAATGATGGGGTTGGAGGCTGGGGTTATAGCTGTGACCTAAAAGAAGTTAAAAAGATTATACATACATGTGTATGTATTTTTTTTCTTCATAACTCTTTTATGATGGTAGAAGGGCGGTGGGGGAAGGGTAAGAAAAGGGATGGAGGGTGATGTGAGCCTAAGAAACGGGGAAAATCCCTAACCTAGAATATGCACCATTTGCAGAAATTCCTACACACTTGAAACAATTAATAAAATTGAAAACCTACAGGGGAAAAAAAAACCTCATCCAGAACTTTTAAAAAAGTTCTTCTACTGGCCCTCATTCCACCCTTCTGGCTACTAATTCAATGCAAACTCTCTTCCTTTCCATCTATTCGCAAACTTCTCCAACATAATTAGTATACCCAGGACCCATTCTGCCTCTGCTTGTCTGGAATAGTTTCTGGGGTACCTGGCTGGCTCAAGAGCACATGACTCTTGATCTCAGGGTCATGAATTCAAGCCCCACATTGGATGTGGAGCCTACTCAAAACAAATAGCGTGCGCAATAGTTTCTGTCGTGGCCATGTGCAGGGAGCTACAGGATGGGAGTAGAGAGCTCCAGAAGCCTGTGTCTGAGATGTACCTTGGTTTTGCTTGTTGGGGCTGCTCTGAGTCTGCTCTTCGCTCTGTCCTGAGCTGTGTCACTGCAGCTCTGACTCCTTTCCACCTTGGAATTTAGGTTCCTAAATAAATAAATAAAAGACAAATAGTCAAAAGTAGCCCATATGCTAACTAAGGAAAAAAGAATAACAATCTCTTCTGTGCCCTCAAAGCCATCTACCAAGAAAGACAATTCCCTTGGCAAGCTACAGATAGGAAATGAATTGATTTATTAACAGAACACATTCTAAGAACAAATCCTGTCAAAAAAGAAAGAGCTCTCCAGAGAGGACATTCAGTGTAAGCCTTTGTTTCCAAACTAGATCCTGCTTAAATATGAAAGACCAATCAATGGCTGTTCTGCTCGAGCTTAGAGAGATGTAGGGATACTTCGCCTTCTTTAATAGGGTGGATAGAGTATTAAAATCATCTTTATGAACAATAAATTTTTTCCTTTTATTAGGCCCAACCCTCTCCTCAAGCAATCTAAGTCAGCCAAGAAACAAATATTTAAGTACTTACAAAATACATAGCACTGCACTAAATTTTTATGCGGGGAGTCAAAATTAAATGTAGTCTCTTCCTTAATTTATTCCATTTGAGCTTCCAAAGGCCTAAATCAGTTATTCAAGAGATTTCATGAACACGTGATTTTTTTTGTCTGACGCATGCAACATTATGACTTTATAACCCAATCCAAAACCCAGAATACCTGTATTATAACATGAATCTTATTGTGTAAGGATTATATGCAGGTGACTGTCACCTATCCCACTGACAAGGGGGAACTATAAGTAGGAGTTTTTGATTATCTTATTACTCACCTATGTTTCCTGATCTCCAATTTGTGCCTAATACATGTCCGGTGAGAATGATGCCTTTACAAATATGTGCAGCTGTTATTTTCCCTGTGCTACAACTCTATTTAACAAACAATTATCATACTTACTATATGCCAGTGACTGAGGAGCACATGTGGGCACTGGGAATACTGAGAAGAATGAGACACAGTCTAGGGTCTTCAAGGACTCAGAGTCCAGTGGGGCAGGCAAATAAATCATACAATACAGTGAAGTGGTACCCAAAAAAGTATGCCTCGAGGGAGTTATTAATTACCTGGATGGGGTGAGGACAGGGTGGAAAGCCTCCCTATGGCACATGTAGTCTGAAGGATAAATAAGAATTTGCCAGAAGTCAAGGTGGATACATAGCCATATAGACGATCCCAAACAGAAATTATTTCCTCGCATGATTCTATTTAGCTTTGGAATGAAATACATCATCACAGCTACTCTTTTGTAGCAAAAGATTTACTTTTTAAGTTTCACTGTGCCAGGATTAACTCAGAAAACTTACAAAGGAAGTAATAAGGTGCATTCCCACAGTGCCTTTCCTCTCCGTATGTCTCTAGCAAAGGCTTCTTTTTTAATATTTATTTTTGAGAGAGAGAGCGAGAGTGAGTGAGCTCAAGCTGGGTAGGGGCAGAGAGAGGGAGAAAGAGAATCCTAAGCAGGCTCCACACTGTCAGTCCACAGTCCAAAGTGAGGCTCGACCCCACAAACCACAAGATCATGACCTGAGCCAAAATTGAGAGTCGGCTGCTCAACAGACTGAACCTCCTAAGCGCCCCTACCCACAGTGGCCTCTATTCCAGCATTTCTGTGCTATTCCTCCCATTCAAACCCCTCTAATCCTATGTCTCATGGCCACATCACCTTGCTATATGGTTCCAGTCTGCAGAACTAATCTATGCTACCGTATTAATAGGAGAAAGTAGTGGCCAACCTGCATCTCATGCCTGCACTTTACCAAGAAAATTCAACACTGAACCTAAGCAAATAATGTGAGAGTTGTACCTTCTAGTGGGAAATGTATTTGGGAACAGGTAGGAAACTTAGACATCACCCTATAAAGGCAGCTGCTTAGAAATCAGCGTGTTTTGTATTTTGCCTGGCATCGTATTGAAATTCACTTGCATTCCCAGAACTCACACAAACTGTCAGTGGTGTAAGCCACCCATAAGTAAAATGGATGACAGATTAAAATGCTGGGGTGAACAACATATACTTTGGGTCAGGAGGAATGAACATAGGGCTGAAAGAGAAGGCATTATTATTTCAAATACATGACTTGTTTGGCATCATTCCACTGGAGAAACAGTAGACACTTAGAGAAAAAGATGTTCTGCTCAACATAAGAAAGAACTTTGTAACCTTCAATACAGCAGTTCATTAATAGCTGCCTTGGTATTCAAACTGAGGCTGTACCTATATTTAGGGGTCCAAATACTCCATAATTAAGAATTAGTTTAATATAATTTTTAAAAACATGCTATGAATCCATACTGTCAGCAGTAGCAGAGTCAAATTTAAAGACACTGGCTACATGCCCAAATTATCAGATCTACAAATGACAGGTACCTATTGCTGGGGGGAACCTCTTCATATGCCCCCTAAATTCCATTTTGGTGAAAGAAAAGACCCAGGGAGGAAACCCATACCTGCGGCACTCAAGCACAACAAGGACACCCAAAGTAGTTTCTGACTATCTAAAACCTTTTTGGTAAACCTCAGTATAGCTGAAACTGTCACTGTCTGTCTATTCCGTTCCCTTAGTCTTCTGACTTTACTGAGTACCAACTCGGTGCAAGGCATGAAAGACAGATTGATGAAAGATAATCTTGGCCCACAGGCGCATCCAGTCACTGAAGTCCACCCTACCATATCACAAAAGTGCTATAAGAGCAGTAATTCTACAGTTAATCTCTGTTTCCTTCTTAGAGTTTATAGCTATAGCCCTTACATTTAGGTATTTGATTCAATTTGATTTATTTGGTGTGAGATTGGGGTCCAATTTCATTTTTTAGTATATGGATATCTAATTGCTGTCCCAACACCATACGTGAAGAAACTATTCTTTTTCCCCATAGAATAGTCTCGGTACCTTTACTGAAAATCAACTGACCATAAATATATGGGTTTATTTCTGGACTCCCAATTCTGTTCCACCGATTGACATATCTACTTCTATTTCAGTACCACACTCTCCACTTATTTGTATCTTCAATGTCTCTCATCAACGTCTTAATGTTTTCAGTATATAGATCTTTCACCTCTTTGATTAAATTTATTCCTAAGTATTTTATTTATTTATTTTTTGATGCTATGGTGAATGAGGCTATTTTATTTCTTTTTCAGATATTCCACTGTTAGTGTGTAGAAACACAAGTGATTTCTGTATGCTAATTTTGTATCCAGCAACATTACTAAATTCACTGATTAGCTCTATAGTTTGTGTGTGTGTGTGTGTGTGTGTGTGTGTGTGTGTGTGTGGTCTTTAGGATTTTCTACATATAAGTTCATATTGTCTGCAAACAAAGACAATTATACTTCTTGCTTTCCAACTCAGATGCCTTGTTTTCTTCTTTTTCTTGCCTGACTGCTCTGGCTAGGACTCCAAGTACTATGTTGAATAGGAGTGCTGAGAGTGGGCACCCTTGTCTTGTTCCTGACCTTAGAGGAAAATCCTTCAATCTTTTTCACCATTGAGTATGTTGTTAGCTGTGGGCTTGTCTTATATAGCCTCTATTATGTTAAAGTATATTCCTTCTGTACCAAATTTGTTGAGAGTTTTTATCATAAAAGGATGTTGTATTTTGTCAAATGCTTTTTCTGCACCTTTTGAAATAATCATATGATTTTTACCTTTCTTTCAATTAATGTAGTATATCACATTTATTGCTTTGCCTATGTTGAACCATCCTTGTACCCCAGAGATAAATTCCACTTAATCATGGTTATGAGCCTTTCCATGTGCTACTGAATTCAGTTCACAAATGTGTTGGTGAGATTTTTTGCATTGATATTCACAATCTGGGATATAAACCTGTAATTTTCTTTCCTGGTAGTGTCCTTGTCTGGCTTTGGCATCAGGGTAAAGCTGGCTTCATAAAACGATTTTGGGAGTGTTTCCACCTCTACAATCTTTTGGAAAAGTTTGAGAAGGATTAGCATTAATTCTTCTCTAAACGTTGGGAGAATTCACCAGGCAAACCATCTGGTCCTGAGCTTTTCTTTGTTGGGAGGTATTTTATTACTGATTGAATCTCCTTATTTGTTATTGATCTGTTCAGATTTTCTATTTCTTCATAATTCAGTTTTGGTGGGTTGTATCCTTCTAGGAATTTATCCATTTCTTTTCTAGGTTATCCAACTTGTTGGCATATAATTGTTCATAGTAGTCTCTTGCGATCCTTTGTATTTCTGTGATATCAGTTGTGGTATCTCCTCTTGCAGTTCTAATTTATTTCTTTGAGACTTCTTTTTTTTCTTAGTTAGCCTAGCTAAAGGTTTGTCAATTTTATCTTTAAGAAAAAAAAAACCCACCAACGTTTTGGTTCATTGATCTTTTCTATTGTTTTTCTGGTCTCCATTTATTTCTGCTCTAATCTTTGTTATTTCCTTCCTTCTGCAAACTTGGGCTTCTTCTAGTTCCTTGAGGTGTAAAGTTAGGTTGTTTATTTGAGATCTTTCTTTTTTCATAATGTAGGTGTTTATTGCTGTATACTCCCTTTTAGAATGGATTTGCTGTATCGGACAAGTTTTGGTATGTCATGCTTCCATTTTCACTTGTTTAAAGATATTTTTGATTTCACTTCTTCTTTGATCCACTGGTTGTTCAGGTGCATGTTGTTCAATTTTGTCATATTTGTGAATTTTTCACTTTTCCTCCTGTTATTGATTTCTAATTTTATACCACTGTGGTCAGAAAGACATCTGGAATGATTCCAATCTTCTTAAATTTTCTAAGGCTTGTTTTGTGACCCATATTATCTATCCTGGAGAATGTTGCATATGCACTTGAGAAGAATATGTATTTTGCGGCTGTTGGATGTAATGTTCTGTGTGTGCCTATTAGTTTTATGGTGGTCTAAAGTATAGTTCAACTCCAACATTTCCTTATTAATTTCTTGTCTGAATGATCTAGGCACTGTTGAAAGTAGGTACTAGAGTCCTCCACACTATTATTATATTGTTGTCTATTTCTCCCTTCAGATCTGTATTTCCTTAATATATTTAGGTGCTCCCAAGTTGGGTGCATTTATGACTGTTATATCCTCTTGATGAATTGATCCTTTATCATCATATAATGACCTTCTTTGTCTCTTGTTACCATTTTGGCTTAAAGTCTACTTTGTGTGACATAAGAATAACTACTCTGTCTTTTGGTTTTCATTTGCATGCAGTATCTTTTCCATCCCTTCAATTTGGGCCTATATGTCCTTAAAGCTGAAGTGTGTCTCCTGTATGCTGCATATAGCTGGGTCTTGTATCCATCTAGCCTCTCTATGCCTTTTTTTTTTTTAATTTTTATTTTTTGAGAGAGAGCATGAGTAAAAAAAATTTTTATTTTTTGAGGAGAGGGGCAAAGGTAGAGGGAGGGACAGAATCATAAGCAGGCTCTATGCCCAGTGCAGAGCTTGACACACAGGGCTCAATCTCAAACCATGAGATTATGACCTGAGTCAAAATCAAGAGTTGGATGCTTCACTGACTGAGCCATCCAGGTGCCCCTATATGACTTTTGATTGGAGAATTTAACTCATTTACATTTAGAGTAATTACTGATAGATAGGAAGTGATTAGTGCCATCTTAGTTGTTGTTTGTAGCTGTTTCATACTTCCCTTGATCCCTCCTCCCTCTCTTTCAGCATTCCTTTGTGAATTAATGATTTTCCATAGTACTATTGCTTTGCTTCCTTTCCCTTTTTTTTTTCGTGACTCTACTGTTGGCTTTTGCTTTGTGCTTTACCATGAGGCTTACATAAAATATTTTATAGATATAACACTCTGTTTTACACCAGTAACACTTTAACTTCCATCACATACAAAAGATTTACCCCTTTACTTTTTTGATGTCACGAGACACTTCATATGTATTCATTAACAAATTGTTTTATAGTTATTTTTAATACTCTTGTCCCTTAAACTTTATACTAGAGTTAAGTGGTTAATGTACCACCATGTTACAGTATTAGAGAATTCTAATATTACTATACATTTACCTTTACCAGTATGTTGTGTATTTTCATATTTTCATGTTACTAGTTAGCATTATTTTGTTTCAGTCTGGAGAGTTCCTTTCAGCATTTTTGTAAGGCTGATCTAGTGGTGATGAACTCCCTCAGCTTTTATTTGTCTGGGAAAGTCTACCTCTCCATTTCTGAAAGGCAGCTTTATTGGATAGAGTACTCTTGGTTGGCAGGTTTTTTACTTTCAACCCATGAATATATCACCCCATTCCCCTGGTCTGTAAGGTTTCTGCTGAGAATTCCGCTGAGGGCATATGGGGGTTCCTTTATAAGTTACAATCCTCTTTTCTCTCACTGCTTTTAAGATTCTCACTCTGTCTTCGATTTTTTACAGCTTTATTATGTGTCTTGGTGAGATCTCTTTAAGTTGAGTTTGGTGACCTATGAGCTTCCCAAATTTAGATATCCAAACCTTTCCCCAGATTTGAACAGTTCTCAGCTCTTCTTTAAATAACCTTTCTGCTCCCTTCTCCCTCTCCCACCCTTCTCCTTCTGAAATTCCAATAGTTTGAAAATTATTATTATTATTTTTTGACGGTATTCCACAGGTCATACTGGCTTTCTTCACTGTTTCCCATTCTTCTTTCTTCTGCTTAGTCCACCCTGCTATTAATGCTTTCCACTGCATTTTTCTTTTCATTCAACATTTTCTTCAGCTCCAGAATTTTTGCTGTGTTATTATTTCTCTTTATTAAACTTCTTTTTCTTTTTTTACTGTACTGTTGTCCTGATTTAGTTGAATTGTCTTTCTGTGTTTTGTTGTAGCTCATTAAGCTTTCTGAAACAGCTATTTTGAGCTCTTTATTGGGTACATCACAGATCTTCATGTCTTTGGGATCCATTACTGGAAAATTATTGTGATCTTTTGATGGTGTCATATTTCCATGATTTTTCATGTTCCTTGAAGTTCTGCATTGCTGCCTTCACATTTAAAGTTGCAGTCACTGGAACCACAAAAGGCCCCGAATAGCCAAAGTAATTTTGAAGAAGAAGACCAAAGCAGGAGGCATCACAATCCCAGACTTTAGCCTCTACTACAAAGCTGTCATCATCAAGACAGCATGGTATTAGTACAAAAACAGACACATAGACCAATGGAATAGAATAGAAACCCAGAACTAGACCCACAAACGTATGGCCAACTAATCTTCGACAAAGCAGGAAAGAACATCCAATGGAAAAAAGACAGTCTCTTTAACAAATGGTGCTGGGAGAACTGGACAGCAACATGCAGAAGGTTGAAACTAGACCACTTTCTCACACCATTCACAAAAATAAACTCAAAATGGATAAAGGACCTGAATGTGAGACAGGAAACCATCAAAACCCTAGAGGAGAAAGCAGGAAAAGACCTCTCTGACCTCAGCCATAGCAATCTCTTACTCGACACATCCCCAAAGGCAAGAGAATTAAAAGCAAAAATGAATTACTGGGACCTTATGAAGATAAAAAGCTTCTGCACAGCAAAGGAAACAACCAACAAAACTAAAAGGCAACCAACGGAATGGGAAAAGATATTTGCAAATGACATATCAGACAAAGGGCTAGTATCCAAAATCTATAAAGAGCTCACCAAACTCCACACCTGAAAAACAAATAACCCAGTGAAGAAATGGGCAGAAAACATGAATAGACACTTCTCTGAAGAAGACATCCGGATGGCAAACAGGCACATGAAAAGATGCTCAACGTCACTCCTTATCAGGGAAATACAAATCAAAACCACACTCAGATATCACCTCACGCCAGTCAGAGTGGCCAAAATGAACAAATCAGGAGACTATAGATGCTGGAGAGGATGTGGAGAAACGGGAACCCTCTTGCACTATTGGTGGGAATGCAAATTGGTGCAGCCACTCTGGAAAACAGTGTGGAGGTTCCTCAGAAAATTAAAAATAGACCTACCCTATGACCCAGCAATAGCACTGCTAGGAATTTACCCAAGGGATACAGGAGTGCTGATGCATAGGGGCACTTGTACCCCAATGTTTATAGCAGCACTCAACAATAGCCAAATTATGGCAAGAGCCTAAATGTCCATCAACTGATGAATGGATAAAGAAATTTGTGGTTTATATACACAATGGAGTACTACAGGGCAATGAGAAAGAACGAAATATGGCCCTTTGTAGCAACGTGGATGGAAATGGAGAGTGTGATACTAAGTGAAATAAGCCATACAGAGAAAGACAGATACCATATGTTTTCACTCTTATGTGGATCCTGAGAAACTTAATAGAAAGGGGAAGGAAAAAAAAAAAGGGGGTTAGAGTGGGAGAGAACCAAAGCATAAGAGACTTTTAAAAACTGAGAACAAACTGAGGGTTGATGGGGGGTGGGAGGGAGGGGAGGGTGGGTGATAGGTATTGAGGAGGGCACCTTTTGGGATGAGCGCTGGGTGTTGTATGGAAACCAATTTGACAATAAATTTCATATATTGAAAAAAAATAAATAAACAAAGTTGCAGTCGCTTCCTCCAGTCTTTATTAACTGCCTTTGGGAAAGACATACTTCCCATCTGCCTTGGTAGGGATTCTGAGGCTTCCTCAGATCTTCTATGGACATATTTGCTCCTTGTTTCTTGCTCCCTCTTATGGCAGAATTCTTAAGCTTGTATGACTTGTCTTGATCCTGCAGCACACCAGGCCATGCACTGACACAAAAGCACCCTTTTGCTTTTCCAAAGGTGGCACTAAAACTGAAGCTTGTGGTCTCTCCCTTGCCCAGAGTTTGGCTGGCTTTCTACACATGCTCACTAGTCATGGGTAGAAATGTGCAAAGTGAGCCACAGGGTGGAGGTGTGAATGAAGTGTGTTTAGTGCTGGGAGTGCCTGTGAGTCAGGTGGGAGGATCCACAGATGAAGATCTGGTTATTTATTTGAGATTTTTCTTCATTTTAAATATAGAAATTAGAATTATAAATTTCCCTCTAAGCACTGCTTTTACAACTACATCCCAAGTTTTAGAATGTTGGGTTTCATTTTCATTCCTCTCAAGGTATTTTTTAATTTCTCTTGTGATTTCTTTTTTATAATTTTTTTAATGTTTACTTATTTTGAGAGAAGCACAGCATGAGTGAGGGAGGGGCAGACAGAGAGGGAGACACAGAATGAGAAGCAGGCTTCAGGCTCTAAGCTGTCAGCACAAAGCCCAATGCAAGGCATGAACTCACAAACCATGAGATCATGACCTGAGCCAAAGTCGGGCGCTTAACCAACTGGGCCACCCAGGTGCTCCTCTTGTGATTTATGTTTTGACCCATGTGTTTGTTTTTTTTTTAATGCATTGTTTAATGTCCACATATCTGTGAATTTTCCAGTTTTTCTTGTTATTGACTTACAGCTTCATTCTATTGTGATCAAAAAAGATTTTGTATTATTCCAATCTTTTAAAATTGAGACTTATTTTATGGTGTAACATATGGTCTACCCTGAAGAATTTTCCATGTGCACTATAGTAGAATGTGTGTTCTGCTGTTGTGGGGTGGAATGCTTTATATATAGTAAGTCTAATTGGTATCCAATATTGTGCAAGTCTTCTATATCCTTCTTTACCTTTCATCTATAATATTACATCCACTATTGAAATTGGGTGCCAAAGTCTCCAACTATTATCATTAAAGTGTTTACTGTTCCCTTCAATTCTGTCAGTTTTTGCTTCATATATTTTATGCATCCATTATTAGGTGTATATGTGTTTACAATGTTGTGTGTGTGTGTGTGTGTGTGTGTGTGTGTGTGTGTGTGTGTGTGTTTTAAGTAATCTCTACACCCAAAATGGAGCTCAAACTCACAACCCCAAGATCAAGAGTCGCATGCTCTACTAACTGAGCCAGCCAGGTACCCCATACAATGGTTATATCTTCTTAAAAGACTGACCTTTTTATCATTATACAATGTCCGTCTTGTCTCTTGTAATAATTTTTGTCCTTAAGTCTACATTGTCTGATATTAGTTTAGCTACTCCAGTTCTCTTTTGGTCACTGTTTGCATAGAATATCTTTTTCTATCCTTTCACTTTCAACGTATTTTTGCCTTTGGATCTAAAGTGAGTCTCAGCCTATATCTGGAACATATTTTTAAAAAATCCATTCTACCAATATCTGTCTTCTATTTGGAGAGTTTTAATTCATTTATATTTAATGTAATTACTGATGAGGAAGGATTTACTTCTGCCATTTTGCTATTTGTTTTCTATATACCTTATACCTTTTTTTGTTCATCAGTTCTCTATTAATGCCTTCTTTTGTGTTAGATATTTCCTAGTATAGCATTTTGAGTCTCTTCTTATTCCTTTATTAAATATGTTTTAATTATTTCTTAGTGGTTGCTCTGGGGATTACAATAAACATCTTATTTTACCACAATCTATTTCAAAATTAATACCAATTCAATTTCAATAGCATAAAAAAGCTTTTTTTGTTCCTATATAACTCTATTATCACCCTTTTACATTGTTATTGCTACATGAAGAGCTACAAAAATTATTGTAAAAACATCTTATAAGTCATAAACATATTACTGTAGTATTTGCTCAAAATAAGAGGCTTCAAAATACTGGCTGAGGGGTGAGTGGATGACTTAGTCAGTTAAGCCTATGACTTGACTTTGGCTCAGGTCACAATCTCACAGTTCATGGGATCAAGCCCCCCTTTTGGGCTCTGTGCTGACAGCATGGAGCCTGCTTGGGATTCTCTCTCTCCGCTGTCCCTCCCCAACGTGCTCTTGCTCTCACTCTCTCTCTCTCTCAAAATAAATAAATAAACTTAAAAAAATTACAGGCTGAGAATAGTCAAGACCAGTGAACTTGATGATGTTCTTAGGACTGAAAGAACTTAAACAACATCTTCACTAAAAAAATAAGTGAAGTAACTACTCCCATTACTTTGTGTACATCCATTTCTGTACCCCTAAACACCACCACACAATGGATATATTTAATAAATTTCATATTAATGAATAAAAATATATACAGAAAGGCCTCTCTATTATGAAAAAAAGAGAAAACTTAAACATTGATTAGGAATGTAATATCTGTCAGGCACTATGCTACTTTAAGTATTCTGTATCTCATTTAATCCACACAGAAACTCTATGAGATAAGCATCATCATCCTCACTTACAGTCAAAGAACTGAGGGGGGTGATCTTCCAAGGTCACACAGCCGAAGCCAAGGTTTAAACCTGTATCTCTATGATTCTAAGGCTTGTGTTCTTTCTACCACAAGATATTGATCTTACATTCTACTCTGCTGTGGCATAAAACAGACCCAGCACATCTAGAGAAGCTCTCTCTTCCAAACACATAATGAAGTCATAAACAAGAGAAAGCAGCATTGTCTAAAAGGCAACTGGCTTAAAATTTCCATTGCCAAGAGACCAGATGGTTTCTGGGATGTAGAGTTAGGCTAAAAATACCCACCAACACAATGAGTCTGACTTACAAAGAAAGAAAGGAGGGGCAGCCAGTATAAACATGCAGCTGGAAAACTAGAAGATTTAATGCTTATAAAATACTGCTTAAAGGGTTTTCAAATGGTAATACATGATACAAAAGATTAGATAGCTCATGCTCTGAACTGTTCAATCACCACTCTCACATATCCAAACCATAGTAGCTTATTAATTAAACTCTCAGGTCTGGCAGAGCTGAGTTCCACCTAGAAGCTAAAGGCTGGAGAGGAGCCTTCTTCCAGGCCCTAGCCTGGGTGTATGAGCCCTCCCAAACGTCACCACATACACACATACTTGAATGAAACCAGAAACCTTCTTAGGCCCAGTTGTAGCTGCTGTGCACCCAGAAATGGGTGAGATCTTGTTATAATCTTTCCCTTGTGTATTTATGACCTGGGTTATCTGCCTTGTGTACACTAGTATTATTTCTTTTTTTAAGTGTACAGTTTAATGGTTTTTAATTCGCATAGTTATTTAACCATTACCACAATCAATTTTAGAACATTTCCATCACCTCATAAAGAAACCTCATGCCCTTTAGCTATCACCCCTAAGCTCCTGCTTCTCCCCAAGCCCTAAGCAACCACTGATCTATTTTCTGTCTCTACCTGTTTGGCTATTCTGGACACACATCAGTATTCATTTGGTGATAGATGGAGGAACACTGCTTTCACAGCTATATTCTAAAAGGACTAGTATCATGCAAAAGGACTTCAGTCCCCTCAAAAATGAGGAAAATTGGACAAGTTCTTATTTACCTCTGTAGCAACCCTTTATCTTTTTGGAACAAGGCAGGGTATAAATTAAACAAAGAGAAGGAAGGCAGTTTTCCCTTGCAAAGGTAGATCATTTCAAGATGAGGTTCCAAGTGCAGAGCCTTTGGTCACAGGGTTCCTTCAGTAGTTTGATAGAAAGTGCATAGGTTTGGGATAAAGAGAGACCTGAGTTCTAGTTCCATCTCTGTCGTCATAATGCGGTGAGAAGCTCTTGGGTGAGTTACTTAACCTCTTTGAACTGCATTTTCCTTAGCTGAAAAATGGGAATAGTATAAAAAATCTTGTAGGATTAATGTGATAACTAAATGAAATGAGGTGTGTAAAGTACTCAACATGACCGGAAGCACCGGAGAAAAGCTAGTTCCCCTGCTACCACTCACCATCCCACCCTCTGAAAACTACCCTGGTGTGGCAGAGAAATTACTGGCACCTATAAAACCTGCTGCTCTCCTTATGTTCCACATCACTTCTCCTCAAGCTATGTTCCCTTTGCAACTACATTCCACTACTTTTAACACGATTTGTCCTCTTAATAAGCAGTTCATCTGCTTGATTTGTTTCAATTCCTTTATCCGTCCCCAACACACACACACACACACACACACAATGTGCCCCAGACCATCATCAAGTCTTGTGGTTTCTTTTAACTCATTACCTCATCTTTCTCTCACAGCCTCCTCTCCCTTATGGTTACCATTTGACTATTCCCCACACACAAACTTGCTAAGTCTAATCCTTAGATTTTTATGGAGTTTTCTAACTCCCCTCACCCCTTTCTTTTCATGCCATGGCCTCATTTTCTCCACTCTTAAAAAGTCTGCTTTAAGCCACTTCGAAATTTTTTTTTAATGTTTATTTATTTTTGAGACAGAGAGAGACAGAGCATGAATGAGGGAGGGTCAGAGAGAGAGGGAGACACAGAATCTGAAGCAGGTTCCAGGCTCTGAGCTGTCAGCACAGAGCCCGACGCGGGGCTCGAACTCACAGACTGTGAGATCATGACCTGAGCCGAAGTTGGAAGCTCAACTGACTGAGCCACCCAGTAAGCCACTTCCAGAGGCTTTAGTTGAGAGGTGGAAAGAATCTTAAGAAATTATCCAGTAGGGATGCCTGGGTGGCTCAGTCAGTTGAGCATCCAACTTCAGCTCAGGTCATGATCACACAATTCGTGGGTTTGAGCCCTGCATCTGGCTTTTGGCTGCCAGTGTGGAGCCTGCTTCAGATCCTTTGCCTCCCTCTCTCTCTGCCTTTCCCCTGCTTGTGCTCTCTCTTCAGAAATAAATGAACATCAAAAAACAGTAATCACACAGTAAAAGACCCTGCCCAGCAAGCAGGTAGGCCTAACAACCTGTCTTTTGCATAGATGAGACAGAAGTGGGTCCAATGAGTTTACTCAAGCTCACACAACGTCCCTACCATCTCCCTATACTATCCTCCCCATCTCCACCTCTTTGGCTGTGCCTCCTTTCATCAATTCTGCAGCTAGTCCTCCAATATCATACCGCTCGTGTCTCTATTTGGTATATGAAAGCATATGTATTTTCATTTGTTCACTTTAAGGAAGAGGGACAGGGCTGCAACACTGACTGGGCATGCATTTATTATTGCTGAGTCTGTTAGTTTCTGTCTCTATCTCCCCTCAAACACACCTTATAGTAAGCATCTTAGGTCTCATTTGATGTGCCCCACCCTGAGCCACAGACTCAGGCTTAAAGTATTTGGACATTAGAAAACAAAATATGTGGTTAATTTCTACTTAATAAAGGCTTAATTACTACTCAGTGGGAAACAGTTTTCTTTTATAGAATCTCTAAAAAAAGTACCATCATAAGCTATTGTTAATGCATTTGAAAGCTAAAATCAACTTTATAATATATACACTTTATCAGTGTGGTACTAGACACCCCCACCCCGTATTAATCATATGGAATCTAGTCTATAAAAACAACCATCAGCCAGTGTGTGCCTCTACAGCGACCTGAGCCCTCCCTCCTATGCTGCAAGTTTGATAAGTTTGACAATCAATTTTGACAAAGCTCCAGTTTAACCTACCACAGCACAAGACTTACTCAAACATTCCCTAAGTATTTATTGAGTGGAGGCTCGATATGCCAGACACTGTACTAAGCAGAGCAACCATAATGGTGAACAAGATGCTGTCCTTGGTTGCAAGGGGTTTAAAGTCTAGTGGGGAGATGGGCAGAGTCAGTATAGGGGTCTATAAAAAGGTGATAGGGGACAATGGGGTAAAGTGGAAAGAACCAAGAAACCTCGGTTCTAACTCAAATTCCTACTATTCTAGCTATCTACGATTTGGCAAACCATGTTCTCTCTCTCCGGGCTTTAGTCTTCTCATCAATAAAAAAAGAATTAGGTAAGATAATATTTAAGATCCTTTTCAGAGGGAGGGGCCAACATGATAGAGAAGTAGAGGGATCTGAAGTTCCCTCGTCTCTCAAACACAGCAGTGTTGAGGCCAAAGGACTTTGAATTCCAAAAGTCCATGTGGCAAAGTGACAGAGACTTCTCTGGGGACCCACCAGGACAACCTGTCAGGCCATAGATGCGTGGCTGCGAATTGGGAGAGATAAAATGGGCAGACGGCAGAGGAACAGGGGCGGAATCCCCTCTGCAGAGACAAAGGGAAGAGAAAGAGAGGCTGGGGAAGTGTAAGCCTGTATCTGGACAAGAGAAAGATCTAATCTCTAACTGTGGGGCTTTCTCCAGACTGGGGCCGACTGCCCCGTTCACACACCTGGGGAGGAGGGGAGCCAGCCCTGTGCTCGGTAACTAGTTCAGAGGCACAGTCCACAGTGGGAGAAAGCAATCCCCTCCCT
This sequence comes from Acinonyx jubatus, assembly GCF_027475565.1. Taxonomy (NCBI): domain Eukaryota; kingdom Metazoa; phylum Chordata; class Mammalia; order Carnivora; family Felidae; genus Acinonyx; species Acinonyx jubatus. Next base: position 56,971,372 of record NC_069390.1, on the reverse strand, counting down.
GGAGTGCTGTGGGAAGAAGGTATATATCCTTTCAAAGGACAAAGATTGCCTGCGCCTGCCAGCCAGAGACCCTATATTCAGCGGCGCAGAGCAGCACTTTCCCCAAACCAGGACAGATGGAGTGGGAACCTTAAAGACATAGGGGTTTAAATCCCAGAAGAGTGCCAGGGAGGCGCGGGAACTGATGGAACAGGACAAACCACCTCGTTTGTGCCCACGGCACAGTGAGGATAGCTTGAACAGAGTGATTTGGGACACCTGGTCCGTGGAGGAGAGCCTGGGGTGTCACCATTTTTCTCCGCACCACCAAGGTGGGGCTTCAGGGAAGGGACAGTGGGCCTACATCAAACCACGCCCCTCCACACCTGGTAACTGCTATCTCCTGGAGAGGCATAGACGCTGAGGACCAGACAGCCCCTCCTCCAGACTGATTGAAATTGCCTGATTAAATTCTCGGACAATTATATATATATTCTTCCTTCCTTTTCTCCTTCTTATCTCTTTCCTCCTCTAGTCTGGTTAATGTGGTTGTTGGTTGGTTTAATCAGAAATATTTAATCTATTCTCTTTATACATGTTCTACACCTCCTTCTTTATTTTCCTTTCTCTCTGGATTAAGCCGTATAGTTTCTCTGGTCAATTTTCTTTTCTTTTTCCCTGCCTCCTTTTTTATTTTTCTTCCTCTCCCTCTCTGGGTTAAGCCGTATAGTTTCTCTGTCTGGTCAATTGTTATTTTATTTTATTTTTCCCTGCCCTGTCATTTCTCTCTTTGTATGGGATAAGGCCTCATCCATCAGCATTGCCTCCACCCTGTTTACTTGTAGCTGGTGTTTCTGTTTTTTTGCTTTTGTTTTTTTGTTTGTTTGTTTATTTGTTGTGTGTTTGTTTTTGTTTTCTGTTTTTTGTTTCCTTTCCAGGGCTACTTCAATGAACAAATCAAAACACACCTGGTGGAGGGTCCAAAACATCACCACGAGTAGGGAGAAAAAGTAACCAAAGTCACAACAACAGAGAGCAAGTAACACCTCCAAAAGCACCTCCTGAAGGGTGAGGCCCTGGAGAGTGTATGACCCCTCTTTAATATAGTGCTCGCAGGTGCAGGGCACATAACAAGCTTGTAAAACACATAAGGGACAGAAAACTAGCCAAAATGACAAAATGGAAGAATTCTCCTCAAAAGAAATTCCAAGAAAAAAATGACAGCTTAAAGAATTGATCAAAACAGATGTAAACAATATAACTGAACAAGAATTTAGAATCATAGTCATAAGATTAATCGCTGGGCTTGAAAAAAGCATAGAAGACAGCAGAGAATCTATTGCTGCAGAGATCAAGGAACTAAAAAATAGTCATGATGAATTAAAAAAATGCTGTAAATGAGGTGCAAAATAAACTAGAGGTGATGAGAGTGAGGACTGAAGAGTCAGAGGGGAGATTAAGTGAAATAGAAGATAAAATTATGGAAAAAGAGAAAGCTGAGAAAAAGAGAGATAAAACAATTCTGTTCCATGAGGGGAGAATTAGAGAACTAAGTGATTCAATAAAACAGAACAATATCTGTATCGTAGGAGTTCCAGAAGAAGAAGAGAGAGAGAAAAGGGCCGAAGGAATATGTGAACAAATCATAGCTGAGAACTTCCCCAATCTGGGGAAGGAAACAAGACATTGAAATCCAGGAGGTACAGAGAACTCCCTTCAGACGTAACTTGAATTGATCTTCTGCATGACATATCATAGTGAAACTGGCAAAATACAAAGATAAAGAGAGAATTCTGAAAGCAGCTAGGGATAAACAGGCCTTAACCTACAAGGGTAAACACAGAAGGGTAGTAGCAGACCTATCTACTGAAACTTGGCAGGCCAGAAAGGAGTGGCAGGAAATTTTCAATGTGCTGACTAGGAAAAATATGCAGCCCAAATCCTTTATCCAGCAAGTCTGTCATTCAGAATAGAAGGAGAGATAAAATGTTTTCGCAGAGAAACAAAAACTGAAGAAATTCATCACCACTAAACTAGCCCTACAAGAGATCCAAAGGGGGACTGTGAGTGGAATGTTGCAAAGACCACAAAGGATCAGTGACATCATTACAAGCATGAAACCTACAGATAACACCATGACTCTAAATCAATATCTTTCAATAACACTGAATGTAAATGGACTAAATGCTCCAATCAAAAGACATAGGGTCTCAGAATAGATAAAAAAACAAGACCCATCTATTTGCTGCCTACAAGAAACCCATTTTAGACCTGAGGAACCTTCAGATTGAAAGTGAAGGGATGCAGAACCATCTATCATGCTACTGGAAGTCAAAAGAAAGCTGGAGTAGCCATACTTATATCAGACAAACTAGATTTTAAACTAAAAGCTGTAGCAAGAGGCGAAGAAGGACATTATATCATAATTACGGGGTCTATCCATCAAGAAGAGCTAACAATTATAAATGTTTATGCACAAAATTCAGAAGCACCCAAATATATAAAACAATCACAAACATAAGCAATCTTATTGATAAGAATGTGATTATTGCAGGGGACTTTAATACTCCACTTACAACAATGGATAGATCATCTAGACAGAAAATCAATAAAGAAACAATGGCCCTGAATGATACACTGGACCAGATGGACTTGACAGATATATTCAGAACTTTTCATCCTAAAGCAGCAGAATACACATTCTTCTGGAGTGCACATGGAACATTCACCTAGATCACATACTGGGTCACAAAACAGCCCTCACTAAATATAGAAGAATTGAGATCACACCAGGCACACTTTCAGATCACAATGCTACAAAACTTGAAATCAACCACAAGAACAAGTTTGGTAAACCTCCAAATGCATGGAGGTTAAAGAACATCCTACTAAAGAAAAAATGGGTCAACCAGGCAATTAAAGAAGGAATTTAAAAATATATGGAAACAAATGAAAATGAGAATACAACAATCCAAAACCTTTGGGATGCAGCAAAGGCAGTCCTAAGAGGAAAATACAATGCAATCCAGGCCTATCTCAAGAAACAAGAAAAATCCCAAATACAAAATCTAACAGCACACCTAAAAGAACTAGAAGCAGAACAACAAAGAAACCCCAAAGCCAGCAGAAGAAGAGAAATAATAAAGATCAGAGCAGAAATAAAGAATACAGAATTAAAAAAGAAACAACAGTAGAACAGATCAATGAAACTAAGAGATGGTTTTTTGAAAAAATAAACAAAATTGATAAACCCCCAGCCAGACTTCTCAAAAAGAAAAGAGAGAGGACCCAAATAGATAAAATCACGAATGAAAATGGAGTTATCACAACCAATCCCTCATAAATACAAGCAATTATCAGAGAATACTATGAAAAATTATATGCCAACAAACTGAACAACCTGGAAGACATGGACAAATTCCTAGACACCCACACACTACCCAAACTCAAATGGGAAGAAACAAAAAAATTGAACAGACCCATAACTAGTGAAGAAATTGGATCAGTTACCAAAAATCTCCCAACAAGTAAGAGTCCTGGGACAGATGGTTTCCCAGGGGAATTCTACCAGACATTTAAAGCAGAGTTAATACCTATCCTTCTCAAGCTGTTCCAAAAAACAGAAATAGAAAGAAAACTTCCAGACTCATTCTATGAAGCCAGCATTACCTTGATTCCCAAACCAGACAGAGACCCCACAAAAAAAAGGAGAATTATACGCCCAAATGCCTGGTGAACATGGATGCAAAAATTCTCAACAAGATACTAGCAAATCAAATTCAAAAGCATATAAAAAGAATTATTCACCATGTTCAAGTGGGATTCACTCCTGGGCTTCAGGGCTGGTTCAATATTCACAACTCAACCAATGTGATACATCTCATTAATAAAAGAAAGCATAAGGACCATATAAACCTGTCTACAGATTCAGAAAAAGCATTTGACAAAATAAAGCATCCTTTCTTAATAAAAACCCTCAAGAAAGTCGGGATAGAAGGAACATACTTAAACATCATACAAGCTACTTATGAAAAGCCCACAGCTAACACCATCCTTAATGGGGAAAAACTGAGAGCTTTCCCCCTGAGATCAGGAACATGATAGGGATGCCCACTCTCACCACTGTTGTTTAATATAGTGTTGGAAGTCCTAGCATCAGCAATCAGACAACAAAATGAAATGAGGCATCAAAATTGGCAAACAAGAAGTCAAACTTTCACTTTTTGCATATGACATGATACTCTACATGGAAAACCTGAAAGACTTCACCAAAAGACTGCTAGAACTGATACATAAATTCAGCAAAGTGGCAGGGTACAACACCAATGTACAGAAATTGGTTGCATTTTTGTACACCAATCATGAAGCAACAGAAAGAGAAATCAAGAAACAGATCCCATTTACTATTGCACCAAGAACCATAAAACCCCTAGGAATAAACCTAACCAAAGATGTAAGAGATCTGTATACTGAAAACTATAGAAAACTTATGAAGGAAATTGAAGAAGACACAAAGAAATGGAAAAAACATTCCATGCTCATGGATAGGAAGAGTAAATATTGTTAAAATGTCAATACTACCCAAAGCAATCTACACATTCAATACAATCCCAATCAAAATTGCACCAGCATTCTTCTTGAAGCTAGAACAAACAATCCTAAAATTTGTATGGAACCACAAAAGACCCCAAATAGCTAAAGTAATACTGAAGAAGAAAACCAAAGCAGGAGGCATCACAATCCCAGGCTTTAGCCTCTACTACAAAGCTGTAATCATCAAGACAGTATGGTATTGGCACAAAAACAGACACATAGATCAATGGAATAGAATAGAGAACCCAGAATTGGACCCATAAATGTATGGCCAACTAATCTTTGACAAAGCAGGAAAGAATATCCAAGGGAAAAAAGACAGTCTCTTTAACAAATGGTGCTGGGAGAACCGGACAGCAACATGCAGAAGAATGAAACTAGACCACTTTCTTACACCATACACAAAAATACACTCAAAATGGATGAAAGACCTAAATGTGAGACAGGAAACCATTAAAACCCTGGAGGAGAAAGCTGGAAAAAACCTCTTTGACCTCAGCTGCGGCAATTTCTTGCTCGACACATCTCCAAAGGTAAGGGAATTAAAAGCAAAAATGAATTATTGGGACCTCATCAAGATAAAAAGCTTCTGCACTGCAAAGGAAACAATCAACAAAACTATAAGGCAACCAACGGAATGGGAAGATATTTGCAAATGACATATCAGATAAAGGGTTAGTATCCAAAATCTATAAAGAGTTTACCAAACTCAACACCCGAAAAACAAATAATCCAGTGAAGAAATGGGCAGAAGACATGAATAGACACTTTTCCAAAGAAGACATCCATATGGCCAACAGACACATGAAAAGATGCTCAACATCACTCCTCATCAGGGAAATACAAATCAAAACCACACTGAGATACCACCTCACACTGGTCAGAGTTGCTAAAATGAACAACTCAGGAAACTACAGATGCTGGTGAGCATATGGAGAAATGGGAACCCTCTCACACTGTTGGTGGGAATGCAAACTGGTGCAGCCGCTCTGGAAAACACTGTGGAGGTTCCTCAAAAAATTAAAAGTAGAACTACTCTATGACCCATCAATAGCACTAGGAGGAATTTACCCAAGGGATACCAGAGTGCTGATGCAGAGGGGCACAGGTACCCTCATGTTTATAGCAGCACTTTCAACAATAGCCAAACTATGGAAAGTGCCTAAATGTCCATCAACTGATGAATGGATAAAGAAGATATAGTTTATATATACAATGGAATACTACTTGGTAATGGGAAAGTATGAAATCATGCTATTTGCATCAACGTGGATGGAACTGGAAGGTATTATGCTGAGTGAAATAAGTCAGAGAAGGACTGATATATGTTTTCACTCATATGTGGATCTTGAGAAACTTAACAGAAGACCATGGGGGGTGGGAAGGGGAAAAAATAGTTACAGAGAGGGAGGAAGGCAAACCAAAAGAGACTCTTAAATACAGAGAACAAACTGAGGGTGGATGGAGGGGGTGGAGAAGAGGGGAAAATGGGTGATGGGCATTGAGGAGGGCACTTGCTGGGATGAGCACTGGGTGTTGTATGTAAGCGATGAGCCATGGGAATCTACCCCAAAAACCAAGAGCACACTTTACACACTGTATGTTAGCCAATTTGACAATAAGTTATATTAAAAAAATAATAACTAATAAAAATAATTGAAAAAATAAAAACAAACCCCCTCCCCCTCAAAAAAGATCCTTTTCAGATCTAAGAGTCTACATTCTAAAAGAATATAACAAAACAGCAGCAGTAATAGTCACTGAATTATCATGTGGCAGAAATCTTGCTGGGTACTATTTACTTAAGATACAATTTTATATGGAATGGCAGTACTGGCATTACTGCATCACTTTCTTTCTTCTTTTTTTTTTTTTTTTTTTCATTTTTTAAACTGGAAAGAGGATAGATGGTTAAATTATATCCTTTTTACGGTTAGGCCCTAGTTCCAAGAAGAATCCAAAGTGACTTACTGCAAAAATACATAAAAACTGAGCCTTAACACAGGATATAGATCACATTAAGTACTAAATATGGAAAAAGTATACCAAAAAAATTTTTTTTATTATAGGCTATGTTGAAAGTCATGACAATTGAATTGAAAACTCTGTCCTAATCCTAAACTTCCAGATAGCAAAAGCAAAGAGGAAAATGCAAGTGGACATGTAGCCTTTTGAAAAGATACTATCTCAACAGAGAAAGTTTTCCAGGCTGAGCTTTTAGAAGAATTTACAATCAGGTTTGGTTTGATTCTAGTGGGGAAGAAGGGAATGAAGAGTGGAGGGAAATAAATTTAAACCAATTTTTCAGATATTTAAAATAAAAGTTTAACTTTACAATTATATATCTTATGGTTTAAGTTAATTAAAAAATTTTTCTTAATGTTTATTTTTCAGAGAGACAGAGTATGAGTGGGGGAGGGGCAAAGAGAGGAAGACACAGAATCTGAAGCAGGCTCCAGGATCCGAGCTGTCAGCACAGAGCCCAACACGGGGCTTGAACTCACGAACCACAAGATCATGACCCGAGCTGAATTTAGACGCTTAACTGACTGAACCACCCAGGCACCCCTCAAGTTAATTTTTCTCAATTAACATATATTTTGTGATTAACTTAGAAATGATCTTGGATTAACTATTACTCTGCCTACTTGAAAGAAGTTTCATTTTCAATAAGGCTCTAGAATTTTATGAATAATACTCCAAAGCCCTCTTTGCTTTGAATTTTTCAAATAAATGGAGACAGAGCTGTTGGCAAGACTCATAGCCAGAATCAACCAATGGATTCCGTCCAAAATAGCTATCCTATCAGGCTTACTCACTCTAACCTCCATGCCTTTGGGCTTAAGACAGAAAACTTTACAAAGTAGGTAAGTAAAACAAATACAGATTGATTTCCTTTAAATACAGTTGTAAAAACTTTGAAAGCTTTGGGGCACCTGGGTGCCTCAGTTGGTTAAGTGTCTGACTTCAGCTTACTTAGGTCATGATCTCATGGTTCATGGGTTTGAACCCCGTGTTGGGTTCCACACAGAATCCCTGCTTGGGATTCTCTCTCTCTCCCTTTCTGCCCCTCCCAGAGACTTGTGCTTTCTCTCTCTCAAAATAAATAAATAAACTTAAAAAAAAAAAAAAAAAACCAACTCTGAAAGCTTTTACTTATGACCTCTCTTTAAGAAAAGAACTTACAGAGAAGACCTATTCTCTTGTTGTTTGTTTTTAACACATGGAAAAAAAATGCATGTGAAATATCCAGAAACGATTGACGATGCTAATACGTTTTTTAATGTGGTAAAATATATATAACATGAAAGTTACCATTTTAACCATTTTAAGTTTACAGTCACATTGTTGTGCAACATCACCATGCTAATTATTTTTTAATATATCCATATGCTACATCTCATTGTGTTAGAGTAAGCAGTTAGTTAGGCTTTAACAGGATGCCTGGAGGCCAACAAAGGAGGTGGGGCTCGCTAGCCTAGCAGGGAAGTTAGAGACCTTTGCTGGCAGCACACCAAAAACAAACCCACAGAAGCCAGATCAAATCAAACAGGCCCAAGATGAAGAAGGCCAGATAGAGATGCAGACCAAGTAAGGGAGAAAAGGTGTGAAATCCTGCTCCCAAGAAATCCCCTCCCCAAGTAATAAATATTCCACCCCCTAGTTAACAACTGTCAATAAAAGAAACCCAAACCCCAGGGTGAATAGCTCTCCCTTGAGCTTGCCTCCTCTCACATCTTGGAGAGCATACTCTCACTTTAATAAACTTTTCTACTTGCACTGCTCAGCTGTTGTGTCTGGTATATCCTTGAATTCTTTCTTGCAACAAGACCAAGAGCCTTCGGAGACATCTTTGAGATGAGGGTTCCGGGTCTCCCCAGTTCACCTGCGACAATTTCAGCACTAACATGTCCAAATTGTTTTTCTAAGTATCTTTTGGAACTGAAATTTAAATATTTTCTTATCTAAGGAAAAAAGTATGTTGACTAAATAAGACAGGCAATTCACAATATTATGGTAATAGATTTTCCAACCTAAGTTTTCCAGGACATCAGCAAACTATGTCCTAAAAAGATAAGCCTACCAACCAAATCCAATGAATTATTTTAATAACTGTACTTCATTAATAACTGAACTCAGCCCACAACCTTGGACATTTGGAAAAAATGAATGCTGAAACCCAGAAATGTGTAAGACAAATCATAAGCATTCCTTAACAGTAAGATGTTAAGTCAATGTTTTCCTATAAATTAGTCCCATTGTGGCTCAATGATATACAGTAAGGGCAAGGATGGGCCGAGGAGCAGGAAAATAAGGTATGTTACAGATATTCCAGAGCCACACATAACTGAAAGCATGCATCTGCATAAGGGCTTTTTACATTTTACCCTTTAGAGAAGAATTTTCTAAGTTCCTTGCTAGGCATTTCTAAGTAATGACATATTAACCTGCTACCCTCTTTAAAAGAATGAATTACAAGAGTAGAGACTAGAATTGGTGATAAGTAATTCAATGGCACAATTGATCAATATCCACTCCAACTAATTGGGGCAATTTGACCTTGGCATATTTGGATTTCAAGACAAATTTCTCTTTTTTCCAAGTCATTTCAAATTTATGAGATATTAATTATCACAGACTGCCTAAAAGCAACATTTATTTGTTTCAGTAAGTATTTACTGTGACTTGACTAAAATGAATGACATGATCTGTTTCTCTTCTCAGCAGACCTCTTATAATCATTAAAATATGCCTGCTATAAATGGGGGCAATCCATATATATACAATCAGCAACTGAAAAATCCTTAGTCAAGCAGTCTTGAATTTTTTAACTTTAGGGGGCATCTATAGTTCAAGCTCATATGCACAATGCAAGCATTTCATCTTTACCATAAATGGAAAGTAAACTGGCTTATATCTCACTTATTGGGTTCTGATTACATCAATCAAACCTAAGTGGTTACAATACAGTGGCCATTAAATGTCAAATGAATGAATAAATACTCTAGGAAAGAGCCTTCCTGGAAGGAGTTGCCATTACCTGCAGAAGGGGAGGCCTTTAAGGGAAGGGGAAGGGGGAGGTTTAATTAATTCTATTCTCAGAAAGAACAAGAAAATCAGACTGCTCCAAAAGAACACACACAAAAAGGATTTAGATATAAACATCACATCAGGAATCATAATAGTACATGCATTATACATCTTAAACTTGGTAGTTTTGGGGGTCATATTTATTAGTGATTAGCAATAAAAAAACTTAAAACGGAACCAAGTATATGTCCATAGGGGCAGCAAAAAAGAGAGATCTACTTCACAGTGCTGCTGGGAAGAAAGAGAGGAACCCTAGATATAAGGGTGAACAATGCTGGTTTTAACCAAAAACAGTAACAAAATGGCATAAAGATTGTCTTTTCATCTTTATATTAAAACAGAGTGCATGGCATATAGTAGCTACTCACAAAATGTCTGTTGAATGAATGATTCCTTCTTACTTCCTTCCCCCATTTCTTCTTCCTTTCTTCCTATTTATCACTCCTTCCCCCTTCCTTTCTTCTCTCATTGTCTTTTCTTCCATCATTCCTCCTTCCTTCCTTTTCCTTCCATCTAGCGCTTCATTATTCCCTCCATCATCCAACACCCATCCAATTTCTCCCTCCTTTCATCTCCACAGCCTGCAAAGTCTAAAGGATCAAGAGATTTCTTGACAAGGTCTGAAAAACTTTGCAGTTTGTCTTCTTGAAACCTATTCAAGATATATTTTAGTTCTACGCAGTGAAAATAAGATCAACTGTGGCCTCACTTCCTACTAAGAAAAAAAACTCCAGAGAGAGAATCGACGGATGTTGTTAGTTGTTAGCAGAAGCTGACATTGTTGTTCCTTCCCAAGATAGAAAGATCACACTTTGTAGCACAGAAAGTAGCATAATACTACTCTGAGGATACCAGAAACGAGTAAAAATTACTTTTAGATCAGCCCCTTGTTCCTAGTCCATATTTGAAAACCCAATTCCCACATCTTTCCCCCATTCCCACCTCTCCCTCCCCAAAGTAGCTACAACAAATACTTTTGCTCCCCCTACCCCATCCCTTTAGTCTCATACTCCAGAATGGAAGAACCTTGACTGACTTCAGTATCAGTCTCTTACCCTGCCAGGAAAGCTAAGGAGTAGGAGTTGTTCTTGGAAACAAATGCCGAGCGATGTGTCTGTGTCATCTTGCCTCGGGAAGGTTCTTCGTTCTCTGAATCTGAGAGGCGTGCAGGACACTGGCAGGAGACAAGGGAGACAACATTGTCTATTTGTGTTCCCATGGAATCTCCCATAGCTATTGTTCCACATCTATTATATGTCATTTCTCTCTAAGCACCAATGTTTCCAACTGCTTCTTGGAGATCCCAATCTGGATATCCCAAATAGTTCAAACTTAATATATCCAAAATTAAATTCAGTATTTTCCTCTCTAAGCCCCACTACCAACCCAGCTAGAAGCCTCAATGTCATTATGACTCTTTCCTTTCCCTTTCTTCAAAGTCACAGAAACACTGCATAGAGGTTTTGAGTACCACCAACACTTCTAAATATTTTATTTCATTTATGCTTTATATCGGTCCTATTAAGAAGGGATTACCTTTCTTCTACAGATGGCAAACTGAGGCCCAGAATAATTAATTTGCATAGGACTGTAGAGTTAATAAGTAGCTAACACTATTACTTAAATCCAGAGTGTCTGTCTCCAAGTGCCTTCATGCTAGTTCCATTCTACCCCATTCTACTCCTAAAATGCCTTTCAGACAGAACTCTTCCATGTATACTCATCGTCATTGCCTTTCCTTAGATTCTCATCCTCTTTTTCCTGGACTGTTGCAATTATCTACTTACTGGTCTTGTTCTCTCCAGCCTTTTTCCCTCTAATCCTACCATACTATTAAGCACACAAATATAATCCTGTTACTCCCCTGCTTAACTGTTGGTTAAAGGATAAAGTGGAAACACCTCAGTATGATACAATAATCTTCAAAAACTAGACCCAACCTTCTTTCATAATTTTTCTCCCACCAGGTCTCATAAAGGGAACTCCTTGAGCTCTAGTACAACCAAACTACTTTCTACTCTCCATGTACCATCAAAGACTTTCAAAGGCTCTGTTCTGAACATGCTACTCCCTTTGCCTAAAACTCCTATTCCACATTTTCTGCCTAAAAGAAATACTCATTGGCCCTTCAGAGGCATCTGAAATGTCACTTTCTCTGCAAGGGGTTCTAAATACCCCTAGAATCAGATTTTTCCATCTTGTTGATACTCATTCAGTTACCTTCATTTTATTTTAGAGTCTTATTTTGAGTCTTTCAATTTACGTTTGAAGTTTCTTTACACGTACTTAGAAAAGAGGTCTGGAAGGTTATTTACCAAAATGTTTCTAAGAGTTACCTCTAAATTGTTAGATGACAAGCAGTTTTTCACTTTTTGCTTTATAATCTTTGATAAGACTAAATTGCTATACCAGATTGTTTTCCAACAATTCACATTATTATTGGTATTAACTATACCATAACAAATCATAGTAGATTGTCATGTCCATTTTATTTCCACTCCACATTGATAACAACAGATGGTAATATCTTCTAAAATAAGCACTTTCTTCCCTCCATTGAATTGAATTTGATAAACATGTACCCAACACCTATGATGTACAGGACAGTGTAGGAGATTTTAAAATAGCTAACTCAATTTTAAAGATTGAGTTAGATTTTAAAATAGATTTTAAAATAGCTTACTCAACAAACTTATAAATCTAGTAGAGAAACACAAATACACAACCATAATCTAAGGGAGAATGAAATAAATCCTGTAAAAGTTACAAAGTTGGGAGGGGAAAGAGTAGATGATAGGAGTAGAGAAACAAGTGAGGAATCCCTAATAGGTTCCAGGAAGGTGACAGCTTTGGAACTGGGCTTGGACAGATGAATAGCTTTCAAACAGGTAAGCAGGGTGGCATTTCAATTAGATGAAAATGCAAGAGCAAAAACTCTTAAGAAAGAAAAGCATAAAGCTATATATTTGGGGGGAAAGTAAACAGGTCTGTTCTTTAGAATTTGGGGGTATGAGCAAGGATGGAAGATAAGTTAGAATTACACTAAGGACTTGAATGTTAGAGTAAAGAATTCTCATTTACTTTCATAGGAAATGAGGTGTCACCAAGTCTTTGGGGGCAGGAAAGCAAAATGATCTGTTCAGCTCTAATCATAATGTTCTCTCTATAAAAAACAATCCTTCAGCTGGCTTTCCACTGAGACCACTTGAGCTTCTCTTAGGTCCCCATTTGAACGTAGTCTTGGCCAAACTAAATGAAATTATTTTTTTAACACCAAAAACTCTTAAGACATATTTAAAGCAAAATCAGAGCCATGTAAAAGTCCTCAAAACAGACAAAAGCAAACAGAAAAAGAGGTAAAATAGCAAAAATCTAAAACTTTAAGTGTTCATAAGTGAGATTTTATTCAATGTGTTTTTGTATATAAAATGTTTTGAAACTGGGGTGCCTGGGTGGCTCAGTCGGTTAAGTGTCCGACTTCGGCTCGGGTCATGATCTCACGGTTTGTGAGTTTGAGCCCCATGTCAACCTATGTGCTGACAGCTCGGAGCCTGGAGCCTGCTTTGGATTCTGTATCTCCTTCTCTCTGCCCCTCCCCCACTTATGCTCTGTCTCTATCAAAAATAAATAAATGTAGAAAAAAATTTTTTTTATGTTTTGAAACTACTACCAATGAAAACAAGTCTGAGGATTTATACTTCTTGATTCCTTTTAAGATTACAATCAGGTTACAATTCCTTTTAAACTAACAAAATGCAGTTGATTTCTGTTTCAAAGTTGGTAGTGGCAAAAGAAAAAGCAATTAGAGCAATTTCCTGGCCTTGACATGAATTAATACTAGAGATCTTTTCCTGGATGAAACCTGAATCCGGCAAGGCCAAAAACAGCAGGTTCTTTCTATCAAAGGACCACAGTGAAGGGTAAGCTCTCTTTGTCAAGACTGGTTTGTCCTAAAGAGAAAGGTCCTTCTGGATCATTTTGCCTGAAGGCTCTAAAGGACAGTCCTGTTGGGGTAAAGAGGCAAAGGTTGCTGTCTAGAGATCACAGACCACAGTTGGGGCTACTAGTCAGAAAACATACTGTAGGCACAAGACATGTTTTATTCTCGCCATCCTAGTTAAACTGCTTGCTGTCCAGTAGCAGTCTTTTTCCTTTTGTAGTTCCCAATGAACAGAGCATTAAGAGTACACAAGCATTTCTTATTTGTTAAATTGAATCTTATGGAAGAGTGAAACCCTCTAAAATGCAAGTGATTGGTTTTGATAAGAATTAAATAATAACGATTATTATTATAAATGGGATAAAAAATGCACATGCATGTTGATAGCAGCAATTACTATTGATCCAAGAAAGCTTAAGTAACTTCATTTCCTGAAGGTCAGGAAAAATACCTTTGCAAAGAGTAAAGCCAAAACACAGTGAAATTAAGTAACCTGGCCAAAGTCGTACAGTCCGTTACAATGCTGGGATCTGTTTAAGGAGCAGACTTCTGGAGGTGCAGAAAAAATTTTTTTCCTTCCATTCTATGTTCTCTGTATTAAATACAGTAAAGCTTTTATTAATTCCAGCTCATTGGGAAGCTAACCTGAAATACTAACAAGGCTAAATCACAAACTATTCTAAAAGATTATGACACTAAAGATATTGTAAGTACACACAGCAAGCAACAGAAAAAGGTCTGATCCAGTAAGACTTAACTAAAGAAAAAAAACCCAATTGTAATTATCCATTTGAGCATTCAGTAGGCCTTCCAAAAGTGCTTTCATACATACATTAAATATACCATTTACAACCTTTTTGAGTAATTTGCTTGGTAAAAAAGTGATGAAAACAATTCAGGCAAGATTTGCAAGATTACAAGTCTAGAGTTAGTTTAAACTAAGGGTTAGCGTTAGTTTAAACTAAGTAACTTAGGGTTAGTTTAAACTAAGTAATCTGATATTGAAGTCCTACCTTATATCTAGCACTGTGTTGCTTAAGGCATTAAAAAGAACAAAAGGAAATCAAATACAAGCTTTAAGGAAACCTAGTTGAGAATATAAGATGTACAAAACTCAAAGGTCAAATCACAACACAGAAGTCAAAACGACAACACACATGTAAGTAGTACTGAATAGAACAGTATTGAATAGTAGTGAATAGTATAGAATACTCCACAAGTAGTATCCTGTACTAGGTTTTTCCCCTCACTCACCTTTTTTCCCCACTGTTCCTTAATCTTTTCACCCAAGTCTCAATTGTCTCATTCAGAATTATTTTCTCCAGCTGTCATCGAGGCACTAAGTTTTTCACTACTCTTAAACTGCATACTCAGCGACTCTTCTGGTCTCATAGCTCACAAACATAGGTTTGCAGATCCCCATCACCTGGGATAATTACTGATTTGGGGCCAGATGTCCATCAAAACGGTGATCTACTTACATGTTCCAGATTTGATTTCAGTACTAATGGCTCATCTCTCTTTTTCTGTTCATCCATTTTTCTTTTCCCTGTTTCTGTATCCTCTGATAACAGCTTGTGGATTTGATCTTCAGAGGTTTTCTCCTCTTGCAACTTTTCTTCTCTCAGCTAAAAATACAAATCACACCGAGGAGAGTTTTAGGCAACTATAGACTTCAAAACATTTTTTACTCAGTAGTCTATTAGAACAAACATCACATGGAAGTTTGAGACTATTTTTCTTATTAGATATAGAGCCCTCTTAATTTTTAAGTAAGTCTGCTTTCACTTGACTTTTGCCAAACATGCACTGCATGACTTAAGATTTAACTGCTCCGCATTCTTAAGCAATATGAAATAATAAAAGCTAAAATAATATGCGTAATCAAAAAATAAGATTTACTCACTTAGCCAAAAAAGGCTGAACCTAAAAACTTTCCACGTTCCCAGAAACTAGATAAAACTACATTAAGTGAGGAGAATAGCCAAGATGTAGGCCACAGAGGGCCAGGGGTCATTGGTCCTAGAGGCAATAGAAAAAATTATCACAGTTCCAATGTCCTGCAATTTATGCCGTTATCTTGTGGTCTAGAGGACAGGTCAAAATACATTGTTTACAAATAAATTTAAGGCAGAAGCCAATGCTCCTCATTTGGAGGTGGCAGCACATTATGAACATAAGATGAGCATTGGAATAAAAACTTGGGTTCCAGTGGGTCTGTACTTATTACCAGCTGTACCATCTTGGGCAAATGAAGCATCATATGCTCACCTACAAAACAGGGATAATGCTACTTACTTTGTAGATACTGTAGTAAGAAATAAATAATAACATAAAGGATTTAATGTAGTGTCTTGCTGTGTACTTACAGTACATTAAGAGTTTCCTTTTATTTTCCTTTCACTGCCCTAGGGTTTTCATAAAACTTAAATGACATAAGGTATATCAAGGCATTTACAGGCTACTAATTTTCAATCATACTTGCAAAAAAAATAAAGCTAAAGAACAAATATTTTGCATTGGTTGTCGCCTCAGAGTTAAAAAGCAAAACCAACAATAAAAACAATTAAGATTTAGGGGCGCCTGGGTGGCGCAGTCGGTTAAGCGTCCGACTTCAGCCAGGTCACGATCTCGCAGTCCAGGAGTTCGAGCCCCGCGTCGGGCTCTGGGCTGATGGCTCAGAGCCTGGAACCTGTTTCCGATTCTGTGTCTCCCTCTCTCTCTGCCCCTCCCCCGTTCATGCTCTGTCTCTCTCTGTCCCAAAAATAAATAAATGTTGAAAAAAAATTAAAAAAACAAAACAAAACAAAAAAAAACAATTAAGATTTAGTCTTGGTCCCTGAAATGCAGCCAGATCAACACTAAACCAATCTTGCACAACTAGAAAACTGATTTGAGGATTAACACAACAATCTGCACAACCTGAACTACGGAACTTGGCAGGTGTGCAGCACAGAGAAGTGAACTGGGGGAGAGAGAAGCCGTGGAGGGGAGGAAACTATTTTTGCTTCTGGAGAGAGGATGGAGAAGGCAGGAAGAGTACGGGAAAGCATCCTTCCCCCAATCCCTGAAAGCAGCTGGAGAGAAAAGAAAGAGTATGCAGGGACTGAACAAAAAAGGGAGAAAGGATAAAGAAAAGGGTTTAAATTCCATGAACACTTTATAAACAGGGGGAGTGCAGAGTCTCAAACTCCATAGCTAGATACCTGGTAGTGCTCTGGTGGGAAGGGCGAATCCCCAGGAGCAGAGAGTGAGGTCCGAGGGGTCCTCAGGCCACACGGGGAGAGCCGGTTCCCCGGCCGGGGGGACATTTCATAGAGGCTGTGAGACAACCCCACAGGCAAAGGTCCCAGAGGACCCTGGAGAAGAACCACATTCAGTGGTGCTGGAACAAGGGCATTAAGGGGGAAGGCTGGTGCCAGATGTGTTGTGATTTACCATAATCCCTGAAACGCTGCTGCTACACGATCACATGAACTTTTTCTGCTGTGGGCTGGCACCCAGTTGCAGTCTCTGAGCATCAGCAGCAGCACAGTCCTGCGAATGTTCCCGGCGGGCGGGCACCCTATCATTGATTGGTGAGACCCTCCCCCAGAGGGTCAGAACAGGTCAAAGCTGCAGTCCCTCAGTAGTAAGGGGCCAGGAAACACAGCCACATCTGAGACAAAACTCAGGAGGGAAGTGCCTCCTGACAGCCTGACAGCTTGGTCACAGTATAAAAGCAGAGAGTGGACGGAAGCCGGAGGTAAAGGAGGGGTGCTTGACTGCCGGTCAGGGAGAGCACAGAGTTCTGATACTAGAGACTGGGTAGCTAGGTGACGCCATTTTCACCCCTCCCTCGCATGCGCATACACACCTACTTGCACCACAACAACCCACCCTAGTAAGCTAAGCAGCGCCATCTAGTAGAGAATGGAGCCGTTACACTAAGCCCAGTCCAACTGGGCCAACTTCGCTCTTCAGGAACTCCTCAAGTCTCTCTGCCTGCTTAGTTAACGGACTATAAAGCGCTTCATAGTTTGACTGCTAGGGGAAACCGTTTTAATTTCAATCATATTTCAGTCTGTTTGCTAGTCCATCTGTTCACTTTTTTTCTTTTTCTTTTCTTATTCCTGAATACAGAAAGAGAAAAAAATTATTTTTACTTTCCATGGTTCTTAAAAATATTTTTAATTTTTTTCTACTATATTTTTTACTTTTTTTGTAAATTTTTCAAATTCTATTTTGCTTCCATCATTTCATTTTATTCTATCCCATTGTATTCATTTTTTCAACTTTTCAAACGTTTTCCTTTTTTTTCTTTCTTTTCTTTTCTTTCCTTTTTTTCTCTAATCTATCAAGGTCCTTTCAACAAAAAGACCAAAACATACCTAGGATCTAACTTCCATTATTTGATTTTTTTTTTTGGTGTTGTTTTTAATTCTTTAATTGTAATTTTTGTACCTTATTAATTCCTTTTCTTCTTTCAAAACGATGAAATGAAGGAATTCACCACAAAAGAAAGAACAGGAAGAAAGGACAGCCAGGGACTTAATCAACACAGATACAAGATGTCTGAACCAGAATTTAGAATCATAATATGAATACTAGCTGAGGTTGAAAATAGATTAGAATCCCTTTCTGCAGAGATGAAGTAAAAGCTAGTCAGGATGAAATAAAAATACTGTAACTGAACTGCAAACTTGAATACATGCCATGGCAGCAAGGATGGATGAAGCAGAGCAGCGAATCAGCGATATAGAGGACAAACTTATGGAGAACAATGAAGCAGAAGACAAAGAAACTAAGGCAAAGAGCATGATTTAAGAATTAGAGAACTCAGTGACTCATTATAAAGGAACAACATCAGAATCATAGGGGTCCCAGAAGATGAAGAGAGAAAAAGTGGTAGATTCGTGTGAGCAAATCATAGCAGAAAACTTTCCTAACCTGGGGAAAGACACAGACATCAAAATCCAGGAAGCACAGAGGACTCCCATTAGATTCCACAAAAACTGACCAACAAGGCATATCATAGTCAAATTCACAAAATAAGCAGGCATGGAAAGAATCATGAAAGCAGCAAGGGAAAATAAGTCCTTAATCTACAAGGGAAGACAGATTAGGTTTGCAGCAGACCTATCCACAAAAACTTGGCAGGCCGGAAAGGAGTGGCAGGATATAGTCAATGTGCTGAATTGGAAAAATATGCAGCCAAGAATTCTTTATCCAGCAAGGCTGTAATTCAAAATAGAAGAAGAGATAAAAAGTTTCCCAGACAAACAAAAATTAAAGGAGTTCATGACCACTAAACCAGCCCTGCAAGGAATTTTTAGGGGGACTCTCTGTGGGGAGAAAAGATGGAAAAAAAAAAAAGACCAAAAGCAACAAAGACTAGAAAGGACCAGAGAACACCACCACACCACCAGAAACCTCAACTCTACAGGCACCATAATGGCAATAAGTTCCTATCTTTCAGTACTCACTCTAAACATCAATGGACTAAATGCTCCAATCAAAAGACACAGGGTAACAGAATGGATAAGAAAACAAGATCATCTATATGCTGTTTACAAGAGACTCACTTTAGACCTAAAGACACCTTCAGCTTGAAAGTAAGGGGATGGAGAACCATCTATCATGCTAATGGTCAACAAAAAAAGCCAGAGTAGCCATACTTATGTCAGACAACCTAGACTTTAAAATAAAGACTGTAACAGAGATGAAGAAGGGCATTATATCATAATTAAGGGGTCTATCCACCAAGAAGATCTAACAACTGTGAACATTTATACTCCAAATGTGAAAGCACCCAAATATATAAATCAATTAATCACAAACATAAAGAAACTCATTCATAATAATACCATAATAGTAGGGGAATTCAACCCCACTTACAACAATGGACAGATCACCTAAACAGAAAATCAACAAAGAAACAATGGCTTTGAATGACACACTGGACTGTATGGCTTTAACAGATATATTCAGAACATTTCATCCTAAAGCAGCGGAATATACATTCCTCTCCAATACACATGGAACGTTCTACAGAACAGATCACATACTGGGACACAAATCAGCCCTCAACAAGTACAAAAAGATTGAGACAATACCGTGCATATTTTCAGACCACAATGCTATGAAACTTGAAATCACCCACAAGAAAAAATGTGGAAAGGTAACAAATGCTTGGAGACTAAAGACCATTTTACTAAACAATAAATGGACTAATCAAGAAGTTAAAGAGGAAATTAAACAGTCATGGAAGCCAATGAAAATGATAACACCACAGCTCAAAACTTCTGGGATGCAGCAAAGGCGGTCATAAGAGAGAAATATATAGCAATCCAGGCCTTCGTAAAGAAGGAAGAAAGGTCTCAGATACACAACCTAACCTTATGCCTTAAGGAGCTGGAAAAAGAACAGCAAATAAAACCCAAGCCAGCAGAAGACAGGAAATAATAAAGATTAGAGCAGAAATCAATGCTATCAAAACCAAAACCAACCAAACAAACAAAAAAATAATAGAACAGATCAATGAAACCAGAAGCTGGTTCTTTGAAAGAATTAACAAAATTGATAAACCCCTAGCCAGTTTGATCAAGAAAAAGGAAAGGACCCAAATAAATAAAATCAAGAATGAAAGAGGAGAGACCACAACCAACACAGCAGAAATAAAAACAATAGTAAAAGAATATTATGAGCAATTACACACCAATAAGATGGACAACCTGGAATAAATGGATAAATTCCTAGAAACATATAAACTACCAAAATTGAGATAGGAAAAATAGAAAATTTGAACAGATCCATAATCAGTAAAGAAATAGAATTGGTAATCAAAAATCTCCCAAAAAACAAGAGTCCAGGGCTGGATGGCTTTCCAGGGGAATTCTACCAAACATTTAAAGACGAGTTAACGGGGCGCCTGGGTGGCGCAGTCGGTTAAGCGTCCGACTTCAGCCAGGTCACGATCTCGCGGTCCAGGAGTTCGAGCCCCGCGTCAGGCTCTGGGCTGATGGCTCAGAGCCTGGAGCCTGTTTCTGATTCTGTGTCCCCTCTCTCTCTGCCCCTCCCCTGTTCATGCTCTGTCTCTCTCTGTCCCAAAAATAAATAAATGTTGAAAAAAAAAATTTTTTTTTAATTAAAAAAAAATAAAATAAAGACGAGTTAACACCTATTCTCTTGAAGCTGTTCCAAAAAATAGAAATGCAAGGAAAACTTCCAAACTCTGACTATGAAGTCTGCATTACCTTGATTCCAAAACAAGACAAAGACCCTGCTAAAAAGGAGAATCATAGACCAATTTCCCTGATGGACATGGACACAAAACTCCTCAACAAGATACTAGCCAACTGGATCCAACAATACATTAAAAAAATTATTCACCACGACCAAGTGGGATTTACACCTGGGATGCAGAGCTGGTTCAATATCTGAAAACAATCAATGTGATACATCACATCAATAAAACAAAGGACAAGAGCCACAGGATCTGATCAATAGATGCAGAGAAAGCGTTTGACAAAACACAGCATCCTTTCTTGATAAAAACCCCCAAGAAAGTAGGGATAGAAGGATCATACCTGAAGATCATAAAAGATCATATGAAAGACCCAACACTAATATCACCCTCAATGGGGAAAAACTGAGAGCTTTACCCCTAAAGTCAGGAACAAGACAGGGATGTCCACTCTCACCACTGCTATTCAACATAGTATTAGAAGTCTTAGCCTCAGCAATCAGACAACACAAAGCAATAAAAGGCATCTAAATCGGCTAGGAGGAGATCAAACTTTCACTCTTCACAGACGACGTGATACTCTATGTGGAAAACCCAAAAGACTCCACCAAAAAACTGCTAGAACTGATCCATGAATTCAGCAAAGTGGCAGGATGTAAAATCAATGCACAGAAATTGGCTGCATTCCTATACACCAACAATGAAGCAACAGAAAGAGAAACCAAGGAATCGATCCCACTGATGCACCAAAAATCATAAAATACCTAGGAATAAATCTAACCAAAGAGGTGAAAAATCTATACACTGAAAACTATAGAAAGCTTATGAAAGAAATTGAAGACAACACACAAAAAAATGGAAAAATATTCCATGCTCCTGAATAGGAAGAACAAATACTGTTTAAAATGTCAACACTACCCAGGCAGTCTACATATTCAATGCAATCCCTATCAAAATAACTTCAGCATTCTTCATAGAGCTAGAACAATCCTAATTTTGTATGGAACCACAAAAGACCCCGAATAGCCAAAGCAATCTTGAAAAAGAAAACCAAAGCTGGAGGCATCACAATCCCAGACTTCAAGCTGTACTACAAAGCTATAATCAGCAAGACAGTACAGTACTGGCACAAAAACAGACACTCAGATCATTGGAATGGAACAAAGAACCCAGGAATGGACGCACAAACACATGGCCCACTAATCTTTGACAAAGCAGGAAAGAATATCCAATGGAATAAGACAGTCTCTTCAGCAAGTGGTGCTGCGAAAACTGAACAGCGACATGTAGAAGAATGAACCTGGACCACTTTCTTACACCATTCATAAAAATAAACTCAAAACTCAAAATGAAAGTTCTAAATGTAAGACATGAAGCCACCAAAATCCTAGATGAGAAAGCAGGCAAAAAATTCTTTGACCTTGGCCGCAGCAACTTCTTACTCAACACGTCTCCGAAGGCAAGGGAAATAAAAGCAAAAATGATCTGTTGGGACCTCATCAAAATAAAAAGCTTCTGCACAGCGAAGGAAGCAATCAGCAAAACTAAAAGGCAACTGATGGAATAGGAGAAGATATTCGCAAATGACATATCAGATAAAGGGTTAGTATCCAAAATCCATAAAGAACTTATCAAACTCAATGCCCAAAAAACAAATAATCCCGTGAAGAAATGGGTAAAAGACATGAATAGACATTTCTCCAAGGAAGACATCCAGATGGCCAACCGACACATGAAAAAATGCTCAACGTCACTCATCATGAGGGAAATACTAATCAAAACCACAATGAGATACCACCTCAACATCTGTCAGAGTGGCTAACATTAACAACTCAGGCAACAACAGATGTTGGTGAGGATGCAGAGAAAGAGCATCTCTTTTGCACTGCTGGTGGAAATGCAAACTGGTGCAGTCACTCTGGAAAACAGTATGGAGGTTCCTCAAAAAATTAAAAATAGAACTACCCTACGACCCAGCAATTGCACTACTAGGCATTTATCCAAGGGATACAGGTGTGCCATTTCGAAGCGGCACATGCACCCCAATGTTTACAGCAGCGCTATCAACAATAGTCAAAGTATGGAAAGAGCCCAAATGTCCATCGATGGATGAATGGATAAAGAAGATGTGGTATACATATACAAAGGAGTATTACTCGACAATCAAAAAGAATGAAATCTTGCCATTTGCAACTACGTCGATGTAACTAGAGGGTATTATGCTAAGTGAAATTAGTCAATCAGAGAAAGACAAATATCATATGACTTCACTCATATGAGGAATTTAAGATACAAAACAGAGGAACATATGGGAAGGGAAGCAAAACTAGTATAAAAACAGGGAAGGGGACAAAATATAAGAGACTCTTAAATACGGAGAACAAACAAAGGGTTACTGGAGGGGTTGTGGGAGGTGGGATGGGCTAAATGGGTAAGAGGCATTAAGAAATCTCCTGAAATCACTGTTGCACTATATGCTAACTAACTTGGATGTAAATTAAAAAATAATTTTTTTAAACTTTTAATAATTTTTTTCAAAGTACCAAGAAAAAAAAATTTAGTTTTATCTTTCCAATTTCTATACATCTGATTGCTACAGGCTTGAACTAGTCTTTAATATGCTGAGTCTAATTCAAGAGGTTACAAATATTCAATGAACACCATACACAATGTTATGTCAGGAAGAGGCTCAAATGAAATAACGTACTCCTAACTCTGCCCGAGTCAAACAAAAAAACAAAAGGATGAAAAGCAAACCATGGCCAGGAAGAAAGTAAACCTAAAGCCTATATTAATTGCCCACATGAAAGCTCAATGTCTTTTGATGATATCAGATGAAAAATTCTTGTTCAACAGGTTAACCACAGGCTACATAAAGGGGCAATTCATTTTTAGAGGATAAAGAGGCAGAGTGGCAAAAAAGAGAACAAGCCTTAGCATCAAAGTAATTGCTATCATTTATTGAACTCTTGTGTGTCAGGTCTAGGCTAAGCACTGTACATACATCATCTCATATAAGAAAACTAAGTTTTAGGAGTTAGGTATTGTGTTCAAATTCCCAGTGCCATAGTCCAGGAGCTAGAATTCCAATCTAGGCTTATCTCAGTTGTTCTCAAGCAAAGATGATTTTACATCCCAGGGTACATCTAACAATGTCTGGAGATACTTTGAGTTGTCACAACTGAGGGTATGGGGGTGTGTAGGTGCTACAGGCAGACTGTGGGTGAGGCCAAGGATTGCTACTAAACCTCCTAAACGCACAAGATTGCCTCCAATAATGCCCCCAACAGATGTTGCTATTAAAAAAAAAAACTTACATTTCCTATTTTATATATTTTAGTGTTACTTTGTTTACTTAATGGTGTTTATATACTATGTCCTCTGGCTTTTCTAGTGTTTTAAAATGCATCCTTCTGCCTCCTACTAATGTTTATTATTGCTCTCAAAATTTTACAATGAACTCTGACATGGGCTGCTTCTGGCAAAACAACCTTTCTATTGCAATGTTGAGTCTCTAACACACTGTCATCTTAACACAGCTAAAAACTTACAAAATGGAAAAACCTACAAGTGCATTTAAATCTTCACATGAATGATATTTGTGTCTTCTCCCTACTGGGTTCTGTAGCAGTTTTTTTTTTTAAATGTTTATTTATTTTTGACAGAGAGAGAGAGACAGAGTATGAGCAGGGAGGGGGCAGAGAGAGGGAGACACAGAATCCGAAGCAGGCTCCAGGCTCTGAGCTGTCAGCACAGAGTCTGATGCAAGGCTCGAACTCACAGACCGCGAGATCATGACCTGAGCTGAAGTCAGAGGCTCAACTGACTGAGCCACCCAGGCGCCCCTTGAATAGTTTTTTATAAGGACTTGAGAACTTGGTGTCTAGGAAAGAGTTTTCACAGTCAGGGAAAATGACTTCGGGAGTGTTGGAAAGTAGCATATAAACTTGAAAAAGAAACATCAATAGCTGCTCTTTATTGAACTGTTCTTTGTGCCAGGCATTAAATTTAGAGAGCTTACCTCATTTAAACATTAAGGACTCTGTTTGATTCTATTATTATCATTTTATACACACAAAAATTAACACTCAGTGGTTATTCCCCAAAGTCGCAGAGACTGAATACTGAAGAGCAAACTGCTGGCTTCAGGTAACAGGATTTCTCAACCTCAGCACTTTTAGGCCATGTAATTCTTTGTTATGGGGAGCTGAACAGAGTCTGAGAAGAAGGCTCATGCATGAATACTTTGGGAGTAGGAGTTGAATACAGTGTAAACTTACCAAGGAAAGAAAGCCAATAAAAGTGGTATGGTGGTGGGTCCAATAATTGGCTACAAAGGCCAATATGAGAAACTGTATAAAATGCATGTCAAGACTGTCAGTCTGAAGTGAGAAAAAGGGAAGCATGGATCTATTGATTCCTACCTCCCACCGACCAAAGTTTGCTTCACGAGGCATGAAATACCCCTCACACTGGTTTGTACAACCTAAGGAACTTCCCATGAGCAATTACAGCAATTACAGAGAAGCCCTAATGCTAAAAGCAAGAGGCAAGCACTAGGAGCCTAAACAAGATCTCAGGCTGTACCAAAGTGAAGCTGCCCACTACTGTAAGTGGAATGGTTTTTACCACTTCCATTTCTGGATGCTAATTATTAAAGAAAAACTATTGACTTCTGTACATTAATCTCATATCCAGTCACACTACCAAAAAAACACCATGTAATCTTTTCCTGAAAATATCTTTACTTTGCCTTCACTAGTTTTTTAAAATAAAGTCTTTGGGTGCCCAGGTGGCTCAGTTGTTAAGCATCTGACTTTGGCTCAGGTCATGGTCTTAGGGTTTGTGAGTTTGAGTCCCACGTCAGGTGAGCTCAAGCCCCGCTTCAGGTGAGCATCAGCCTCGCTAAGGGTGAACATAAGCCCCACATCGGGTGAGCATGAGTCCACTTCAGGTGAGCCCTGCTTCTGTCTCTCTCTCTCTCTCTCTCTGTCTCTCTCTCTCTCTGCTCCTCACTCATTTCCACCCTCTCTGTCTCTCAAAAAAATTTTTAAATAAAAATAAACTCTTTAAAATCAAGGATTATAAACAGAGAAGTGTACAAATCATGAATGCAAAGTATGATCAATTATACAAAATAGGCATATCCATGTAACCACCACCCAGATCAAGAAACCAGTACTCCCTGTGCCTCTGTTTACCCAAAAGTAACCACAATTCCAGCTTCCAACACCAAAAACTCATTTTTACCTATTTGAATTTTATGTAAGTGGAATCTTTCATGGGTATTTTATCAGTCTTCCTTCAGTCAACATTCTATTTGTGAGATTCATCCATGTAGGTGTATAGAGTAGGTTGTACCTTCTCATTGTTTTATACTATTCCACTGTTTGACTACAAAACAATTTAACCATTCTATCATTAATGGATATTTGGGGAGTTACTAATTTGTGGCTATTCACAAATAAACTGCTATGAATATTTTTGAAGATGTATCCTGATACACATACTGTTCTGTGGTGTATATTGAAGAAGAGAAACTGTTTAGTCATAAGACATGGGTGCGCTGCCATAGCTTCCCAAATTGGTTGTACAGAGAACACTTCCACCCCCCAATGAGGCAGAATGACAGTTGCTCTCAGCCTTAACACTCAGTACCATTTGTCTATTTCAGTCATTCCAGTGAGTATATACTGGGACTGCATTATGACTAGATATGCGTTTCTCTGGTGACTAAAGATATAGAGCAGCTTTTCATATGTTTATGGACTATTAGGAAATCTTCTTTTATGAGCTGCTTATTCACATTATTGTCCTTTTTTCATTTAGATATTTGGGTTTTTTTTCCCTAGTAATGTGTAGGAGTTATTTATACATTTTGGATATGAAGCAATTTTCAAGAAAAAATATACATAGGACATATATATGTATATACATATACATTTTCATGTATATGAAAATCAGAAACTTTCAGACAAAAGTTTCAGGTTTTAAGGTAGTTTAACTTCAGTGGGTTTTTTTTTTTTTTGAAGCTTATTTACTTTGAGAGAAAGAGCATGTGAGCAGGGGAGAGGCAGAGAGAGAGGAGAGAGAATCCCAAGCAGGTCCCGCACTGTCAGCGCAGAGCCCTGGCATGGGGCTTGATCTCATGAACTGTGAGATCATGACCTGAGCTGAAATCAAAAGTTGGACACTTAACCAACTCTTTGTGTATCCTGTTCAAGAAATTCTCCCATGTTACCGTTAAGAAAAAAAACTTTTTAAAAGTAAGCTGTATGACCAACATAGGGCTTGAACTCATGACTCCAAGATCAAGATTCACATGCTCCAGCCAATTTGAGCTGGCTCCAATTGAGCCAGCCAGGTGCCTCACCTCCCGTGTTATCTTTAAGGAGATTGTTATTTGACTTTTCATACTTATTTTATTTATTTTTTTAATTTACATTTAAGTTAGTTAGCATATAGTGCAATAATGATTTCAGGAATAGATTCCTTAATACCCCTTACCCATTTAGCCCATCTCCCCTCCCACAACCCCTCCAGTAACCCTTTGTTTGTTCTCCATATTTAAGAGTCTCTTATGTTATGTCCCCCTCCCTGTTTTTATACTAGTTTTGCTTCCCTTCCCATATGTTCCTTTGTTTTGTATCTTAAATTCCTCATATGAGTGAAGTCATATGATATTTGTCTTTCTCTACTGACTAACTTCGCTTAGCATAATACCCTCTAGTTCCATCCATGTAGTTGCAAATGGCAAGATTTCATTCTTTTTGATTGTCGAGTAATACTCCATTGTATATGTATACCACATCTTCTTTATCCATTCATCCATCGATGGACATTTGGGCTCTTTCCATACTTTGCCTATTATCAATAACACTGCTATAACCATTGGGGTGCATGTGCCCCTTCGAAACAGCATACCTGTATCCCTTGGATAAATGCCTAGTAGTTCAATTGCTAGGTCGTAGGGTAATTCTATTTTTAATTTTTTTTTTAACGTTTATTTATTTTTGAGACAGAGAGAGACAGAGCATGAACGGGGGAGGGGCAGAGAGAGAAGGAGACACAGAATCGGAAGCAGGCTCCAGGCTCTGAGCCATCAGCCCAGAGCCTGACGCGGGGCTCGAACTCACGGACCGCAAGATCGTGACCTGAGCTGAAGTCGGACGCTTAACCGACTGCGCCACCCAGGCGCCCCTCTATTTTTAATTTTTTGAGGAACCTCCATACTGTTTTCCAGAGTGGCTGCACCAGCTTGCATTCCCACCAGCAGTGCAAAAGAGATGCTCTTTCTCTGCATCTTCACCAACATCTGTTGTTGCCTGAGTTGTTAATGTTAGCCACTCTGACAGGTGTGAGGTGGTATCTCACTGTGGTTTTGATTTGTATTTCCCTGATGGTTGAGAATTTTTTCATGTGTCGGTTGGCCATCTGGATATCTTCTTTGGAGAACTATTTATGTCTTTTGCCCATTTCTTTATGGGATTATTTGTTTTTTGGGCATTGAATTTGATAAGTTCTTTATGGATTTTGGATACTAACTCTTTATCTGGTATGTCATTTGCAAATATCTTCTCCTATTCCATCAGCTGCCCTTTAGTTTTGCTGATTGTTTCCTTTTCTGTGCAGAAACTTTTTATTTTGATGAGGCCTCAATAGTTCGTTTTTGCTTTTATTTCCCTTGCCTTCAGAGACGTGTTGAGTAAGAAGTTGCTGCCGCCAAGGTCAAAGAAGTTTCTGCCTGCTTTCTCATCTAGGATTTTGATGGCTTCCTGTCTTACGTTTAGGTCCTTCATCCATTTTGAGTTTATTTTTATGAATGGTGTAAGAAAGTGGTCCAGGTTCATTCTTCTGCATGTTGCTGTCCAGTTTTCCCAGCACCACTTCCTGAAGACTATCTTTATTCCATTGGATATTCTTTCCTGCTTTGTCCAAGATTAGTTTGCCATACATTTGTGTGTCCATTTCTGGGTTCTCTATTCTGTTCCATTGACCAGAGTGTCTGTTTTTGTGCCAGTATGACCTTTCACATTTAGATCTACAACCCACTTAGAACTGATTTTTTTTAAGTGAACTATGGTAAGGCATATCTACATCTAATAAAATGAACACTTACAGAATGTTTAGCTCAATGAGTTTTGACAAATGTATATGTCCATGTAATCATCACCCTGATCAAGATATAGAACATTTTTACCTCTGAAGAAAGTCCCTTCAAGCCCACTAGCAATCAATCCCCCTCCCTACTCAGTCCTAAGCAACCCCTAAATCTGATAACTGTGACTACAGATGAGTTTTGTCTATTATAAAATCATACAGCATATATTCCTTTGTGTCAGGCTTCATTCACTGAGCATATTTTTGAGATTTGTCCATGTTAATAAGTTTATTATTAAGACATTCCTTTTATGGATGAGTTACATTCATTCAGTTGTATGAATATACCAAAATGTGTTTATTCAAATGTTGGATATTTAGGTTTTATTTAGTTTGGGGCTATTATGAATAAAGCTGCTAAGAACATTCAGGTCTTTTTGTGGACAGATGTTTTATTTTGCCTGGCTAAGTGGCTACAAGCAGGTTTGCTGGGTTACACAGTAAGTATATGTTTAAATTTATAAAGCAATTGTCAAAATGTTTCTCATCATGGTCATACCATTTTATATTCCTACTAGCCTTGCATGAGAGTATCTGATGATTCACACTCTCCTATTCATTCTCATTCTTGGAATTGTTACCCTTTTTAATTTGAGCCATTCTAAAAGATGTAAGGGATATCTCATTGTGGCTTTAATAACTATTTCCCTGCTGGCTATTTATGTTGAGCATCTTTTCATGTGTTTAGTAGCATATCTTCTTTTGTGAAGTGTCTGGTCAAACCTTTCACTCTCACATTTTTCTTTTTTTTTTAACTTATTGCTTGCTAAGTCCAAGAATTCTTTACAAATTCTGGATACAAGTCCATTGTTAGATACACATTTTGAGAATATTTTCTCCCACTATTTGTTTTGCCTTTTTATTTCCCTAACGTGAAATTTTTTAATTTTGATACCCATATATCAATTTTTTCTTCTGTGATTAGGATTTTTTGTGTTCCTGTCTAGGAAATCTTTGCCTACCCCAAGGTCAAAAAATGTTTCCTCTATGTTTTCTTCTGCATTGTTTTAGCTTGTAAGTTTAGTCTATGATCCATTTTGAATTAATTTTGTATATTGTACAGATGTCAAGATTCACTTTTAGATATTCATAGGATATTCAGTTTGTTCTAGCACCACTGTTCAAAAGACTATACTGTTGCCACTGAATTACTTTTGTGCCTTTATGAACATCAGTTGACGATATATGAGTGGGTCTATTCCAGGTCTATATTCTACTCCATTGATCTGTCTTTTCCTTATGCCAATACCATGTTGCCTTGATGACTAGCATTATAGCAATTCTTGAAATCTAGTAGTAAAGTCTCCCAGAAATAACATTATTCACAGACAACATAATCCTCCATGTAGAACATCTACTATAATCTACAAAAAAAAAAACTACTAGAATTACTAAATGAGTTTTAGCAACAGAATATCAAAATATAAAAATATAAAAATAAATTGTATTTCTATATACTTGCATGAACAATCAGAAATTGAAACTTTAAAATACCATTTACTATAACATCAAAAAATGTGAAATACTTTATATCTGACAAAATATGTGGAAACTTAAAACCACAAATATTGTTGACAGAAATTTTAAAAGATCTTAAAAAACTTATACCATGTTGATGGGTCTGAAGACTCAATATTATTGAGACGCCAATTCTCCTCAAATTGATCTATAGATTCAATGCGATCCCAATCAAAATCCCAGAAGCCTTTTTTTGTAGGAAATGGCAAGCTGATACTAAAATTCACATGTGTATACTGAGAAGCAAGAATGGCTAAAATAACTTTGAAAAAGAACAATTTGAGGAATAACACTACCAGATTTCAAGAGTTGTTATAAAGCTACAATAACCAAAACAACATGGCATTGGTATAAAAATAAACAAATAGATCAGTGGTACAGATAGAATATAGAGTTTAGAAATAAACCCAGAAATATATGGATAACTGATTTTTTACAAAGTTGCAAAGGCAATCCAATGGAAAAAGGATAGTTTTTCAACAGACAATACTCGAACAACTTAACACTCATATGCATGAAAAGGAACTTGGATCTATACTCACACCACATATAAAAATTAACTTGAAATGGATCACAGACCTAAATGTAAGGCCTAAAACTATAAAACTTCCAGAAGAAAACAGAGGAGAAAATCTCTGTGAACTTGGGCTGGGCAAAGAATTCTTAGATATAATACCAAAAGCACAATCTACAAAGAAAAAAGTTTATAAACTATTTTTCTTGAAAGATATCCAGTAATTCTACTCCTAGCAAAAAAAAAAAAAAAAAAAAAAAAAAAAAAAAAAAAAAACCTGAAAACAAAAACTCAAAACAAAAAATATCTTGCTCTTCAGAAGACTCTAAGAGAATGAAAACATGGACACAGACTAGGAGAAAAATATTTGCAAAGCATATGCCTGATCAAAGATTTGTATCCAGAATACACAAAGATCACTCAAAATTGAACAATAAGAAAATACATCACCCAATTTAAAAAGGCAAAATATTTGAACAGACATTAAACCAAAGGAAATATATAGAAGGCAAATAAACACATGAAAAGATGCTCAACATCATTAGTCATTAGGGAAATGAAAATTTTTAAATCACAATGAGATAGATACCCCTACGCACCAATTAGAATTGCTAAAATTAAAAAGACTAATCATACCAGATGTTGGTGAAGATCAAGAAAAACCCGAACTTTCACACAGTTGGTAGGAATTAAAATAGTAAAACTACTTTGGAAAAGTTTGGCAATTTCTTAAAAAATGAAACACACACCTACCCTATGATCTAGCCATTTCACATCTAAACATTTACCTAAGAGAAAAAGAAATATTTGTCTATACAAAGACATACATGAATGTTCATAGCAGATTTGTAATGGCCAAGAACTGGAAACAACCCAAATGTCTATTAAAAGGCATACAGGTAAACAGACTGTGACATATCCAGTCACAATGAAATACTACTCAGCAATCAAAAAATAAATTATTGATACATGCAACAAAGTGAATGAATCTTAACATAATTGTGCTTAATGAAAAAGTCAAACAGAAGCAACAAAAGAAAAAAGAGACAAATTGGTCTTCGTCCAAATTAAAAACTCTGTCCAAAGGATGTTTATCAATAAAGTATAAAGACAACCTACAGAGTAGGAGAAAATATGTGCAAATCATATATAAGGACTTAATATTCAGAATACATACATAAAGAGCTATTAGAAGTCAACAACAAAAAGACAGCCCAATTCAAAATTAAGCAAAGGACTTGAATAGATATTTCTCCAAAGAAGAGACACAAGATGGCCAATAAGTACACGACACAGTGCTCAACATCATTATTCACTAGGGAAATGCAAATCAAAATCATTATGAGATACCCACTAGAATGACTATAATAATTTTTTTTTAAGAAAAAGGAAAATAACAAGTGCTAACAAGAATGTGGAGAAATTGGAGCCCTCAGATATTGCTGGTAGGAACGTAAAATGGTGCAGCTGCTGTGAAAAAGTTTGACAATTTCTCAAAAAATTAAACATACAATTATCTGTATGACCCAGTATTCTACTCCTACTCAAAAAAAACTGAAAACAAAAACTCAAAACAAATACATGTACACCAGTGTTTATTGCAGCATTATTCACAATTGCCAAAAAGTGGGAACAACCCAAGTATTCGTCAAGAGATGAATGGATAAACAAAATGTGGTATGTCCATGCAATGGTATACTATTCAGTCATAAAAAGAAATGAAGTACTAAAACATGTGACAGTGTAGATGAACCTTGAAAACATTATGCTATGTGAAATAAGCCAGACCAAAAGGACAAATACTGTATGATTCCACTTATATATCTAGAATAGGCAAATTTGTAAAAATAGGAAGTTAGTTAGAGGTTACCAGGGGCTGGGGGGATAGAGAAACAGGAAGATATTGATTAACGGGTACAGAGTTTCTGTTTGGAGTAATGAAAAAATTTTCAAAAAAAACAGCAGTGATGATTGCACAAAACTGTGAATGTACTTAAGGATACTAAGCTGTATACTTAAAAATAGTTAAAAAGGCAAATTTTTGTTATATATATTTTATAGCACTTAAAAAATTTTTGTGTCATATAATATCATGAAGTTCCAGCTAGCTTTCCATCCTTTTAGATATTACAATAAATATCTTGCATGACAGTTCACTCAAGGCAATATTTTAGTAGCAGGATTCTGGTCAGAATCAGGTAAGTGAATTTTCCACTAACAGCTAAACACAGAGCCAAATAAAATTCCCAACCACAGGGCAATGTTCCATAGAAGGAACAGGCTACAGAGCTCACTAGATTCTTAAATCCTATCATGCAAGGGCAGAAATGCCTGTAAAATATTTGTAGCTAAGCCACATCTTGAACAATACTCATTTCACCATGAAAAATTATTTATCTTCAAAATTGCAGAATCTGGGTAATCAGTATACAGGGGTTCATTTTGTTGTTCTCTCCACTTTTATATTTGCTGGAATATTACAAAATTTAAAAATTTAGAAATTATTTCTAACATGTTATGCTAGCTAACAAACCTTAGGTGCTGGATGATTTTAGAAATAATTGAAGGGCTTATCAGAGCCTATACAGTGAAGGTTCTGACAATATAGTCTTTCAAGTGCTACATAACACTTCAAATGTTAACTAGCCATGCTTAGAGATTAAAATAAAAAACACATATACATACCATACTATTTCAAATGAAGTATTTTTTTTTAAATGTTTATTTATTTATTTTGAGAGAGACAGAGAGCCTGAGTAGAGGAGGGACACAGAGAGAGACAGAGAATCTGAAGCATGCTCCAGTTTCTGAGCTGTCAGCACCCACCAACTGTGACATCAAGACCTCAGCTGAAGTTGGATGTTTAATCGACTGAGCCACCCAGATGCCCCCCAAATGAAGTATTTTAAAGTATATTTCATACCATCCAGAGAGCACTTCTACCATGGATTTCTGAAATAAACTACTGGGGCGCCTGGGTGGCTCAGTTGGTTGAGCGTCTGACTTCAGCTCAGGTCATGATCTTCACAGTTCATGCGTTTGAGCCCCAGCTTGCTGCTGTCAGCATGGAGCCCGCTTTGGGTCCTCTGTCCCCTTCTCTCTCTGCCCCTCCCCTATTTATTCTTTCTCTCTCTCTCAAAAGTAAATAAAACGCTAAGAAAATGAAATAGATTACTTGTGTCCAATTCCTTGTTTTCAAGTCTCTCTGCCCCCAGACACTATGAGCTTCTTTTGAAGGGGACCATGGAACTGTGTGTGTCCCATTGCTCCTTGATTTCCCCTCTCCTGCTTGAATTCTAGACTGGGATCTGTGTTCAGAAAGTTCAGTTCCACCAACAGCTACAGAACACTAGAGTCTATGTGTCAGGCATATTTTTGGTGCTGCGCATATACAGCCCTGCTCAAAGATGACAAAGTTGTGCATGGAGCTTACTTTCTAGTAGAATACAGTTGAAGTGAGTAATAAGGTTGAGCTAAACAATTTTTAAAAGGTTCTTCCAACAAATATTCCCTGTGATACAAACCATACTGTTGTTGGTGACTGTACCCATCCCCATGCTTTGAGGGAGCTTCTCTCAATTCCACAGTAAAAGGTAACCAACCCTGATAGTACCATTTACACAGGGCTGGTGGTAGGAGTACTACCCCATGGCACTTTAAAGACAAGAAGCTCATTCATCTATAATTTTTCCATTTCCTTATCTGAGTTGGTAAAATGGTCCACTGCCCAATGATAGACTACAGAAATGGCTTGTGACAGCTGTAGGACCATACAGCATTATGGTGTTTCATTAATCTCTCCCCTCCACCAATAAGTAATAACAAATTTTTCCTATAAGAGGATGATATATGAAAACATTAAATAAATTCTATGAGTTATACACATTTAACTCATTTTCTATATTTTCTAGTTATCTCTGGACCAAAAAGTCTCAAACTGGGACCCTAGACCCTTAAGATGTCCACAAAGCTGGTAATGGGAATCTTTAAGTTAATTTTCAATATATTTTTAACAATCTAACAAATCATACACTTAATAGCCCTAGTTTGTACCCACTAAATACCACCATCTCAGTAAATAGGTTGAATACATTTTTGTTGATGTCTGGGCTTATTCTTTAATAGAGGACATTAAAAATATTTTAAACTCTTACAGAGGCTATGGAAGAAATATAGTACAGGCTGATAAAGTATATAATACCACTGCTTCAGAACCATTACTTCAAACATGATAAACCTGTTAATGAAATTAGTGTCAGAACATTTCAATTTACTTTGGTATCTAGAGCAGTCAGTGCTTTGTATCTTCTATCTGGTTCCTAGACTCTCATTTGATACTAACAGTTACCACCTCTTTTGGTCTAATTGGTGATTATTGCTGATGCTGCCATAAAAAGAAAGTGTTTTGACTGGACTGGATGGACTTAACAGAAATATTTAGAACATTTCATCCTAAAGCAGCAGATACACATTCTTCTTGAGTGCACATGGAACATTCTCCAGAACAGATCACATACTGGGTCACAAATCAGCCCTGAACAAGTACAAAAAGATTGATATCATACCATGCATATTTTCAGACCACAATGCTATGAAACTTGAAATCAACCACAAGAAAAAATTTGGAAAGATCACAAATGCTTGGAGACTAAAGAACATCCTACTAAAGAATGTATGGGTTAACTAAGAAATTAAAGAGCAAATTGAAAAGTACATGGAAGCCAATGAAAATGAAAATACGACAGTCCAAAACCTTTGGGATAGAGCAAAGGCGGACATAAGAGAGAAGTATACGGCAATCCAGGCCTTCCTAGAGAGGGAAGAAATGTCTCAAGTACACAACCTAACCTTACACCTAAAGGACCTACAAAAAGAACAGCAAAGAAAGCCCAAAACCAGCAGAAGGGAAATACAGCAGAAACCAATGATACTGAAATCAGAAAAATAGAACAGATCAACAAAACTAGGAGCTAGTTCTTTGAAAGAATTAACAAAATTGATAAACCCCTCACCAGATTGATCAAAAAGAAAAAGGAAAGGACCCAAATAAATAAAAGCATGAATTAAAAAGGAGAGATCACAACCAACACCGCAGAAATACAAACAATTATAAGAGAATATTATGAATAATTACATGCCAACAAATTGGGTGATCTAGAAGAAATGAATAAATTCCTAGAAACATATAACTACCAAAACTGAAACAGGAAAAATAGAAAATTTGAACAGACCCATAACCAGTAAAGGAATTGAATCAGTAATCAAAAATCTCCCAACAAGAGTCCAGGGCTGGATGTCTTCCCAGAGAAATTCTACCAAACATTTAAAGAAGAGTTAATACCTATTTTATCGAAGCTGTTCGAAAAATAGAAATCAAAGAAAAACTTCCAAACCCATTCTATGACATGACAAAGTAATCAAAAATCTCCTAAAAAAACAAGAGTCCAGAGCTAGATGGATTTCCAGAGATTCTACCAAACATTTAAAGAAGAGTTAATACCTATTCTCTTGAAGCTGTTCCAAAAAATAGAAATGCAAGGAAAACTTCCAAACTCTGTCTATGAAGCCAGCATTACATTGATTCCAAAACCAAAGACCCCCCTAAAAAGGAGAATTACAGACCAACTTCCCTGATGAACATGGATGCAAAAATTCTCAACAAGATACTAACAAATCAAATCCAACAATACATTAAAATAATTATTCACCACGATTAAGTGAGATTTACTCCTGGGCTGCAGGGCTGCCCAAATCAGTCAATGTGATATGTCATATTAATAGAAGATAAGAAACACACAATTCTCTCCATAGATGCAGAAAAAGCATTTGACAAAATACAGCATCCTTTCTTGATTAAAAAAAAAAAAAAAACACTCAAGAAAGTTGGGAAAGAAGGAACATACCTCAACATCCTAAAGGCCATATATGAAAGACCCACAGCTTATACCATCCTCAAAGGGGAAAAACTGAGAGGTCTTCTCCTAAGGTCAGGAACACAACAGAGATGTCCATTCTCACACTGTTGTTCAACATAGTACTAGAAGTCCTAGCCTCAGCAATCAGACAACAAAAAGAAATAAAAGGCATCAAAATCAGCAAGGAAAAAGTCAAACTTTTATTCTTTGCAGATGACATGATACTCTACATGGAAAATCCAAAAGACTCCTCCAAAAAACTGCTCAAACTGATACATGAATTCAGCAAAGTCTCAGGATATAAAATCAATGTACAGGAATCAGTTGCATTTCTATACACTAATAGTGAAGCAGCAGAAAGAGATATCAAGGAATCAATCCCATGTACAATTGCATCAAAAAACATAAAATACCTAGGAATGAAACCTAACCTCAAAGAGATAAAAAGACCTGTACACTGAAAACTATAGAAGGCTTATGAAAGAAATTGAAGATGACACAAAGAAATGGGAAAACATTCCATGCTCATGGAATGGAAGAACAAATACTGTTAAAATGTCAATACTACCCAAAGCAATCTACATATTCAATGCAATCCCTATCAAAATAACCCCAGCATTCTTCACAGAGATAGAACAAACAATCCTAAAATTTGTATGGAACCAGAAAAGGCCCTGAATAGCCAAAGTAATGTTGAAAAAGAAAAACAAAGCTGGAGGCATCACAATTCCAGACTTCAAGCTGTATTACAAAGCTGTAATCACCAAGACAATATGGTACTGGCACAAAAAGAGACACACAGATCAGTGGAACACAGAACCCAGAAATGGACTCACAAATGTATGGCCAACTAATCTCTGACAAAGCAGGAAAGAATATCCAACGGAAAAAAGACAGTCCTTCCGCAAATGATGATAGGAAAACTGGACGACATGCAGAAGAATTAACCTCGACCGCTTTCTTACAATATACACAAAAATAAACTGAAAATAAATGAACGGCCTAAATATAAGACAGGAAACCATCAAAATTCCAGGGAAGAAAACATGCAACAACCTTTTTGACCTCGGCTGCAGCAACTTCTTACTAGACATGTCTCCAGAGGCAAGGGAAACAAAAGCAAAAATGAACTATCGGGACCTCATCAAGATAAAAATTTTCCGCACAGAGAAGGAAACAATCAACAAAACTAAAAGGCAACTGATGGAATGGGAAAAGATATTTGCAAATGACATATCAGATAAAGGGTTAGTATCCAAAATCCATAAAGAATTTATCAAACTCAACACCCAGAAAACAAACAATACAGTGAAGAAATGAATAAAAGACATGAACAGACACTTTTCCAAAGAAGACATCCAGATGGCTAACAGACCCATGAAAAAATGCTCAACATCCCTCAGCATCAGGGAAATACAAATGAAAACCACAATGAGATACCACCTCACACCTGTCAGAATGGCTGAAATGAACTCAGGAAACAAGATGTTGGCGAGGATACAGAAAAAGGGGAACACTTTTGTACTTTTAGTGGGAATGCAAACTGGTGCAGTCACTCTGGAGAACAGTATGAAGGTCCCTCAAAAAATTAAAAATAGAAACTACCCTATGGCCCAGAAATTGCACTACTAGGTATTTATCCAAAGAATACAAAAATGCTGATTCAAACAGGCACACGTACCCCAGTGTTCATAGGAGCACTACCACAATAGCCAAATTATGGGAAGAGCCCAAATGCCCATCAATGGATGAATGGATAAAAAAGATGTGGCATATACATACAATTGAATATTACTTGGCAATCAAAATGAATGAAATCTTGCCATTTGCAATAATGTGGATGGAACTAGAATATACTATGCTAAGAAAAAGTCAGTCAGAGAAAGACAAATATCATATGATTTCACTTACATGTGGAATTTAAGAAACAAAACAGATGAACACAGGGGAAGGGAAGGAAAAAATAAGATAAAAACAGAGAGAGACAAACCAAAGAGACTCTTAAATACAGAGGGTTGCTGGAAGGGTGCTGGGTTGGGGAATGCGCTAAATGGGTGATGGGCATTAAGAAGGGCACTTGTTGGGATGAGCACTGGGTGTTACATGTAAGTGATGAATCACTAAATTCTACTCCTGAAACCATTATTACACTATATGTCAATTAAGATGGATTTAAATAAAATTTCTTTAAAAGTGTTTTGGGTAAACTAGGACTACTTGCAGTTTCCATTTCATAGCATCCTGAATCATAGCAAATGATCTCTTGCATACAAAGTTAAAGCCATGATTTCTACTTGAGCAATCACATAAATAACACCAAAGCAATTGACTTGCTCTTATGATTCTTACTTAATTTTAAGGATATCATATTTATGATACTATGCTGTCTTCACTTTAATTCTCAAACACCTTTCAATTTAAATGTTACATTTAGAGCTAAGCATATATAAACTTTTATGTCAAGATAACATTTTACAAAATATCTCCTTTATGTAATAAGGTATTTAAAATTACTTTAATATAGGTTTTAAATTACATGCATTATGCAGAAATGCATATAAAATTAATCACAGGGATTCAAGTTTACACATAAATTGAACCAGCAGATGCTACAGAAGTCCTACATTTAATTGCCAAGCTAAAAGGCTGAATGAGGGGTGCCTGAGTGGCTCAGTTGGTTGAGCATCCAACTTCAGCTCAGGTCATATCTCACGGCTTGTGGATTTGAGCCCCGTGTCGGGCTCTGTGCTGACAGCTCAGAGCCTGGAGCCTGCTTTGGATTCTGGGTCTCTCTCTTTCAAAAATAAATAAACATTAAAAAAATTTTTTTAAATATATAAAATAAAAGGCTAAATGGACAGGAGGGAACTCACGTATCAGTAGAAAGAAAGATCTCTAAGTCATTGATTATGAAAAGGCAAATACAGGCCTTCTTCACTGTTGAAAGTTCAAGAAAATGGAGAATCCTTTGGTTCACACCACTAACCTTCCAACTTCCAACTATGACTTTTTGAAGGTCAGCCATTTCTTACTCAAATGAACAAACAAATGGCAGCAATGGAGGAATTTATTTTGTGCTAGGTTCTTCAGGATTCCAAATTTTAGAGAATAATAATAATTCTTATATATGGATTACCATGTGCCAGGCACTATTTCACAATAGTGAAGGAAGATGACTGCATTCCTCTTAGAAAGAAAAGAAAAATGGTATCTGGAATTTATAAATAATTACTGAGTAGGTCTGAAGACCATCCTTGAGAAGGTTTGATTTATAAAGTGCCTGGCCCTCTGCTAAGGGTTGTACTTATGTTATCTTATGACTCTATAAGCCAGGTGCTATGGTGTTTATTTTACAGAGCCAGGATTTGAACTCAGACAGTGGTTTTTTCTCATTATAATAG
This sequence comes from Acinonyx jubatus, assembly GCF_027475565.1. Taxonomy (NCBI): domain Eukaryota; kingdom Metazoa; phylum Chordata; class Mammalia; order Carnivora; family Felidae; genus Acinonyx; species Acinonyx jubatus. The sequence continues at coordinate 56,931,036 of NC_069390.1, read as the reverse complement.
AGTAAAATATCGATATCACACCTGTATTGTGATTTGAAGAACACCTGCATTTTTTTAAGTTTAAGATAAATAAACAAAAAACTTCAGTCTCGGATGTAAGAATCATGAGACTTTAACTCTCATTTGAATCCGGAAAAATATAACCAACCTTGCAATTCCACTGAAAGCAGATTACTTGTGAATTTTCACACAAATTTGGCTAGAGAGGAGAAATTTTAAAAATTTTCTTGTGGAATCTTTTTGAAATAGTATATTTTTAGAAGTTATTTTTCATTCTTGAATGTTTTTGGCTTTTAAGGAAAATATTGGCATACATGTGATATATTACAATGATATTTTCTGTTATTCTATATAATCATTATGAATTTTGGCATGGATCTAAATTTATTGACATGGAAATTTCACATATGTTTAATTAAAAAATCAGTAAAAATGGTTTGTATAGTGTGATTCTTTATTCTGTAAAAAATCTTAAGCTTAAATTTATGACAAACATTTAAATTTGGCTATTAGATGACAAGATTACTGGTAATTTTCCTTTCTTCTTTAAATCTTCTCATTATCTGAACTTTTTTTTTTCCTTTTACAATTCTGCTTACTTTTATAAGCAGGAAAAAAATTTAATTATTTATTTATTTATTTTTTTTTTCAACGTTTATTTATTTTTGGGACAGAGAGAGACAGAGCATGAACGCGGGAGGGGCAGAGAGAGAGGGAGACACAGAATCGGAAACAGGCTCCAGGCTCTGAGCCATCAGCCCAGAGCCCGACGCGGGGCTCGAACTCCCGGACCGCGAGATCGTGACCTGGCTGAAGTCGGACGCTTAACCGACTGCGCCACCCAGGCGCCCCCAAAAAAATTTAGTTTTTTAAAACCTTCACTAATCACATATTTCTACAAAATAAAATCGTTTTGTAAAAAGAGTTGCAACTGCTCTAAAAAAATTCCCTAGTTTGGCTTTCACGAGTAGCATTGAAATGATTTTATTTAAACTGTTCTCTAAACCATAAAAGGTACTATATTAATACAATAATCTTATAACTACTGATCCTCTCCTCTCATAAATCAGAGACAAGGAAAGATAGCACAATGCAGAAATAACTTTGAATAACCTTCTATTATAATTACATTTGATCAGGCTTTGAATTTCCCAAATGTGATATTTTTTTAATTTTTTTAATGTTTATTTACGTTTGAGAGAGAGAGAGACAGAGGGTGAGCAGAGGAGGGGCAGAGAGAGAGAGGGAGACACAGAATCCGAAGCAAGCTCCAGGCTCTGAGTTGTCAGTGCAGAGCCTGACGTGGGGCTCGAATCCACAAACCGTGAGATCATGACCTGAGCTAAAGTCCGACACTTAACTGACTGAGCCACCCAGGCACTCCACCCCAAATGTTATTTTCTTTGAAAAGCCACTATATACTTGATAAAGCTGTTCCCCCTTGTCTGAATAGTTGTAAATAGCAAAAGAAGAAAACAACCAGGTTTAATATTTTTAGATTTTCAGCAACAGCTGTTTTTCCCTCAGGCAGTCAAAATTATAACTTACCACATAGCTTACTTTCTCTTAAAAATGTACTATGCGATTCTGTGTCTATTTTCTGGTTCTAGAAACAGGCACATCAGCACCTGCCAAAAAGCAGGCATTTCCTCCAAGATTACATGATAACATTACAGAGGAATAAGAAACAAAAATAACAAACATTGTAGCAAAAAGAACTCTAGAAATCTTAAAATATATCTAGCTTTATTGTGAGCCAGCTATACATCCTTACACCAGTCATTTATTTTAAAAGGAGGAGCTTTGAAACTAGACAATCAACCATTCAATCAGCATTCAGTGAATACCTATATGCAAGATACTACACTAAACTGTCTCCACTCCCTTCCCATCCATGATTTCGCTTTCTGCAGTGTCACTCAACTACAGTCTGGAAGCAAATGATCCTCCTCTAGACACATCATCAGGTCAACAGTAGCCTAGCACTACATCACAATGTCTACATCACTCGCCTCACCTCATCTCATCACATAGGTATTTTACCATCTCACATTATCATAAGAAGAGCGAGTACAGTACAATGAGGTATTTTAAGAGACCACATTCACATAACTTTTATTAGAGTATATTGTTATAATTACTCTATCTTAATATTAGTTAGCATTGTTACTCTCTTACTGTACCTAATTTAGAAATTAAACTTTATCATAGGTATGTACGTGCAAGAAAAACCACAGTATATACAGCATTTGGAACTCTCCACAGTTTCAGGCATCTACTGGGGGGGGGGGGTCATAGAACATACACCCATGGATAAGTAGGGATGACTGTATCTTACATGCAGTGGAGAGCTGAAGAGACTAAATGAACAGATCCATCAGGAAAGATTTTATAATCTAATAGGAAAAAAAAATTTAAACAAGTAGTCTGCTGCTTCTGTGACAGAACATATTTTAAACTTTCTAGGTAAATAAGCTCCTTTTAAAATAAGTAAATTTTTTTAAAGGGAGGAGTGGGTAAGGCCAGCTCAACATTTGGTTCATGATGCATTGCATAGCCAAATAGATTTAAGTGAAATGTTCAAGTTTAAATAAAGTGCATTATATTTTAAGTTCATGGCATAAAGATAATAAAAGAGACTTTAAAGATTTATAATTTCAAACACAATGAGGTCCTAAAAGTTTACTTACCTTCAAAACATTCCTTCACAAAAGTTAGTGTCTGCCTCATAGAGACATTATTCACTTCAGTAACCCATTGACCATATCTGATTACACTGTGCTCTGGCTAAGGACTAAGAACTGCATGCTTACTACTTGAATAATTCAGCCAGCAATGGGGAGAAAATACTCCTCAAAAATGAGCCAGTAGGGAGAGAGAAAAAAGAAAATGGATAGGTCAGTAAACCAATTAAGAGAAAGCCTATACCACTCATGTGATCCACAGAATTACCGAAAGCAGTTCATCTTTCCCACTACAGGAACCAGGGAGATAAGCAGTCTAGAAGCAGAGGCTGTTTTTTCTCCTACTTATGACCTTTCAGAGTCCAACTGATTGAAAGAAGTCAAACAAGAGCATGTGGATTATGTTTCTTAACTCTAACATAAAGCAACTATTTAACCTGGTGGTCAAAATTAAGCATCAAACAAACTGTAAGAAGAAGAAATAATGGTGTAAATAAAAAGCTGAATCCAACCAATAAATAGAACTTACAGAGATGAATCAATTATTTTAAAAGACAAAAATAACTAATAGTCTCATATAGCATAGAAACATAAAAAGATATCCATATTGAAATAATTTCTTGCTAAAATTATTTTATTTCAACAGACATTTACTGCAGACAAGACTATAACAATATTCTTGTCTTACATAATATTGTTATAGTCTTGTCTGCAGTAAATGTCTGTTGAAATAAAAAAATTATATATATATATATATAATATATATATATATATATTCTAGAATGAATACAACAAAATTATTTCCTCAGGCAATGTAACAAGATAGGAGACTGAGCACATGCTAATTTTCTCCTTCCAGTTAAAAACCCCATAAAATGTCAGGGAGAAAAAGAAGTCAGAAACTTTTTCAATAGAATACATCTACAAAGGCACAGGGGGAAAAAAGCATCCTTTAGTAGTCAAGTTTACAAATGCTAAAAGATGGAACTGGTTTTCACATTCAAAGATTGTGAACAATGTGCAGAAAACATATAAATTACTAGCTAGAGGAAGCATCTTAGGCTCACTGGTCATTTATATGTTTTCTGTACATTTTTTCTAGCTAGTAATCAGGTAAACGCAAAGTAAAACAACGAGATATTTTTATCTAACAGATTAGCCAAGTATTAAAAGTAATAAAAACTTGGCAAGGATTTAAAGAAAAGGGGCCTCCCTTTTACTGTTGGTGAAAGAGTAAGTTGAAAAAGTCTTTCTAAAAGGCAATTTGCTAATATCCACCAAAATACAAAGTGTTCATACCATTTGACCCTGAACTTTCATTTCCAGGAATCTAACCTAAAGGAAGTGTTTGCTTGCACATGTTCATGTGTATTCAGTGCAGCATCTCTTTAAAACTGGGAGAAATTGGGAAGAATTTAAATGACTAATGATAATGGAATAGTTAAGTGAATTATGCCTCATCCATATTATGAAATATCTTTCAGGATGAAAAAGTATCTATATGAAAGCCTTACCTCCCACAAAAAAAAAAAAAAAACACATATTGTTAGTGAAAGAAAGAGGAAGTTACAGAATAGATCAATTATTCCTCAAAAATCCTAGCTTCTTTGAAGTGTTTACTATAACCCCTCTTTGTGGTAGTCATCTACCTCTCTCTCTGGCAATTCCCCTTATTCACAGAGAAACTCAGCACCTACGTTTCTCTCCAACTACTTCAATGATGATTCCTGAAGATTTCAATATCAGTAGACTCTCTCAGTTCCTGTACCTCCTCCTAAATAAGTCTTTTTTTCCATCCTACTTCAGTTATCTACTCCCTGATCATATTCTAAATCTCATCCTGTCCAATAACTAACCCACCACCCAGTCTCACTTTTAAGCTTCTCACATTTAGACCAACACTTCCTAGCTTTCTAACATGACTTGCAGTCACTTGCTAGTGACCCTACTTTTACAGTTCTCTACCACCATCAAAACTTCTAGCCCACTGACCCTACCATTCTTTCACTGTCCATAATGTCCGTCACCTTCTCAATTCCCTCCTTTAAATAACTTCAAAAACCATGGTCCAAAACTGTAACAACTTCCTTGTATACACTTGCCAGTTCATTGCATCTCTCCTTCTTTTATACTTCCAGCAAAACCCCAAGGCTGCTTAAACCCAAAAAGTGCCTTAATTGGTCTTATTTTCATTCTTGTCCCATAAGTCACAGACTGCTAGCTACCGACCCAATATCCATTCTTTCTTTCCTTACCAAGAGAACCCGTATTTTACTTGGGAGGTTAATGCACCCAGCTAAACCACTGTACTTCCTAGCCTCCCTGACAGCTAGAGAGTGTCTATGACACTGGACCATAAAGCACAAGTGAAGTCACTGAATGAGCTTTGGAGAAAACCCTTAAAAAAAAAAATCAGCTGATATGTGCCTTTCTGCCTCTGACTTCTGTCTACATGTGATTCTAGAGAAGGATCAGCCATCTCACACAAGGAGACAAGCACACTTGAAGATGTCTAAACAGAAAGACAAAAGGAACCTGACTTCCTGATGTCACATAGCTGCTATATCAGCCCTAGGCTGCATACATCTGGTTTCGGTTACTAGAGAAAAATAAAACTCCTCATTTGTTTGGTCATTATTTTTGGGTCTCTACTATTTACAGTAAATACAATTCCTAACTTCTAGGCCCATTATAGTTTATTCCCTGCACAGCAACCAGAGACCTTTTAAAAGTATAAATCAGATCACATTACTGGCTTCACATCACACTTAAAGTAAATTTAGGTTCTTTACCAGGTCAACTAGGCCTTCTTTGATCTGGCCCTTCTATTTCTTACAATTCATCTCCTACCAAATCCCTATACCACCCTTTCACCCACCACTTGCACACTCAACTCCCGCCACACTGTTCCTTGAACAAGCCAAACTTGTTTCTATTTCAGGGACTTTGCATTTGCTGCTCCTCTGCCTAGAATACTCTTTCCTCATACTTTTACTTGGCTTGCTACCTCACTTAACCCACGTAGCAACTCCAATGTTGCCTCTCTGACAGACCTTCCTGATTATCTAAAACAGTTTTTTTGTGTCTCCTCAAGTTTCCTCTCTACCTCCCAGTAACTCTTCTGATCCTACTTTAGTAATATATATTAAGTATTTGTTTGCTAATTTACTGTCTTTGGCACTAGAATGGAATCTCCCTAGGCAAGGACCTCAGGTGTCTGCAGCACCATATCTCCAGTGCTTGGCACACAGTAGGGACACAAAAAATATCTGATGAGTAAATGACTATATAACATGAGCTCATTTATACTGAAAAAGACTAAAGTGTGTGTGTGTGTGTGTGTGTGTGTGTGTGTGTGTGTGTGTGTGAAAGTATATAAAGGACCTAAACTGATGTTACTAGTTGTTACTAGTTATCAAAGTTAACTATGGGGAGGATAATGAAAAATAAGGAAAAGAGGAATTTTCACATTTTGCTCTGCATATTTCTACATTATTTTTCTTTTCAAAAAAAACCCCAAAATTATATATGATACATGGCAGGAAGAAAGTTTTAAACATATTTGGAAATATAAATCCACTCACAGAATCATAAAATTTAGAAACTCAGAGTAACCTTAAGCATAATACTCCCCCCATAGGTAGGATAATCTATGATTACTAAGTAAGTATCTTCTAAAAGAACTAGAATTAGAAGAATAAAATTTCTTTAAAAAAATTTTTTTTAATGTTTTTATTTATTTTTGAGACAGAGAGAGACAGAGCATGAGTAGGGGAGGGGCAGAGAGAGGGAGACACAAAATCCCAAGCAGGCTCCAGGCTCTGAGCTGTCAGCACAGAGCCCAACACGGGGCTTGAACTCATGGACCATGAGATCATGACCTGAGCTGAAGTCAGACGCTCAACCGACTGAGCCACCCAGGCACCCCAAGAATAAAATTTCTTATTAACTTTTCATAGCCCTTATAAAATTTTTTACTATCACTTAAACAAAATAAAATATACCAAATAAAAAGTATATCAGTAGCATGTTATGCATCAAATAGTAATGATGAGTTGTGTAGAACGAATTTCCACTTACCATCCCTTGCTGAGTGGAAACTTTTAAGGATCTTCCTTCTCTAGATATACATCCAAATAATTATATATTTACTTTTTTTTCTTTTAGAAAATAAAATATGCACTCTAAGAGACATCTTTTTCTCTATCAAGTTCTCCATCCAGATGTCTAGCGCCTTTTAATTCTCCTTTACAACTTTATTAAGGCATATTTTACATGTTACATAATTTATCCACTTCAAGTGTATAATTTCAGTGACTTTCAGTAAATTTACCAACTTGTGGAACACACCATAATCAGTTGTAAAAATCTTCACCACTGCAATTAAATCACACAGGCCCAATTATTCTTACTCCCCATTCCCATCCCCTCCTCCAACAAACCATTAATCTACTCTCTGTCTCCATATATTTGCCTATCCTGGACATTTTCTGTAAATGGAATCATACAATGATGTGCATCCATTGTATCTGGCTCTTCCCACTTAGCATCTTTCTGAGGTTCATCCAACTGGTAGCACGTTCCATTTTATTGCTGAATATTAGTCTACTGTACAGATATGCCATACTCGTGCCATTTGATTTTATGACTTGAATTTGCATTTTCCAGGTTGTACAATGGATGCCAGATAACTTGGGTACTTGCAGGTGGGTGGAGGGAGCTTTATATGTCATTTATTTAACCCAAAAGACATAGGTGAGCGTTTTTCAAGCCCAATCCAGTTTATATAGGGTGAGACTGCCCTAGCTTCACTTAAAAACATTCTGCCATCAATCCCTTTTAAAACCGCTTTTCTGTCCGTCCTTCCTAATAAGAATAAAAACATAGTTCCCCAAGGTTTCCTTCTCTCTCCCAAAGCTTATTAAAAACCTCAGCTCTTACTATGCATTGTTTAACCTTCTTTTTCTAACTCCAATCCTTGTTTTCTTTTTATCTTCAAGCTGATAGGTTTAAATTTTCCATATTCCTTGTAAAAAAAAAAGTATATCAGAATTAAGTATCTGCAGATTCTGGAATTTATTTAAAAAGAATCTGTGGTTCTTTTGATGTGGTCGCTAAAAATAATTTCTTCTTAAGTAGAAAAAAACTGTGTAAGTGATTTAAAAACAGAAACCAAAGTGGCAATCCCTATCAAAATAATACCAGCATTCTTCACAGAGCTAGAACAAACAATCCTAAAATTTGTATGGAATCAGAAAAGACCCCAAATAGCCAAAGCAATCTTGAAAAAGAAAACCAAAGTTGGAGGCATCACAATCCCGGACTTCAAGCTGTATTACAAAGCTATAATCAGCAAGACAGTATGATACTGGCACAAAAACAGACACTCAGATCAATGCAACAGAATAGAGAACCCAGAAATGGACCCACAAACATATGGCCAACTAATCTTTGACAAAGCAGGAAAGAATATCCAGTGGAATAAAGACTGTCTCTGCAGCAAGAGGTGCTGGGAAAACTGGACAACGACATGCAGAAGAATTAACCTGGACCACTTGCTTACACCATACACAAAAATAAACTCAAAATGGATGCAAGACCTAAATGTAAGACAGGAAGCCATCAAAATCCTAGACAAGAAAGCAGGCAAAAACCTCTTTGACTTCAGCCACAGCAACTTCTTACTCAACACGTCTCTGAAGGCAAGGGAAATAAAAGCAAAAATGAACTATTGCGACCTCATCAAAATAAAAAGCTTCTGCACAGCGAAGGAAACAATCAGCAAAACTAAAAGGAAACCAATGCAATGGGAGAAGTTATGTGCAAATGACATATCAGATAAAGGGTTAGTATCCAAAATCTATAAAGAACTTCTCAAACTGAATGCCCAAAAAACAAATAATCCCGTGAAGAAATGGGCAAAAGACATAGACACTTCTCCAAAGAAGACATCCAGATGGCCAACCGACACATGAAAAAATGCTCAACATCACTCATCATCAGGGAAATACAAATCAAAACCACAATGAGATACCACCTCACACCTGTCAGAATGGCTAACATTAACAACTCAGGCAACAACAGATGTTGGCGAGGATGCGGAGAAAGAGGATCTCTTTTGCATTGTTGGTAGGAATGCAAGCTGGTGCAGCCACTCTGGAAAACAGTATGGAGGTTCCTCAAAAAATTAAAAATAGAACTATCCTACAACCCAGCAATTGCACTAGTAGGTAGTTATCCAAGGGATACAGGCAGGCTGTTTCGAAGGGGCACATGCACCCCAATGTTTACAGCAGTGCTATCAACAATAGCCAAAGTATGGAAAGAGCCCAAATGTCCATCGATGGATGAGTGGTAAAGGTGATATGGTGTGTGTGTGTGTGTGTGTGTGTGTATATATATATATATACACACACACACATACATACATACAATGGAGTATTACTCGAAAATCAAAAAGAATGAAATCTTGCCATTTGCAACTAACCACATGGATGCAACTAGAGGGTATTATGCTACGTGAAATTAGTCAATCAGAGAAAGACAAATATCATATGACTTCACTCATATGAGGAATTTAAGATACAAAACAGATGAACATAAGGGAAGGAAAGCAAAACTAATATAAAAACAGGGAGGGGGACAAAACACAACAGACTCTTAAATACAGACAACCAACAGAGGGTTGCTGGAGGGGTTGTGGGAGGCAGGATGGGCTAAATGGGTAAGGGACATTAAGGAATCTACTCCTGAAATCATTGTTGCACTATATCCTAACTTGGATGTAAATTAAAAAAAAAAAAAAAAAAAGGCAGAAACCAAAGTGCCCTCATAATACTAATATAAAAGAAGCATGAGGGGGGCGCCTGGGTGGCTCAATCAGTTGAGCATCTGACTTCAACTCAGGTCATGATCTCACAGTTTGTGAGTTCAAGCCCCGCATCAGGCTCTCTGCTGTCAGTACAGAGCCTGCTTCAGCTCCTCTGCCTCCCTCTCCCTCTACCCCTCGCTCACTCGCTCTCTCTCAAAAATAAATAAACATTAAAAAATAAATAATTAATTAATTAAAAAAAAAAAAAAAAAAGAAGCATGAGGGGGTGCCTGGGTGGCTCAGTGGGTCAAGCATCTGAGTTTGGCTCAGGTAATGATCTTGTAGTCTGTGAGTTCGAGCCCAGTGATGGGCTCTGTGCTGACAGCTCAGAGTCTGGAGCCTGCTTCATATTCTATGTCTTCCTCTCTCTCTGCCCCTCCCCTGTTCACGCTCTGTCTCTCTCTTTCTAAAGGTAAATTTTAAAAAACACTTACAAAAATTTTTTTTAAAAAGTTACTAGGTCATGATTTAAAAATAAATAAAATAAAATAAAATAAAATAAAATAAAATAAAATAAAAGGGAGCATGAGGACCCAAGTCAACATTTGACACTCTCACTTAAAAGAGAAAGTCAAAAAATGTATAATAATTAAGCAGAGTTCTCTATTTTCTCCTTCATGTGACCTCCTTAAATATTGATTTTTCCATTCAATATAAAATGCCACAATAATGTTATTGTCTCACCTGTTTTATGATGATGTCTGATTCAGATTAGGTGGATAATTTACCTTTACAAAACATTAAATATCCACATGTAGAATCATTTACGGAGGTGTGTAAGGTATGGTGGTATAGGGAAAGGGCTGGGGAAGGATGACACAAATCTTGTAACATTCTTCTTATTACCAGCCTTTTTGACATCTTAATTCTCTAAGTGATTCCCAGACAATTAGCTTGAGAACATCTAAAATAAGATGATGTGAACATAGCTAAAAGCTTTCCCAGTGGTAAACATTCTCCACCTAGGAAATAATTTCACTACCCTCTGAATGGCCTAAGTTACAGTTCTTTTGGAGTACATAACAGAGTAAAAGCAACAAAAGATAACACCAATTACACATAGTTAGAGGAACTTTGCAAGATAAGGAAAAATAATACAAGCTATTATTATTAAAGCTTAAATGTTAGCTTTTAACCAACATTTAAATGCCAAGAATACCCCCTTGTTGCAGGTGTAAGATAGGCTTGGTGAGCTACATTTTCATCTTTGAAAGGATAGCTAAAAAGAGGTTCTTAGTTAAGGTTTACTCTACTTCTATTATAGCTACGGTATAAGGTAATACAGAGAAAGGCTCTGCATTGTAAATTAAAAACCCACTAAGCATTCTTTAATGTCATTATTTCAATTTACTTTAAGAATATGAGTGATATGATAATGTGTATACTATACCTTTCTCAGGCTTTCATATTCCTCACGAAGTTCCCCAGGCTTGCTTAATTTGATTGGTGCTCTGAATATAAACTCTGGAGAAAAGGGAAAAGAAACAATTTTTAACAGAAGTTTCTAGGAAAGAACCCCAAACCTTGTCCTACTGCTGTCCTCACATTATAAACCACATGAAAAATTGTAGTCATCTTAATTTGAATAGTCATTCATTCGTTAACAAATATTTATTAAAGGGTATAAATGAGGCAGAGTTCTAAGCACCGGTTCAGAAGCACTGAACACATAAAGCTCTTGCTCTTGTGGAGTTTAGGATCTTACAGACAGTAAACAAACAAGTGTGTACATAATACCACTGGTGGTACTGTTATGGAGGAAAATAAGTGTAGGATGAAAGAAAAAGGTTATTTTATATAGAATGGTCTGGAAGGGCCTGGTAAAATAACATGTTAAAGGACCTCAAGGAAAAACTATATTTAAAGTTCTTAGTTCAATGTTACTAAGTAACATTTTAAATGAGCTGAAGTTTTATTCATAACACTGTATCTTTCTATTTCTTTTTCAACATTGCCATTGCCAGCAGAGTATTTTCCTGTATCCAACCTGTAAATATTTTCAGTATATAACCTGATTTTTTTACCCTTAAAGCCTTTGTGGTTTTTATTGGCCTATAGAAGAAAGTCAAACCTCTTCAATCTGTCATTCAAGGCCCTCCAAAGGCATATCACAACTTCATCTTTCTCCAGCATTGGATCTCTTAACCCTTGACTGTTTAGTTACAATAGATCCATGCCATATATTTTTAAACTTTCTACACTGTTTTCTTAGCTGAAATTCTGTTTTCTACCCTCATCTCTCTATATTTTTAAGTCCAAGCTATCCAGGACCACAGGAGACATACAGTACACACGGGTAATATAAATAGATGATAAAAATCCGAATTAAGAATAGGAATAAAAGATAGTTCTAGGGGCACCTGGGTTGCTCATTTGGTTAAGCATCCGACTCTTGATTTTGGCTCAGGTCATGATCTCAGAGTTGTGAGATAAAGCCCTGCATCAGGCCCCATGCTGGGCATGGAGCCTGCTTAAGATTCTCCCTCTGGAAAATGGGTGATTGGCACCGAGAAGGGCACTTGTTGGGATGAGCACTGGGTGTTGTATATAAGCAATGAATCACAGGAATCTACGCCCAAAACCAAGAGGACACTGTACACACTGTATGTTAGCCAACTTGACAATAAATTATATTAAAAAAAAAAAATTCTCCTTCTCCCTTGTCTCTGCCCCTCCCCCGCTAACATGTGCGCTCACTCACACGCGCTTGCTCTCTCAAAATCAATAAATAAATAAGTTCTAAATGCTAACAAAAAGGAGCGGAAAAGTCCACATTTACACTCCTTAAATGTGACATTTCTATATAACTCTATGTATATGTAGTGGTCAATATACAGTATTAATTTTAAGACTTTCTAAGAACTCTATATCCCACTAAGGTTGATAAATATTTGTTGTAGACAAGTAGGCTCCTCAAAAAAATTGACTTTTATCCTTTTTCAGTTGTCTCAACTATTCTGAAAGACTCTAGCATACCTAAGAAATATGGAAGATAGAAACACTGGATCTAATGCAGAAGCAGGGAACAGTAACTTAAAGGCCTACAAGTACTAGAGAACTGTTAGACTTTGCGTGTAGGAGACAAACATTCCACCACCTTCACTCACTTAAAAAAAGTCCTGATGACTATTTTCATCATATCCCTTAGGCACATTTCTAATTATAGGCAAACAGTATTTAAAATCTGATGCTTTAATAGAGAAGGAGAAGCAGAGAGGTAAAAGAAAACCCTTAAGGCAATACAGTACTTTAAATCCATTTATGGAGAACCTATCACATGTAAAATACTTCATATATATTTTCTCAGTGAATCTTCACAGAAACTTTGTAAGGCAGGTATTATACCCATTTTACAAGAAGGAAAATGAGAGGTTAATGACTTGTCTAAGGCCACAAAACTAGTAAATGGCAAAACCAACAGAAAACTATTAATAGGAATAAAGAGGGAAATCAAATAATGATTAAAAAGGCAACCCAACAAAGAAGATAATAATCACGAACTTGTATGAACATATACCACAGCAAAAAAACTAATAACATTATAAGGAGGAATTAATAAATCCAAAATAATGGTAAGAAATTTTAACACACCACAACTAAAAACACATCAGGCAGTCCAAAAGGAAGTAAAAATGTAGAAAAACTGAACAAAAAAATTAACAAACTTTATCCTAATATATTTATATATATGTGTGCACTCAATGAATAGAATATATATTCCTTAAAGCAAACAAGGAACAATTAAAAATTCACTAGGTCACAAAGAACTTCCAAAGAATTCATATTATACAGACTTTGCTCTTGGATCCTAGCTGCTATTTTCCAAGCCAAGTTTTCTGGCTACTTGGCTGGTTATTCTGGGATTACCCAATATTCTTTTTCAATAAATTCTTTTTCTGCTTAAATTTGCCAGAGTAGATTTCTGCTGATTAAAACAGACAACCGGCTGGTTGCATCTTTTAGGTGAAACTATGAAATGACCCATAAACCAAGCTCTAGTAAAACAGGTTAAGAAAAAAAAGAGAGAGAAGACAAAGTAATACCTAGAATAAAGAGAAGGACCAAAATACAGATATCAAGGTTGGGGGGGGGGGGGGTGTTAAATCTCCAAAGGTTATCAAACAATGCTATAATGAATGATCTTGCATGCGTATCATTTTGCAAGTATATTCATAGATCAAAGTGTTGGAATTACAGTTACTGTGTCAAAGAATATGTACCTACGTGTTTTTGTAATTCTGACAGACAATACCAAGTCTTCCTTCCTTCCGCTGGCCTATACTGATTTAAGTCCCACCAGCAATGCATAAGAATGCCATTTCCTCATACCTTTTCCAACACAACAAGTGTTGAAACATTTTAGTTTTGCCAATCTAATAGGCGAAATTCTGTATCTTATATACATATTTTATGAGTGAAATTGAGTACTTTTCATGTTTGAGTAATTTGCATCTACTTCGATATGAAATGTTCTTTACTCCTTATATTAACTTTTTCTTCTTGATTTGTAAAAGCTCTCTTTCTATAAGGTAAATTAGCTTTATGTCACATAACTAGCCATACTTTTCCTAGTCTATCATTTGCCTTGACTTTGCTTATAGTGGTTATTTTTATGTAGTTATATTAATCAAACTTCTTTTATGGCTTCAGTATTTTTGTACAATTGGAAAGACCTTCCCCAGGCCAAAATATAATAGCAAATTCTATCATATTTTCTTCTGGTACAAAGTATAAGATTCTTCTCCTGTCTCCTTTTAAAAATTCCAAATCTTTATTTTTATTTGAGGAGCAACATGAGGAACACAGTCTTATTCAGGCTTATAAACTTACTATCCAACACAAGGGACCAAAAATATTTTAGTGGTGGCCTGGTGGAAATGATGACAATTTTTATTTACTGTTGGAGAATTTGTTTTCTTGAAAACGGTCTTGCTAACATTTGGAACAAAATGTCCAAAGAGCTTACCATCTTCATCACATAGTGTAAATGATACAAAGTTAAAAGCCTGATCCCCAAATTAGAAGTTTCCAGAGCTTTGGAGAACTCATCTCAACTACTTCCTCTTCTGTAAAATCAGGGTGTTATGACCGGCCATTATGAGGATCAAATGAGTGTAATGAAAATGAAAACACTATAAACTATTTCAGCCAGTATAGTGGAATGCAATAAAATCTACTAACTACAAAATTGTCTCTGGTATTGGAGAGAGAAAGAAGTTGTGGTTTGGTCTGGTTTACTTGCAATTACAACTTACAAGAAAAAAATATAATTATTCAATTGCTTTGATAAGTATATTACATTGCAAGTTAAATTAACTTTCGGACACCTATTAATAGAAATCTCAAAGTTTATATATAAGGCCAAGTGGAACTCAGCATACTGACTGAAATCTGGGCCTTGACTTATTTGAGAGTAAAAGGTAATGGGTAGGGTAGAGGTGAAGTATCAATTTACATTCACCAAAATCAGTACTAATATAGATTAGCTTAATATCAGATTAAGATTAATAATGTTTAGGAGCAACTGGGTGGTGGCTCAGTCAGATAAGCCTCTGACTTGGGCTCAGGTCATGATCTCATGGTTTGTGAGTTTGAGCATTACGTAGCACTCTGTGCTGACAGCTCAGAGCCTGGAACCTGTTTCAGATTCTGTGTCTCCCTCTCTGCCCGTCCCCCGCTCACGCTCTGTCTCTCTCTCTCAAAAATAATAAACATTAAAAAAAATTTTTTTAAAGATTAATGATGTTTAATGCTTTAACAATACAAAATGCTAAATAGTCAAGATCATTTTTTGCCCCAACAGAACTGTGCTACATTAAATGGCATTGTGCCCCCAAATTCACAAATTACATAAATACAAAAAAACTGTGAATTGGTCCAACATGACACTAATTTAAATATTTAGTCCTATTTCCCATTTTACTAATACCCTCTAGAAATGTCAACAAGGCAAAAAAAATCCCATCTTTATCCTATGGACTTGCAAAAAAAACCCCATATTAGATTCTAATACCTGCTCGGTCAATCAAGTGAAAGTATTTAGAAATGCCAAGGCTTCTCTTTGCCTTGGTCTCTTCATCTATCAAATAAAGATCAAAATACTGGCCAACCTACCTCCTAGGAATGCAGAAGATCACAATTAATAGAAGTAGGAGTAATCAATGAAGAATCCCTATAATAAATAAAAACAGCTAACATTTAATAAAAGTACACTATATACTAAATGTCGCACACACACACACACGCACACACACAATGTAGAAAAGAATTAACATAGCAGGCCTCACTGCCTATCTCAAAAGGCCCACTTACAAGGTTGGCCCTTGGCTGACTGGGGCCTAGGAACTTGGATTTCAGTAGAGTTTGCACCCCCACAACTGATTAGGTACAGGTTTACTACACCTAAATTATTTATAGAAACAATACAGTTATGGTGAATACCTTCTTTCAGGCTGCGAGTCTGTAATTTTGGCACATGCTAGGCAGAGGGTGCCCATCATCAGCCCCTAATAAAAACTCTAATGAGCTTCCCTAGTTGGCAACATTTCACATGTGTTGTAACAACTTGTTACTAGGGAAATGAAGCATGTCCAGTGTGACTTAACTGAAAGTGGACTCTGGAAGCTTTCATCTGGTTTCCCCTGAACTTTGTCTTATGTGCCTTTGCTGATTTTGAATTATATCCTTTCACTATAATAATTCATAGCCATGAGCATAACTATATGCAGTGTCCTATTAGTACTGCTGGTGAATCATCATAACTGGGTGGTCTTGGGCTTTCCCGACACACACACACACACACACACACACACACACACACACCATGGACTAAAATTAAAATCTCTTTAGATCTCATTTCTACCTGAGAGACAAGGGTGGCAACACACTAGATAACTTGTAAAGTTAATGATTCAGTAACAATATTTTTATTTCATTTTAATTTACTACTCAATAGGTTTCTCCAAATTCTGAAATACTCTATTAAAGTTTAACATGATGGTAAAAATGCTATTAGATTTTAAACTTACATAAGAGTAGCTATAATATCTAAATAATTTCTTTGAAGCTTTTTGAAATGTGGTGTTTCAATCTGCTTGAACTATTGAGAAATGGAACAGAAAAGGGCCAGAAAAATGAAAATCTCCCCTTTTAAATCACAATCTTTTACAATGTCTCTTAAAGCTGACTGGAAAACAAGTATAAAATCAACATTATTAATTATACTAAGACATTTATCAATCATTATTAACCTTTCAGGTTCCCCACCTTTTAATAAAGAAAAAAACAATCCCTTATAATACAAGAGCTGCTGTCTGCTGATGTGGGACTTTTTTCTCTTTATTTCCCTCTGCCTTTCTAGGGTCATAAGTCAGATTCCTCCACTCCAAAAGATGAAATTATGGCTGAAACACCTGCAATACTACCACTAGAGCAGAGCAACTGGAGAAAACCCAGATGACCCTGGTATGGTGATGCCTTTTCATATATACTATCAAAAATATAATTCGTAGACATCATTAAAATTAAAAATGTCTGCTCTGCAAAAGACAATGTCAAGAGAATGAGAAGATAAACCATAGACTGGACAAAATATTTGCAACAGACATAGCTGATATAAACATAAGACTATTACCTAAAATATACAAAGAACTAGGGGTGCCTGGCTGGCTCAGTCAGTAGAGCATGCAACTCTTGATCTCGGGGTTGTGAGTTCAAGCCCCATGCTAGACGCAGAGATTACTTCAAAAAAAATTATAAGCTTTTTAAAAATATACAAAGAACTATTAAATTCAAAAGAAAACAATCTGATTTTTTTTTAATGGGTAAAAGACCTTAACAGACACCTCACCAAGGATATACACATGGCAAATAAGCACATAAAAAGATACTCCATATTATAGGTCATTAAGGAGTTATGAATTAAAACAAGATACCACTACACACCTATTAGAATAGCCAAAATCCAAAACATGGAGAAAACCAAATGCTGGCGAGGATGTGGAGCAACAGGAACTCATTCACCGCTAGTGAGAATGCAAAATGGTACAGCCACTTTGGAAGACAGTCTGGCAGTTTCTTACAAAACTAAACTGTCTTACCATATGATCCACCAATTGTACTCCTTGATATTTACACAAAGGAGTTAAAAACTTATGTCCACACAAAAACCTGCACAAAGATATTTTTATCTGCTTTATTCATAATCACTAAAACTTGGAGACAACCAAGATATCCTTCAGTAAGTAAATGGATAAAT
The DNA here is from genome assembly GCF_027475565.1 of Acinonyx jubatus. Lineage (NCBI taxonomy): Eukaryota > Metazoa > Chordata > Mammalia > Carnivora > Felidae > Acinonyx > Acinonyx jubatus. The sequence continues at coordinate 56,913,224 of NC_069390.1, read as the reverse complement.
AAACTGTGGTACATCCAGAAAATGGAATATTATTTAGTGTTAAAAAGAAATGAGCTATTAAAGACATGAAATGACATGGAGGAAATTTAAATGCATATTACTAAGTGAAAGAAGCCACTCTGAAAAAGCTACATATTGAATGATTCCAACCACATGACATTCTAGAAAAGACAAAATTATGGAGACAAAAAAAAAAAAGACCAGGGTTTGCCATGAATGGAGGGGGGTAGAGATGAGGTGGCAGAGCACGGAGAACTCTTACCCCAGTAAAAACACACTATACAGGGGCACCTGGGTAACTCAGTTGGTTAAGCGTCTGACTTTAGCTCAAGTCAGGATCTCACAGTTTGTGAGTTCAAACACCACCATGGCGCTCTGTGCTGATGCTCAGTCCAGAGCCTGGAGCCTGCTTCAGATTCTGGGTCTCCCTCTCTCTCTGCCCCTCCCCCGCTCCCACTCTGTCTCTGTCTCTCTCAAAAATAAATAAAACATAAAACATTAAAAAAATTTAATAAAAAAATACTCTGTACAATATTATAATGATGGATATATGTCATTATATATTTGTCCAAACCCAAAGAACATACAAGAGTGAACTCTAAAGCAAACTACAGACTGTGTGATTATAATGTGGCATTGTAGGCTCATCCTTGGTAACAAATCTAATATTCTGGTGAATGATATTGATAACGTGGGAGACTAAAAACACCACTACCCTTCTTAGTCCTGAGAAGTTAGTCCCAAACCCAATTCCTCTACCAGCTTCTATAGGGATTTTCAAGTGTTTCAGTAGCATAGAAACAACCACTCACCTTTCCTTCACTGCACAGAACAGACAAGCTAGAAACTACTTCAGGTGTCACTGAGGTGCTGAATATCTTGGTATTTGTAAATGAATCCAATGGTTGTAATACTTTCTTAATGCCTGTCCCGCAACTACTACTATGTTTAACAGGAAGAGAAACTCTCTAAGGATATGATGCCTTAAGAATGACACATCCCTGTGGCTGGTGACCTAAACAGAGTATTGCATTCAGTCTAATGTGAACTGGAGGAGCAGCTATACTTCCTTGAAGGTCCTTCCTGAAAAGGATTTTCTCTGGGGTGGGGTGACTGGGTTATTAATAAAGGCAAACAAACAAAACAAAATAGAAGACAGGCATTTTTCTAATTGTACCAAAACCTCAGGAATGAAGCATCTCTGACAAATCATACTCAATACAAAATTAGAAAAAGAAACTCACTCGTACTGGGAAGATGTTAACCCTAACAACTCCCAAATCCAAAGTTAATCATTCCTTGGTACCTGGCTATGCTTGAGTTTTCACCCCTGTACATTCAAATTCTTATCAGTACATCAGAAAGAACAAGAACTTTGGACTCAGGTCCCAAGACCTAGATCCTAATTTGAATACTCAGACTTACTAGCTATTTATCCTTGGGCAAATAAAAAAAAAAAAAATTCTCTTTGGGTAATTTCCATCTCTATCACCACCTGCGGCACCATTATGATGGCCAGCAGTTATGTAACACTTACATTATGCCAGGCTCATTTCTAAGCACGTTGTATTTATTAACTCATCTAATCGTTATAATGACCCAAAGGGGACATACTATTATCCCAATTTTATAGAGCATTTAATTTGCCCAAGGCTATGCTGCTATCAGTGAAAGAGCTATGACTTGAACCCAAGCAATCTGGCTCCAGAATCTGTGCTCTTATCCACAATTCCTTATTACTTCTTTAATAATAATTTTTTTTAAAAAGCCTAAAATGCCTATAAAACAATAGGTAAACAACATGAACAGGTGGCTTATAGTAAAAATAAAGTCAGAGGTTGGCACCCAACTCTTGATTTCAGCTCAGGACATAGTCTTGTGGTTTGTGAGGTTGACCTCCTGAAGGAAGAAGCACGGAGCCTGCTTAGAATCCTCTCTCCCTCTATGCCCCTCCCCTGCTTGCATGTACTCTCTTTCTCTCTCTCAAAATAAATAAACATTTAAAAATAAATTCAGATGACTTATAAACATATTAAAATGTGTTCAATGTCACTCATATTTTAAGATACCAAGAACTTTTAAAACAAAACACTTCTTTTTATCAGATTGGCAAAAATCAAAGAGTTTGATAAAGACGAGTTAGCAAAGGTATCCTTTATCTTAAAGATATCTCACAGATGTGTACAAAGATGTTACGTATAAGAATGTTCACTGTGGGGGCGCCTGGGTGGCTCAGTTGGTTGAGCGTCTGACTTTGGCTCAGGTCATGATCTCAGGTTGACGAGTTTGAGCCCCGTGTGGGGCTCTGTGCTGATGGCTTGGAGCCTGGAGCCTGCTTCGGATTCTGTATCTCCCTCTCTCTCTGCCCCTCCCCTGCCCATGCTCTGTCTCTCTCTGTCTCAAAAATAAACATTTAAAAAAAAATTTTTTTTAAATAATGTTCACTGTGGATCCTCACAATACTAAAGACTGAAAACAACCTAAATATCCTTCAATTAGAGACACTGAATAAATTATCAGATGACTGGGATACCATGAATCTATTACTATACTGTCTGCTTTAATTCCTGGTCTGGTTTCTTGGTTTACCCAGTAATTTTTATTAGAATGTCTTTCATTGTGTATGAAAAACTGTAGAGGCTCTGGATGATATTACATTCCTACAGAGGATTCATCATATTCTCCATAAGCATTTAGAATGAGGGCAGATCACCTCACAATCCAATCAGGACAGGAGCTGATTCAAGGCTGGCTGCAGTCTTTGTAAAGCTTGTAAAGCTTACCCTGCTTTGTAGCCCTTCAGAGGTCCAACTGAGAGTCTGGGTGTTTACCAGGACTACTTCCCTTGGAAGGTCTTCAAATTTTCTCTCCACTAAAGAACTGCTACAAGAATCCTTTGCTTTTCAGTAGCTTTCTGTGAAGGTTCTTAGCCCTTTTTTTTACCCTCCACAGTTTAAGAATCAACAAATCCTTAAGATAAAAAAGCAGGTAGAGGGAGAAAAGGGAGTGGGGAAATGTACTTCCCTTCTCTCTGGGATCTTGGCCTCTCAAGTTCTTGTTGCTCTGTCAGCCTTGAACTACAATTTTTGTATCCCCAGCCCCATGAAGAAAGCTTTGCTATCTTTCCACCTCTTAAAGTTACACTCTCCATTCGTCAAGAGACCACAAATGTCTGAAGTCCTGGCTGCTTTAGCAACGTATCAATGCCTCCATATAGATTTTTTTTTTTAATCAGGCTTTTCTAGTTATTCTCAACAGGAGTTTTGGTCTACTACAATCTGCTCCATCATAGCCAGAATCAAAATCTACATTTTTCATAAGCAGTGGAAAAGACAAATTTTTATCATCAGACAACAGACCATTACTATAGAAGGAATGAGCAGTGAGGAAGAATACAAAAGTAGAGAATATTCCTTCGAGAAGATCAAGAAAGGGATACAGTAAAGGTAAAAACATTTGTGTTCCAAGTCCTAAAGAAACTTAAAATCTTTCTAGGGGAGGAAAAACATACTTGGTTGGGTGAGACAATTATAGAATGTCAAAGAGTTATAAAACTAAACATTTAAGAGCTGCATAGAACAGGGGCACCTGGCTGGCTCAGTCAGTAGAGCATGTGACTCTTGATCTCAGCATTGTAAGTTTGAGTCCATATTGGATGTAGAGATTACTTAAAAACAAAATCTTAAAAAAAAAAAAAAAAAGAGCTGCCTAGAACAGCAAGAGATAGAGGTGCACAAAAGCAAAAGGAAGACAATGAATCCAAGTACATCTTCTATAACAAAACATATGTAAGTGCAGAGATCCACAGGATACAAGAGGGCATTATCCATATTAATTTCAAGGTTATCTGCTGGTACTATCCACCAAACAACCACTATCAAGTAGAGTAAGTGAAAGGAGAAATCTTGATGTTAAATTAAGCATATCATTTAGAATTAGGAAGGTGGAGACATGCAGAGTGAACCACAAATCCATTCTAAAATGAAACTAAAGTGTTTTCTATTTTATCTACTATTTTTTGGTTTACTCCTTCTAACTCTAAGAGTTCAGATGACAGCCAAATACTAACTGTCCAAGTACTAACTGTCTTTAACGCAACTGTTCATTTCCCCACTTGCCCAAGACAAATAACAATTTATAGCAAGCAATATAAAGAGTGGTTACCTGGGGAAAAGAAGGGCAGAGAGAAAAAGTTAAAAGCTAATAAAATGTTAATACCAAACTTTAAGACTGTTTACTTAAGTACTGTAATTAACACCACAGATTACCACTACATGAACTTATACTGCTTGTATTTTAAAACTATCCTTTGGCAAAGAACTAATCAAATCAAAATGTTACAGCTCACATACCAAGAACATATAAAATGCTTACAACTTTTGACCTAATAATTAATCTCCAGGAATCTAAGAAAATAATCTAAAATACATAAAAACTTTTACATAAAAAGATTTTTATTTCAACCTATTCATAATTGCAAAACAAAAACTGAGAATAACCTAAAAGTCCAATTTTGAGAGAATGGTTAGGCTAATTACAGACAGTCTATATAATGCATGATTATTCTGCCATTAAAATTTTATATAAAGACTTTTTAATAATGGGAGATATAAGAAAGAAATAATAAGATAGAAAGATAGAAAACCATTTAGATTAAACGAGAGATGCAAGTTGCCAGACTCAATGCCTTATAATTTCAAACATAAAAAAAACAAAAAACATTAAGCAGGGGCATGTGACTGGCGCCACTGGTAGAGCAACAACTCTTGATCTAGGGGTCATGAGTTCAAGCCCCACACTGGGCACAGAGCCTGCTTAAAGAAAACAAACAAACAAACAAACACTAAGCATAGAAATAGCAATAAACAAGTGGAAAAAGAAACAGCAATATAAATGTAGAAGTCACAAAAGGAACAAAAATATTAAGTTATCATGTAAAAAGTATGTAAGAATAATGAAAAAAGTTCCCAGAGATTAGGAAATTAAAGCAGGAATGACCAGTGAAGAAGAAGGGAGTTGCTGTGGGAAGAAAAAACACACAAAACAAGGCATGACACCTGAAATTAATACTACACTATATGTTAACTAACTGGAATTTAAATAAAAACTTGAGGGGCATCTAGTGGCTCAGTTGGTTGAGCATCCGACTCTTGATTTCGGCTCAGGTCATGACCTCACAGATACAAGATCCAGCCCCATATCGGGCTCCACACTGAGCATGGAGCTTACTTGGGACTCTCTCTCTCTCTCTCTCTCTCTCTCTCTCTCTCTCTCTCTGTCTCTCCCCTGCTTGCATGCTCTCTCTCTCAAAATAAACATTTTTTTAAAACCCTTGAAAATAAAAAAAAAGTATGAGACCCTTTGCCCAAAGCATTTATAATATAGCTTATTAATGAAGACAAATTCATAAAGTTTTTAAAAAGATTTAAATAACAACAGAGATGATGACAGATGCAATATTACAAAATAAACAATTGCTTAGTGAAGCTTACAAGCCAATACTGCAATACTCATCTGCCCACCCACAGGAGGAAGAGAACCAGGGCTGGGAAGGAGAGGCAAGACTTTAAGATGGGCCAAAGCATGGGGCGCCTGGGTGGCTCAGTCGGTTAAGCGTCCGACTTCAGCTCAGCTCATGATCTCGCGGTCTGTGGGTTCGAGCCCCTCATCAGGCTCTGTGCTGACAGCTCAGAACCTGGAGCCTGCTTCCGATTCTGTCTCCCTCTCTCTCTGCCCCTCCCCTGCTCATGCTCTGTCTCTCTCTGTTGCAAAAATAAATAAAAACATTAAAAAAAAAATTAAAAAAAAAAAAAAGGATGGGACGAAGCAGAGTCTAACCGGTAAAATTTAATTAAAAAGATGGGAGAAAAAGCATCATGAGAACAACAAAGCATGAAGTATAAAGGCTGGACAGTGAATAACTAAAACAGTGTTTAACTAAAACAGAAAGGTTGTACGGGCCAGAAAGGTAGGCTCGGGCTAGATTATGGAGAACCTTCAACAAGGTTCTCTATGAAGTTAGGCTAAGGAATCTAAACTTCACCCCGTCGGAAGCAATGATGATACTAACATATTTAATCTTATTAATATGGCACGACTATTAATAAACTATAAAACCTGTTATCCCACATGCTTGGGGAATAGGTTGTTCTTTACTTTTATGTGGTAACAATGCCAAATTTGGGCAGAATCCCCCCTACATACAGTATGAAGGAGGTACTTCTGTGATTCTATCAGCAGTGCTTGCCTGGGTTGGTCACTCAGTTAAATACTTTTTTTTAATATAGCACTGTACCAAACATATGAGTATACCTGATAACTTCTTAAGTACAAAATCCCGGGCTGTGGATACCACTCAGGTACTCTCTGGGCACACCACAACATCTCTAGCCCTCAGTTTCCCCATTCCCAAAAGGGTAACAATAACTCCCTTAAATGAACTATTATGAATGATTAAATGTGATTTAATGTAATGTGTCTGGTACAGTGTTGGCTACATAACTGATATTCATTGAATGTAGAAACTTCCCTATAAGGATATAGGGATATATATCAGGGATATAAATTTCTTGGAATTGTAGGAAAATATGAGAAATTCAATGAAAAAAAATGGCACCAAAGTGTTTTTTTCATATATGTATTAGTGGGTCAACTTTAAAGTACTTACTAAATTAACTGCTAATAAAAATTAATAAATACTCAAATTTCAAGTTGCATCTTGCTCCCTTAGCTTAAAGAATTAATCTGATTTGTACCATGATTTGGAAAGAATAATGAGTAGCCCAAGACTATAGACTCGTGGCCAGAGAGTAAATATTTCAGGCTTTGCAGACCATAAGGTCTCTGTCCACTCTGCTACTGTAGCATGAAAGCAGCCATAGACAATAAGTATGGCTGTGTTCCAAGAAAAGCTTTATTTACAAAAATGAGCAGCAGGCTGGGTCTGGCCTGCTGGCTCTAGCTATCAATGCCTGGTGCTAAATGTTTGCATTACCACCTCTCCCCCCACCCAAATTCATATGTTGAAACCTAATCCCCAGTGTGATGGCATTTAGAGGTGGGGCCTTGCAAAGGCGATTAGGTCATGAGGGCTTTGCCCTCATGAATGGGATTAGTGAAAGAGATGCTAGAGACCTCTGCCTTTCAACCAAGTGAGGACAAACGCAGCAAGAAAATGAGTCCGTGAACTAGGAGGTGGGCCCTCACAAGACACCAAATCTACTAGCATCTTGATCTTTGACTTCCCAGCCTCCAGGACCATGAGAAAATAATGTCTGTTGTTTATAAGCCACCTAGTCCATGATATTCTGCTATAACAGCCCAAATTGACTAAGACACATGGATTGGAGAAAGACAAAGTAACAGAGATCAACAGAATTTGCAAACGCACATATTAAACAAAAGTAGAGTGAAAGCAGTAAGCTTCCTTGTTTAGTCCAGAAATGGCCCAAACAATTAGACATGGTTAGGCCGCCTACATTGGATCAGCACAGTCAAATCAACAGGAGACACACAATAAAAGATGTTGTAGATGCAAATACAGGTATAGGAATGCTGCAGAGAGGGAGGCCCTGTAGATGTAGGCAGAACAAGACCACCATATGGTTGTCCCACTATATCCATCATCCTAGCACAAAATCCTTTGGATTTAATTTCTGCTCTGTTTGAGTCAAAGAATCATTCACACTAGTCCACAAGGTGGAATGATACCAAAATTAGAAAGAGTGCTGGATTTGGAGCTATACTACATGCGTTCAAAGCTACCACCCACAGGATAAATATTAATAGTCTTTACGCTCCCAAAGCCTGTGTTTCTTCGTCTGTAAAATGGGAGTACTACCTACCATAATAGGGTTGCTTTTCTCATCTAATCCTCCAATATCTAGGAGCGCCTGAGTGGTTCAGTTGGTTAAGCATCCAACTATGGCTCAGGTCATGATCTCACAGTTTGTGGGTTTGAGCCCCACATCAGGCTCTGTGCTGACAGCTCAGAGCCTGGAGCCTATCTAGGATTCTGTGTCTCCCTCTCTCTCTGCCTCTCCCCCCACACACAACTCTGTCTCTGTCTCTCTCTCTCTCTCAAAAATAAATAAACATTAAAAAAATTTTTTTTAATCCTCCAATATCTATTTGGTACAGATTCTGTGTGTATTCAATGATAGCCTAATTGCTCTCTTGGACTCTTTGTCTTTCCATCTACCATCAACACTGCTTCCTTGGTTTTCTATAAAACACAGACCTTACCCTATCATCCTCCTGGCTTCTTTCTGCCTACAAGATTTATAAACAGTACCCAATCTACCACTCCAGCCACATTTTTCCATTCCTGCAATACCTCTCCCCTCCCCAGACTTAAGACATCTATTCCTGGATATGCCATACCCTGTCCCCTCTATGACTTTATATATACCACTTCCTCTTTCCAGAATGGTTTTTCTCCTTCTCACTATACAGTGATTACTTCCAAAGCTGATCCATCGCTCTCTCCTTTGTGAAGCTTTTCCCGCTTAACCCAGAGAGAATTACATCAGCTTCCTGTAGGCCTCATAACATTCTGCACTTCTCTCAATGGTAGTAGCATTTATTACCCGTGTTATAATTATTTGTCGCTGCCTCTGCCTCCCCAAACTAAAAGATTTCCTTTAAGATAGGGATGGTCTCTAGGTATGTGTCTCAGTGTAAGACTCAGTGGCCTAAAACATTTTTGTAGAATGAACCAGTGAGAAAGATCTTTAATACCATTAGCACCATTTTATACCAAAGTTTCAAATAATTTGTTGTCTGAAGGAAGCTGAAGTTAATAAAGCTTTTCTTTATAATTAAGGCAAAGGTAAACTTCAGTAAAGTCCAATCTTTTGTTGAAGTTTTACAGAACCAAACACAAGCAAAACACAAGAGAAATGGCAAAACAGAAGGGAGTCAAGGGAAAATAAGTCCACTGCTATTCAGAAAAATAAAAACCAAACCAAAATTGAAAATAAGTTATCTTCAAGCTTAAAAATTTTGTGGTAAATCATGTGATGAGGAAGATGTCTTGACAGTAATTCATGCCCCCCCCCCAAAAAAAAACAAAAAAACAAAAAAAAAAACAAGGAAAGAAACCAGTTTTGTTGCTGACAAATTCAGTATGAGTAAGGCTACTGCAATCTTTAGCAGTATTAAGAATTTTACATCCAGGGGCATCTGGGTGGCTCAGTCATTTAAGCATACACTCTTGATTTCAGCTCAGGTCATAATCTCAGGGTCATGAGATGGAGCCCTGCCTCAGGTTCTGCACTGGGCGTGCAGCCTGCTTAAGATACTCTCTATCCCTCTCCCCCTCACTCTCTCTCGATCTAGAAAAAAAGAGAAGACAAGAGAAGAGAAGGAAAGGAAGAGAAAGAGAGAGAGAGAAAGAAAAGAATTTAGCATCCAGAAGGAGGGACAGTAAGCCCCACCACACTTTGCATTAGTCAGGTATTATTTAAAGTATGAGAGTCATCTCTGAGTGGCATATTTAAAGATGACCAACCAGAAGGAATCATAACATATAATCAAGAACTTTTAGGGATTTTTTTTTTTAGAAATCTTTTTCCTCCATTAAACATTTACTATGTATCTAATACATTCTAAGTACCATATGAAGTGCTGAATACATAAAGACATAATCTCTGACCTCAGAGAGTTCACTGCAGTGCCAGATACACAAATGAGGAACTGAAATCCAGTGACATGAGTGATGCATATGCTGTGTGGTGGCACAAAGGAAAATAACTGACTCCTGTATGAGTGTGAAAAAAATTTTACAGAGCACTTAATATTTCACCTGGGCCTGAGAAGATGAGTATAATTTGATGGGAAGATAGAGTCTTCCAGGTAGGATAATCATAGGGGACAAAAGGCCAAAAGGCATACTATATTACAAGAACTCTAAGTACTGTAGCATGATCAGAACATTTGGAAAGGGAGGAAGAAGACCAAAGAAATGAATTTGAGAAGTTTAACCTAAAAATTTAGATAGAAGTAATCATGGTCTTTAAATACTTGAATATTAAAACTAGGGAAGTAGATTTTAATTCACTAGAAAACTTAACTTTCAAACCATTAAAACTGTCCAATATAGAGACAGCAATGAGTAGTCCCCACAATGGGAGAAATATCCCTATTCATGTATAAAATCAATCTCCCCTTGGTGTTCCAGGTCTCATCTTCTCTCACCTTAGCTCATCACTTTTCTCTACTCTCTCCAGCATCAATTTCTTCCTCTCTACTATGATAACACACAAATCTAATACACAAACATGACATAATATCAGCTATCTTAAAAAGTTACAACTCCTGAGCTCTTGCCCTCCAGCAAGTACTGGCCTGTTTCCCTGCCCCCCTTTACAACAGACCCCTCCAAAGAGTAGTGTATATATTCACTGTTTCTCCTTTCTCACTTTAACTCATGCTATTAGGGCCTTAGTTTGTTCCACCACTCTCCCAAAACTGCTCTTAATAAAGTCACCAAGAAGGACCTCCAAGGTTCCCCAGGGTCAGTTTACAATAGGCACGAAAGAGTTCAATGAATGGGGATAATCTGATAAACAGAATCTTTCCTTAGCCTAAGTACTAAGGATCTTTCAAATCAAAACAGCTAATAGCAGGCTTATGGAAAGTTATCAGTCTGGGATAAACCAGCTCAGCTTTTGCATACAACTATCTCCACAGTAATACTATCCATTTCTTCTAGAAAACCAGAAAGAAAAGTGAGATGTTGAAATTGGACAGTCTTGCACCATCATTATCAGTATGACTAATCAGCACTCTTCTTCCCTTACATATCTTCATCACAATCGTCTGACACTTATTTTTAACCTAATCTTCTAAAATAGACTCAGGCACAGTTATTAAGTATGAAAGATAATTCTTCTTCCTTAAATGCTCCTCCTCTAAACATTCTTGCTCTCTTCAAGTCTACCCTTTTTAAGCACCTAGTTCAATGCCTTACACATCTAGATACTCTATAAATGTCTAGCAAGTAAACTATAAAACCTAACATATGGGACCTAATACAAAGTAAACTCCATAAATGCTATTTCCCTCTCCAAAACTATCCCAACTTTAAGAATGCATAAAATGATAAAACCTCCCTACCCTATATGAACAAGTTTATCTAGTTCTCTTTCTCAAAAGTACCTGCATTTTAAGAGAACCGCAAGAATAAGGGACCTAAAGAAAATATGTATTGAATTTCAGATACTACAGGATACATGTGAGTGATATCCTGAGGCAACAGAACCTTCCCTAATCAATGAAGTGATTAAACATCAATTTGGCCCTTATATATCAAAAGAAAGTTAAACAATTTCTTTTTACTAATTCTTACCATTTTTAAAAAGCCATATATAATATTTAGGCATAGGTAAAAAGCTAGTAAAGTCTGGCAGGAAATGTATAATTATTAACAATAGTTCTCTCTAGAAAGATAAACAATAATTGCCTGAACCATAATTTATCCCTTTATCCCTTTTCCTATCAAGGACAGCTGTTACTACTCTTTCCAGTACTATAATGAGCATCATTTTTTAAAACTTTGTAATTGTGTATAGGTGTATATACATGAATATATATCATAAATGTCATACACATTCATACATAGGGCAGACACCTATTAACGGAATTGCCACATGGCAAGAGATAAAGAATGTGTCTCTTCAACCTTACTAGGTATGGCCAAACTGCTCTCCAAAATGGTTATACCGGGTTTTACTTCCCCAGCAGCATGTGGGTCCCCATTAATTATCATTAATTGATCATAAATTATGCAGTCTGGAAGCCTCTCATCATTGGCTTAATTTGCTTTTCCCTAATTATCAATGATAGTGAGCATAACTCCAGATGTTTATTGGCTTTTCAGTTTTCCTCTTCCATGAAATGTCTATTCAAATAGACTATTTTTTCACTATTTTTCTGGTGAGGTGTCTGTCATAGCGATTTGTGGTTTCTCATATATTTTGGATATTAATCTTTAATCGGTTATTTCACTGAAAACATTTTCTTCCACCCTGTGATTTATCTTCTTACTTTACATTATCATACAGAAGTGTTTAATGTGTCCAAATTATCACTTTCCTTTATGCTGTTTATTTCTATGAAGAATCCTTCTCTACCTCATTTTCATAAAGATACTTCTAGTATTTTCTAAGTTTTGTGGTTTGACATTTAATCCATTTGGAATTTACTTTTTGTGTATAGTATGAGGTAAAGATCTATTTTTTTTCCTGGTTTTCTATAAGGTTAGCTAACTATCCACAACAATTGAAAATGGGTTCTTTGTGACACCGAATAGCCACAGTAATATTGAAGAAGAAAACCAAAATGGGAGGCATCACAATCCCAGACATCAGCCTCTACTACAAAGCTGTAATCATCAAGACAGTATGGTACTGGCACAAAAACAGACACATAGACCAGTGGAATAGAGTCCCCAGAATTAGACCCACAAATGTATGGCCAACTAATCTTTGACAAAGCAGGAAAGAATATCCAATGGAAAAAAGACAGTCTCTTTAACAAATGGTGCTGGAAGAACTGGACAGCAACATGCAGAAGAATGAAACTAGACCACTTTCTTACACCATTCACAAAAATAAACTCAAAATGGATAAAGGACCTGAATGTGAGACAGGAAACCATCAAAACCCTAGAGGAGAAAGGAAGAAAAAACCTCTCTGACCTCAGCTGCAGCAATTTCTTACTCGACACATCTCCAAAGGCAAGGGAATTAAAAGCAAAAATGAACTACTGGGACCTCATCAAGATAAAAAGCTTCTGTACTGCAAAGGAAACAATCAACAAAACTAAAAGGCAACCAATGGAATGGGAAAAGATATTTGCAAATGACATATGGGATAAAGGGCTAGTATCTAAAATCCATAAAGAACTCACCAAACTCTACACCCAAAAACTAATCCAGTGAAGAAATGGGCAGAAGACATGAATAGACACTTTCCCAAAGAAAACATCCAGATGGCCAACAGATACATGAAAAGATGCTCAACGTCACTCCTCATCAGGGAAATACAAATCAAAACTACAATGAGATATCACCTCACGCTGGTCAGAGTGGCTAAAATGAACAAATCAGGAGACTACAGATGCTGGAGAGGATGTGGAGAAACGGGAACCCCCTTGCACTGCTGGTGGGAATGCAAACTGGTGCAGCCACTCTGGAAAACACTGTGGAGGTTCCTCAAAAAATTAAAAATAGAACTACCTTATGACCCAGAAATAGCACTGCTAGGAATCTACCCAAAGGATACAGGAGTGCTGATGCATAGGGGCCCATGTACCCCAATGTTTATAGCAGCACTTTCAATAGCCAAATTATGGAAAGAGCCTAAATGTCCATCAACTGATGAATGGATAAAGAAGATGTGGTTTATATATGCAATGGAATACTACTTGGCAATGAGAAAGAATGAAATCTGGCCATTTGCAGCAATGTGGATGGAACTGGAGGTTATTATGCTAAGTGAAATAAGCCAGGCAGAGAAAGACCGATACCATAATGTTTTCATTCATATGTGGATCTTGAGAAACTTAACAGAAGACCATGCGGGAGGGGGGAAAAAAGTTACAGAGAGGGAGGGAGGCAAACCATAAGAGACTCTTAAGGACTGAGAACAAACTAAGGGTAGAGGGGGGTTTGGGGGAGAGGGGAAAGTGGGAGATGGGCAGGGAGGAGGGCACTTGTTGGGATGAGCACTGGGTATTGTATGGAAACCAATTCGACAATAAATTATATTTAAAAAAAAAAGAAAAGAAAAAGAAAATCTTTGCCCCACTGATTTGTAATGCCATCTGTCATCTATCAAATTCAAATATATGAGGGCATGTTATTCAACTCTTTATTTTTTGGACTTTTTAATTATTTTAATTTTTTTACTGTTTATTTATTTTTGAGAGAGAGAAAGAGCACGAGCAGGGGAGGAGCAGAGAGAGAGGGAGACACGGAATTTGAAGCAGGCTCCAGGCTCTGAGCTGTCAGCACAGAGCCTGACGCGGGACTCGAATCCACAAACCATGAGATCATGACCTGAGCCGAAGCCGGACGCTCAACCGACTGAGCCACCCAGGTGCCCCTGGACTTTTTAATTATTTAACACTGGTTATCCAACTATCCTGACACCAGTACCTGTTTCAATTAATACGGCTTTATAATAGCTTAATATTTGATAAAGCAATGTGCTCCAAAATTGTCTTGAGTGTTCTTGGCCATTCACTAATCATCCTTATTGACAAGTTCCACTAAAAAAGAAAAAGTTCCCCTCTATTCCAGGTGTTCTAGCTTTTTAAATGAATGAATGGTAAATTCTTGTCAAATGCTCTTTTAAGAATCTATTGAGATGATCATATGGTTTTACTTTAGTTCATTAATGCTGTATACTGAATTACATTAGATTCTTAATGTTAAACTGAACCCCTATTCCTGGAATAAATGCTACTTGGTTGTGAGGTTTTTTTTAATGCACTACTAGATTAGTGTATATTTCATTTTGTATTTCTTAAATCTACATTCATGAGATTGGTCTGTATTTTTCCTTTCTTATGCTGTCCTTGTATGATTTTGATATCAAGTTGTAAAAGCCTTCCAAAAGGAACCTGAAAACACTTTTCTTTCCTGGAATAGTCTGCATCCTGCAATATTTGGGTAACCTGTAAAACCCTGTGCCTGGTGCATCCTAAGCAGATAGAATTTTTCTTCTGCCTTTTATTACAGAAAAGTCCCAAATATTACAGATACCTGTATAATAAACCCCAACCTATCCATCCCTCAGCCTCAACAATCAATTCATTGCCAATCATATTTCATCTATTCCCCCAATCATTACCTCTCCCCACTCCCCTTGAAGGAATGATTTTGAAGCAAATCCCAGACATCAAATCATCTTATCTGGGAACATTTTAGTATCTCTCTTGAAGGACTCTTACAAAATATGTAACTATTGTCACGTTGAACATTTCATAATCTTTAATATCAACAAACATCCAAACAGTGTTCAAATTCCTATCAAATGTTTTAACACAGTTTTTCAAATCAGGATCCAAATAAATTCACGCACTTAAATTTGTTATGTCTTTTCATCTACAGGTTTCCCTTCTATTGCTCTTCCTCTTCCTCCTCTTCCTCTTCCTCCTTCTTCTTCACATTATTTGTGGTAATGGGTCATGTATCCTGCAGTTTCCCACATTCTGGATTTTGCTTATTTTATCTACATATTACTTAGTGGATAGATTTTACTATTCATTTTCTTTTTTAGTTACATTTCTGTTCATATTTTCTATTTATTCTTAAGCAATCTGTGACAGATTGCAGTTTTTAGTAAGTGAACTATTTTATGCAATATTTCAAATTCATGGCATAAAGCCCATATTCTATATTTACGGGATTTTTATATCTTTATCACATCTGTAGTTGTATTCCCTGTTGCATTCCTAATATCATTTATGCCTTCTTGTTTTTCTTTTTCTTTGACCAATCTTGCCAGAGATTTGTCCATAATATAAACCTTTTTTAAATTTTTTTAAATGTTTTTATTTATTTTTGAGACAGAGAGAGACAGAGCATGAGCAGGGGAGGGGCAGAGAGAGAGGGAGACACAGAATGCGAAGCAGGCTCCAGGCTCTGAGCTGTCAGCACAGAGCCTGACACGGGACTCAAACTCACACACTGTGAGATCATGACCTGAGCTGAAGTTAAGACGCTCAACCGACTGAGCCACCCAGGCACCCCCATAATATAAATCTCATATTATGACCTTCAGTGAATTAGATTTTGGCTTTATTAATCCTCTTCACTGTTTATTTTTTATTCCATTAATTTCTGTTATTTTTATTCTTTCCTATCTTCTACTTCCTTTGGGTTTAATCTATTTTTTTAAATATTTGTTTATTTATTTATTTAGGGAGTGAGACAGAGAGAGCATGAGCAGGGGAGGGGTAGAGACAGAGGGAGAAAGAGAATCCCAAGCAGGCTCTGCACTGACAGTGCAGGGCTGGAACTCATGAACGTGAGATCACGACCTGAGCCACCCAGGTGCCCCTCTGTTATTACTTCTCTAACTATTTCGGTTCACCACTTAACTCAATAATGTTTAGGCTTTCTTCAACTCAAATATCTTACAGGTTCTAGGACCTACATTTCTTCATATTAACATCTCTGAAATTGGGATGTTTCTTACAGTTGAAGTCTTATAATCAGTCAGCCAGGCAGCAGTGATGATGGCACTGTCATTGCTTATTTATGTATAAATGTACACAATTAAAGAGTAAGCTCACCAAAAACTGTATGATTTGGTGGTTATCCCTGGTGACTGGACAACTGTAACCTCAGTATTAGCCTATAAAGGCCATCTGAGGAAGAACTATAAATCTCATCTGAAAACATTTTGTTGATGCCATTTGGCAAGCTCAAAAAAGCAGAAGCATCCAAACATGATGGGTGTCAGCAGTGTTAAAGAACAATGTTAGATAATAGAAAACAAACTATGAATTTGACAGAGGGAGGGAGGTGGGAGATGGGCTAGATGGCTGATGTATACTAAGGAGGGCACTTATTGTGATGAGCACTGAGTGTTAAATGTTAAGTGATGAATCACTGAATTCTACCCCTGAAACCAATATTGCACTGTGTTAACTAAAATTTAAATTAAAAAGTTCTTTTCCTTAAAAAGAAAAGAAAAATGTTAGAGCTGTGGAACACTCTTTTAAGAAATTCTGTATCACCAATGGTCTCAATGACACAGTAAACAATACTACATAGAAAAACACAACCTCTATGATTTAGAAGAATCAGGCTCTGAATATGAAGTCACAGGAATATTCTAATTTATCATGTTACTTCCTTTTATAAATATATGCTCAAGTGATATGTTAAATCTATAATAAATTTATAAGAACTCTTTCAGTAAGTACAAAGTTAAAAAGTCTGAGTGACAGTAAAGCATTGTTTGGTAAATGACAGCACATCTTACAAATGATGGCATCTTAAGATTTAATGAAACATAATTCAGACACTTAAATTTTCCTTAGTTTTGCTTTAGTTATACTCCACGGATTCTAAGATAGTTGTTTACTATCTCATTGTTACTCGACTCTAAATATATTCCAATTTCCATGATTTTGTTCTTCACCATATATTATTTAGACATTTGTTTCTGCTTCTTAAATTTCCAAACATGGACTGGGAGGGGGATTGGTTATATTTGCCACTGATTTCTAATTTTATTGTACTGGGATAACAGTTTATATAGCAATCTTTGGTATCTGTTAAAACTTTCTTTGTGCCTAATTATGTGCATGTTCTACATTTGTTTAAAAGAATGTAAAATCTTGGGGTGCCTAGGTGGCTCAGTCAGTTGGGCGTCCAACTTTGGCACAGGTCATGATCTCACAGTTTGTGGG
Organism: Acinonyx jubatus; assembly: GCF_027475565.1. Lineage (NCBI taxonomy): Eukaryota > Metazoa > Chordata > Mammalia > Carnivora > Felidae > Acinonyx > Acinonyx jubatus. Next base: position 56,895,794 of record NC_069390.1, on the reverse strand, counting down.
TTCGAGCCCCATGTCAGGCTCTGTGCTGACAGCTCAGAGCCTGGAGCCTGCTTCAGATTCTCTCTCTCTCTCTCTCTCTCTCTCTCGCTCTCGCTCTCACTCTCTCTCTCTGCCCTTCCCCTGCTCACACTCTGTCTCTCACAAATAAATAAATGTTAAAAAAAAATTTTAATAAAAAAATAAAAGAATGTATATTCTCTAATTTGGGAGGTGTATGGTTCTATATATATGCAGCAGATCAAATTTACATTCCATTTCTTTTGGTGGTTACCCTTAAATTTTTAATATGCATCTGACCAAGAGCCTAAAGTTAATCAATATCTCTATCCTCCTGAACTATATATAGAACCTTAGAACTCTTCAATGCTGATCACCTTCCCTCCCAGCTTACATTTTATCCTTGTCTGATATTTTAGTCCCATTTTGGTTTTAACCCCCACATATTAGTCATAATTATTTTTGCTTTATAGAGTCAATATTCACTTAGTTTACCTACCCATTTCTTTGTTCACCATGTTTTCTTGTATCCTATTTTCTCCCATTACATTTCTTTCTTGCTGATGTATATTCTTCAGTATAATAGTTCTTTCAGAAACAGCGTGGTAAATTCTCTGTATTTTTGTTTATCTGAAAATATTTTTATTTTGTCCTCACTCTTGAATTATAACTTAGCTGAATACAAAATTCAGATCTCTCAACACTGAGAAGACATTGTTCCATTTTCTTCTGGCCTCTCTTGGTTATAAGATGTCTGCTCTCAGTCTGTTGCTCCTTTGTTTTTCCTTTCTGGTTGCTTTTTAAAGTGCCTGTGGTGTTCTACAGTTTCATTGCAATGTGTTTAGTTGTGGGGGTTGTTTGCTTTGTTCATTTAATTCTTTCTAGGGCCTCATGACTCTAAAACCTAAGGATTCATGTCTTCTTATTAATTCCAAAATACTCTCAAGTCACCATCTCTTTAAATTCCATGTCTCCCACATTCTATTCTTCTCCTTCTGTAACTATTAGATGATGGGTCTTCTTGACCTTTCATTTCTCTTCACCTCTCTTTCAGATTTTCCTTTATCCTACTGTTCTGCATCCTCAGGATTTCCACATATCTAATTCCCAGCTTACTGATTTTCTCTTCATCCGTGTAAACTAGTGCTTACCTTATTCACTGAGCTTTTTTTAACCTCCCTGACTATATTTTTCATTATGTTTAGCTCTTTTTTAAATGCACCTGTTTCATAATGTCCTTCTCACTTCTTGAGATTTCCATTAATTCTTTAATGTCTTTAGTCACTTAAAATGTGCCAATTTAAATTATCATTTAAGCTGCTATTCTACTACCCCAGTTCCTGGAGATAGAATCCCCTTGCTTGTTATATCTACTAAGTCTCATTTATGTTAGAAAATGGTTTCCTCGTGTGTCACATTCAATTATAAGTTCATCTTTGGTTGGGCTGATCTCTTCTTAAAGAATCTCTTCTGGAGCGAGTTGGGAGTACCTCTTAGAGTCTTTTTTTTCCTTTCTCCAGGTGATCCATGGGTATCACTAGTTTGGAGCCAGCTTTTATATTAATTTCTCAGCATGGTGATACTTAAAACCATATAATATAAAATCAGATCCCAAATATGAGCAAGGCATACATCGTGCACTTCAATTTCTCAGGAAAGCTCTTTTCTCCATTTCCTCTCTGCATAGAGCCCAAGTAAATCAAGACAAAATTTCTTATTACTGGCTTGTACCAGTAGGAAGATTATTCTCTGCCCACCCCTTCACTCTGAATGCACATCAAGAATCCCAGTTTTATGCACAAGTCTTAGTTTTGGTTCCTTTTTCTGTGGTTAAAACTCAATCCACTAGGAATAGAAAACCAGAAATAGCCCCTCACTCCACCCCTTCACCCCCACTCTAGGGCAACATAGCATGAGCTTACTAAAGTTTTGGTTTTTAGTTCCATTTTTATTTCTAGAACCTGGAGATTTTCCTGTCTTTCCTGCAAGCTCAGGAATTCTTTTAAAAGAATTGTTAGTTCAATATCATCTAGGTTTTCTGGATATTTGCAGCAGAAGCATCTTCTCATCTCAGTTAGCCCTCTTGCTAAAAGAGAATCTGGGCTCTCCAATCCATTTGCTACATTAACCCCATAGGAGTAATCACTCTGAAATGCAAAGATGGAACTCTTCTTTAAAATTCCTCAGTGGATCCTCACTCCTGAGCATGGCATTCAAAGTCCACTGTTATTCAGTAACTGCTTATTTCTGGAATTCCATCTCCTCCCACTCTCCCACATGTAGTCTATGCTCCAACCACTCCTACTTACAATCCCTGGAAGTCTCCTTGTTATTTCAGAGTCCTGTACTTCTGCATATACCGGTTTCCCTCATCTTCATCCTGCCCCCATCCACCTACTGAATACTCAGGGTCAAGTGTCTGCCTTTCACTGAAGCCATTTCTGACCCATCCAAGCTGGAAGCTCTTCATTGAGTTCTTTATATGCCAAGCATTCTACTAATTATTTAGTCTTACCAACATTATGATTTTGCTATTACCATCCCCATTTGCAAATGAGGAAACTAAGGTACAGAGAGTTGAAGCAACCTATGCAATGGCACACAGCTATAAATGGCAGAGCTGGAATTCAAACACAGGCAATCTGTCTCCAGATCCTGCTCCATTAACTTGCCCCATTAACATATTCCTTACTGCCTTCTACAATGATATCTTGCATTACCATTATAATTGCATTTATTACACATTTCAGTTGCATGTTTGTGCACCAATCTTCCCAACTACGCTGACTCAAAGAGAAAGAATCATGCTTTATTCTATATGCAGTTCCATTGCCTAGCACACAGAAGACCCTCAAATGATTACTAAATTAATGCATGACGGAAGGAAACATCCCCACAGACACTGCTTTAGTCCAGGCCCTCTTCATCTCTTGCCTGGACTACTAAAATAGTCCCCTAACTGGACTCCCTTCTTCATTTCTATTCATGTCTTTCCTCCATACCCCAACCAATATTCTTTCTAAAGTACATCATTATGATGACGTCATTACTTAAAAATCTGTAAGGGCTCTGTACTGTCTATAGGACAAAGTCCCAAATTATTTTATCATGACATACCATGCCCTTTGTGATCTAACTTCCCCAGTCCCTTCTCTTCTTTCCCACTTCAGTCCCACATTCCATCTATATTTAACTTTCTGTCAGTCCCTGAATATGCCAAGAGACTTCATGCCTTTGTGCATGTAGGTTCTTCTGCCTGGAATGGCCATCCCCTCCTCTCTCACCTGGTAAATTCCTACCTTTTCAGCATAGAGCTCAAATTCCTCAGCTCTCCTCCAGATTCTTAGTTATCCCATTCCTATACTCTGTTGGCTTTATGCATTTACCTCACTTACTACTTTGTAATATTTTTGATAAGGTGTTTCTCCAACCAGACTGTGGAATCTTAAAGAACAGGGACCATGTCTTATTCCCCTTTTTTACTGTATTATCTTACAGAGCATGTGCCCCCAAAATGCTCATTGAATTAGTGGGATGACATTTGACAAACATATCCCGTATCCTACACTCAAAAAAAAAAAAAAAAACAAAAACAAAAACAAAAAGCAAAAAAACCCCTCAGATATAAATGAATTCAAGGGTAGGCAATTGTCCGGATTAACTGGAAGTTTGGAAGTGGATAAGAAGAAAACCAAATACCTCCTAAATTCTTGAGGCTCAACCCTGAATTCTATAGGATACAGATATTCCTTTAATGGTAATTAGTGTTTAGTTGGCGAGGTAATCTCATTCTGAATTGTTTCCTGCATTAGAACACATAAGGACACTCTCAAATTCTGGAATATGTGTACGTGTCATTAAGGATAAAAAGTTGAGTCATTTTGGGGCGCCTGGGTGGCTTGGTCGGTTAAGCGTCCGACTTCAGCTCAGGTCATGATCTTACGGTCCGTGAGTTCGAGCCCCGCGTCGGGCTCTGTGCTGACAGCTCAGAGCCTGGAGCCTGTTTCAGATTCTGTGTCTCCCCCTCTCTCTCTGCCCCTCCCCTGTTCATGCTCTGTCTCTCTCTGTCTCAAAAATAAATAAAAACGTTAAAAAAAAAATTTAAAATAAAAAAAAAAAGTTGAGTCATTTTATACATTTTACAACAAATCCCTACAGTTGAGGGAAATTCTTATCCTTTTACACTACAATCACATGATTTCATTATTCATTAGTCCTAAATGCAATTTAGGCTGCACACATAGCAAACATTGTCTGCCAACTGAGTAATAAACCAGAACTACTTGTTTGTCACAGAAAGAGGATTTTTTTTAAATGTATAATGTTAACCCTAAGTGAACAGGGAGGTTGAGGGGTGATGAAAGGGATGGGATAAATGAGGTACTATTGAATTTTTGAAACGCGCTTTTAACACTAAAAAAATTTTTTTTAAGTTTTAACTGCCAATTTAAAAGATTCATTGGTGGGGCTCCTGGGTGGCTTAGTCAGTTGAGTCTAACTCTTGATTTTGGCTTAGGTCATGATCGCAGGGTTGTGGGATCAAGACCTGTGTCAGAATTCTCTCTCTCTGTCCATCTGCCCCCTCCCCGACTCATGTTCTCTATCTCTCTCCAAAAAATAAAAAAATAAAAAAAATAAAAAGGACTCATTGGCCTTTGTGTAGCTTTTCTCTTCAATTATTACCCAGGGTAGAAGAAAAAGAATTATCCTAAAAAGGTCTTGGTTTCAATTTCAGAAGCAGTATAATTTAGAATGGTCACTCTTGATTTCATATCAAAAGACTAAGTTAATTCTTAAGATTCATTAATTATTATCAATGAGACTTAGGTATTGCTGTTGTATATACAGATGACCATTGAATAACACAGGGGTTAGGGGCACCGACCCTCAGCACTGTTGAAAATCTACGGTAACTACTGACTTTCCAAAAACTTGACTTGTAGCCCTTTGTTGACCGGATGCTTTACTAATAATATAAACTGCTGATTAACACATATTTTGTATGTTATATGCATTATATACTCTATTCTTACAATAAACTAAGCTAGAAAAAAGAAAATGTTAGGAAAATCATAAGAAAGAGAAAATACATTTACAGCACTGTAATGTATTCATTGAAAAAAATCCATGTATAAGTGGAACCCACACAGTTCAAACCCCTGTTGTTCAAGGGTCAAATGCAGTTGCAAAAGCACCTATATATGCCCATGTGCTACAGTTTTTATTTTTAATCAATGGACCAAGACTGCCTCTAAATTTAGTATATAAGCTCCAAGAAGAAGAAATCTTTGAACATTTCATTCACTAAGGTCTCCCAAGAACCTAGAATAGTGCCTGGCCCAGCACAAACATTCATTACATACTTGTGAATATTGCTCAAAATGGTTCAAATACTATGTCAATATATGCGATGAGCTATAACCTCAAGGAACATAAAGTTGAAGTAGACTTCACACAATGTTGCACAAGTCAACTGTGCAACAGTTTGCTATATCCAAAAGCAAACTGACAAGGCATAGAAGAATAAAACAAAACATGTTATACAGGAGTCCTTAAGGTTCTGAATTTTAAAGCTTGTCAGGAAACTGGTAAAAAACAAAAATGTCACCAACACAACCAAAATTTTCGACAAGCACAAACTCTTATACTTATTATAGACAATTCAATTCCAAAAGAGCCATGGGGCTTCAACAAAATTAAAATATATGTATATAAGAATTTCACTTAAGCACCAGTGCATTTACTACAAAATTTAATTTCCAGTATTAAAAAGGAATTCTGACCTTTCTTTTTATCAATTAACCTAACTATGCCCCAAAAAAACTGCTAAGCAATATACTTCTGAATATACCTAAAAAATTGCTAGTTCTGTTGCTGTTTCCCACTCAAAAACACAATGTAAGTTTTTATAAAACTGGTATTTTTAGTTTTCCCTATTACAAGTCATCATGAGCATTTAACTGTGAATTAAGCTATGTTTTAGCCCTTATTTATGGGTTATTGTTTTGGTCCTTGTTTATCTGCTACTAACTCATGATGACCATTAGCTGGTCACTTTCTACTCTCTTCTGGGCCTCAGTTCTCTCTTCTGTAGAATGAGAGACCTGGGTTAAAACAATGGTTCCTAGCTTTCTTTCTGCATCCCTTTGAGAATCTGGTGAAAGCTACAGGTGACCTCTCCATATGAATGCACATACACATGTATATAACAATTTTATAACTGACTTTTTATAATAGCAAAAGATTGGAAACAACCTAAATGTCTACCAATAGACAGTTAATTGTTATAGCCATTCAATGAAATTCCTTGCAGCTGTAAGCAGAATAAAGAAACCTTCTATATACTGATATGAAAAGCTTTCCATCATGTATCTTTATATGGAAAAAAACAAGTTACAGAACAATGTATACAATATACAACCTTTTGTGTAAAAAGATCAAAAACTAAAATAAATATATTTGAATTTTTATGTAGAAGCATAAAGAAACTGTGGAAGAATAAATGAGAATCTTTGGTGGCAGTGGGAAATGAGTAAAGGGATAGGAGAAACCTTTCCATTGTACACTTTCTTACATTTGTGTTTGGATTATGTGAATGCACGGCATATTAAAATTCTAAATTAAAAAACTGTATATAACTCTAACAAGTCCAGACAACCCACTGAAGCTAGAAGATAATTTGCAAACCCTGTTCAGCAATATTCTCCTATAATGATTTGACTTAATAAGGCTGTAATTATATACACTCAATGATCCGACAAGAATATTTAAGGAAAAATATTTTTCATCACAGTCCTCATATAAACATATAAGTAATTGGTGGATACTCAGTAATTCAATAGATCCTAATTTGGAATCTCATTTTATATAATTTTCCTTAATCACTGATACACTTTATGACAAATTTCTTCATCAGAAAAAGTTTGCACAAATTATCAAGCCATACTCCTTCTCATGAATCAAAGTCCAGAACTGATATTTCACAGAGGAGTCCAGACTTTATAAATGAGAACAGACATCTCTATCTTATTTGACCATATAATCAATAGTACTAGTAGGAAGACCAGAGAAATTTTTACCATAATCTCAGAACTTGAAGCAAACTAAAGAGCATATGAGATCATCACTCAGCACCCACAAATTAGATGACGTTTGGGGAGGCCTTCTCACCTACTCTGAACAAGGATCAGATAGAATTGGGGTTCACCCTTCGGCAAGTTACTTAACCTCTCTGGGCCTCAATTTCATCTCTAAAATGGAAATAAAAGTACCTCTCTCATAAGGATGTTGTGAAACTTAAAAGGAAAAATAAGGAATATAGCCAAGTAAGACAAAGAAATAAAAGGAAGGTATCCTAGGACAGTGGCAGGTGTCTGCTTTAATCAAAACAGAACTGCATTCCGGAAACTGTAGTTTCTAGAGACTGCACTTTCATACACAAGCAACGCTTCCTTTTCCCTACTGAAAAAAAAAAAAAGGCAGAATTCCCAACACAAAAGGTGCAAATATCTGGCCTTTCCTAATTATGTTTCTTGGAAATCTCCTCCTAGGTAAGCATTTTTTTATCAAAGAACATAGATGTTGTGTTGACTGGATGTGTCTCGGAGTCCTAAGTTACACACAGTTCTGTTTTGTGTTTTTACAGGGCACTTTCAACGTCAAGCTCAGCACCAGAGGGGCAGGCTGTGGGAGGTATCGAAAGGCAAAGAAGTTGAAAGCAACAGTCCCGCAACTTTTAACTACCAGGACGATAGCAGGAAACCTACACAGCCATGGAGACAGCAGCAGCCCCTGCCAACCAATCTCCATTTACGAAACTTAACCCCCACCCAGTTTTGTTGTTGTTTTGTTTTTGTTTTTGTTTTTGTCGAGCACTACTGGACAGCTTATTCATTTTTGGAGTTATTAATTATAAATATAAATAACCCCGATGTGGGAGGCTCTGTCAAGATCTTGTGAAAATTGCGCTTGTGAGTTCATTCTCTCAACCCACTCCACACTCTAGTCTGAAAAGCTCTCTTCACATCCTCAAATTCAACCCGCCCCCTTAACTCCGGATACTCCATACCTCTCACTAATCCATTTAGGCCCAGGAGCCACTTCTCTACACGCAGTTCGACCCCAAGCTCTTCACCCAACACGAAACCAAGCACTTCTCTGATCCTCCAGGGCTCCTGCAAAGTTGGGAACCCTTCTCCCACACACCATTCCAACCTGGCCCTAACTTGTTCCAAGAATGCTGTTTCCCTCCAAACTTCTAACTTCCGTAAGGCGCGAGATCCCCTCACTGCCCCTCCAAATCCATCGTGCCCGTACTTCATTCTGAAGTTCAAAATTCAGAAACAGATGTGCCTGGACAGAGCCCAGTTCCAACCCCACGCGAACTCTACACAGCCGCTCGAGCACGGCCTGGGACCCTCCACCCCCCAACCAGGCCAGGCCGGACGTGCTCGGCCTCGCTCCAGACCCCCAAAGGGAGGAGGGAAAGCTCCACCTGGCTCCGTGGCCGCGGCGCGCGGCTCCTGCTCCGGCCTGGACCCCGCGGCGGCCGCGCCCCCGTCCCGGCGCTGGCGGCAGCGCTCCGACTGGCCGCGGCGGGCGCGCTCGCTCTGCACCTCCGCGTCGGCCTGGCCGTCGTCGCGGGCCCGACGGCGGGCCCAACCCGGGCCGCGGGCACGGCAGCGCGGGCAACCGGGGCCCGCTGCGTCGGCGGCGCGCTGGGCGCAGCCTCGGCACAGCGAGTGGCCGCACGGCAGGGCCGCAGCTTCGCCCAGGGTCTCCAGACACCCGGCGCAGCCCGACTCCTCCGGCCGCGGCGGTGGCGGCGGTTGCAGCAGCGGCGGCGGCAACACCAGCAACGCGGGACCAGAGGCCGCGCCCGGGGCCCCAGTCTTGGCTGCCGCCATCTCGTCACAGCGGCCCCGTCGGCCCCGCCGACTCAGAGCTGCCGCTGCCGCCGCGGAAGAGGCCCGAGTACTCGGACCTGCCGCCGCCATCTTGTTTCCCGTTTGAAGGGAGAGTCCGTTGCGAGGGAGAAGAGTAGAGGGCGGGGCAGTGCGCGGCGGGCGGTCCCGGCTACATATTTATGAGGGGGCGGGGCTCCAATGAGCCGGGAGAAGGTTCTCCCCGGGCCCGATTGGCGGGAGGCGAAACCTCATTAATATTTATTAGCTACCTTCTATGTCGTCCTCAGCCTCGCCCTCCAGTTTTTGCAATTTCCTCTTATCGAACCTGGTGAAGTTGAGGACTGAGGGGATTTGGAAATTCTGAGCGATGTTAAACTTTATGAAGTAATTACATTTATCCTGCACTACCTTGATAACTAAGGCTAAAGTGAGTGGGGGGGTTATGTGAATTATCCAGAACGTTCCCTCAGTGCTTCATTTCATGAAAGGGTAGCTGTTGTGACCAGGCCTACTTAGTGACCAGCAACTAACTACCAAAAATAACAGCTTCTTGTCAGTTCTCATCTCCATATCTTCCCTATTCACGTCTCTTCCTGGAACTCCCCTCTCTTGGCTGGCAAAATCAGACTTTCCTGGTTTTTTCTCAACCCCTCAGCCCTTTCCCAGACTCCTTCGATCCCTCCCCCTTATTTGGGGCTTAAGCCTGCGTTTTCTTCTAGGCTCAGTCCTCCTCTCTCTTTGGGTGTGCCCCATGTGCCCCCACTCTCACCTCACACTTTGTCCCAGCTGAAACTCCCAAACTGATACCGGCCATCCAGACCTCCTGAGTCCGGCCCTGCACTTTCAACTGCCTGATGGAAACATCATATTGAATGTCTGCATCCCTCGTGTACAAAACCAAAGTCACTGTCTTCCACCCTCCTTCAAAAACAGCGTATTTCTTATTTCCCTCATCCTGTTAAAGGTACTATCCTCCTAGTTCCTCAAGCTCTAAACCTAGGGTTCTTTACATTTCTCTCATCTACCACATCTGTCAGTTAATCCTGCCACTTCTCCCACCAAAGTGACTATTTTCCCACCTATCTTTTCCTATTCATTCCATTCCCACCACCCAATTCATGTCCCGTCATCTCTCACCTAGATTGTTGCAGTAGGTTGTCTCCCTGCCCACAGCCTCTCTTCCTCCAACCCATGCTCCACAGCTCTTAGAGTTGCTTCCTAAAGGACAGCTCTTACCATGTCATTCCTACTTGGGCTAGTCACCAAGTGAGTGACTTTGATGCCAGCCCCCCTGGATGCAGAGGGTAGGGGAGAAAGAATGGCTCCCTTCTGAAAGATGGTTCTGCTATAGCAATTCTCCTACCCTTTGCTTTCTTTGCACTAAGGTAGATATGGAGCAGGAGGACATTAAGCAAATGGCATTTCCTGTTGGGAATCTTTATAAGAAAGCACAAGTTTTATAAGGAGAGCAAAATCAAAAAAAGCAACATAATGTAATGGAAGGCATCAGAGGCCCTGGGTTTCCATTGCCCAGAAACAGTGTCTGAACTGGTGGTAACAATCCAAGGCAGAGTGATTGGTGGAAGTCAGAGAGCAGGAAAAAGAAAGAAGTAGATTCCCAAGATGAGAACCAGATGGCTAAAGAACAGTCAAGAATTGAAGAAGAGTCAATGAGTAATTGAAACAAGGTCTTGTGTGCACAGAGGCCCAGTCAGAATCCTGGCAAACACAGAAGTATGGCTTCAGCTGGACTGTCCTTTATCCAGGGATCCTCCTCATTTCACTCCCCACTTGAGGTTCTTGAAGGCGCTTTGCCCAGATTCTGACAAGGAGGCCTGTGGTCCAGAGATCAAACTAACTACCACTAGGATTGGGGCTCTTGGTGTGGGCTCGTTCTCGACAGTTTGGGGCTCTTGATCTGAAGCCTGTTTACTGTTGGAAGAGCTGAACGATAGACATGCAGCATGCTTCCTTAGATACAAATAAAGACGGGAAATTTCCTTTCACAGAGGGAAAAAACAAGAGGTCTGAGTAGCACTAGACCAAAAGCCAGGAGCTCTGGGATTGGTCCTGGCCCCTTTACCCTTCTCGTTAACTCATTGTGTGATTTCAAACACCTAACTTCTCTCTGGGCCTACAGTCTCCTCATCTTTAAAACAGGGTATTGGTGCAACACCTGGGTGGCTCAGTCAGTTAAGCATCTGACTCTTGATCTCGGATCAGGTCATGATCTCACAGTTCATTAGATGGAGCCCCATGTCCATTGAGCCCCACATCCATTGGGCTCCACACTGACAGTGCAGAACCTGCTTGGGATTCTCTCTCTCTCTCTCTCTCTCTCTGCCTCTCCCCTGCTCACACGTGCTTTCTCTCAAAATTTAAAAAAAAAAAGGGGGGGTATTGAAATTGAGCAGTTTGTGACCTGGAACACACCTCAGAAAGGTGCACACACACACACACACACACACACATACACACACACACACCAAAATCTCACCTCAGATCTACTGAAGGTGAGATACCAGCATGTGTATTTTATTAACGCCATAGGAATTCTAATGAATACTCCTAGATAAGACCACTATAACAGATAAGTTCAAAGGTCTCTTTTAGCTTTAACCTTCTAGGAATCTGACTCCCAATTTCTCCCAGTCTCTCCTCTCCTCTATGCTGTCGCCAGATCAATCTTACTAAAGCCATAGCAGGGACAGAAAGTAAGGCAAACCTAAGAAATCTGGAGAGTTATTTACTGTGTGGGAAAATGAGAGCGATGGATGGTCCTAACATGTCAAGCCTAGGAACCCTACATGATGACCACAACTGACAACTGACAAAAACAGAAGTGGAAAGGAAAAGCAGTCTGAAAGATGAGGGCGTGGTGGATAATTTGTTTTATTTAGTTTACCATCAGCATCTGGAGTCCTTCTTACTTGGAGGAACGCCCCATTCTATGTTGTATTTGCAGTGTTGCTGAGACTAGGGAAGCTGAAGCAGGGAGGTATTCTACCTGCCCCCCAGCAGCTACAACGTGACTTATGACCCAAGCTTGGCCACCTGGCCACACTTCTCTGAACTTTGAATCTTCAGGGAATGAAATGTAACGTAGACAAGTTTAGAATTATTCAGAGCAACAGAAACAGTAGGTGTCCAATCACAGTGGGTCCCTGATGGAGCTTGGGGGTATGGGAGTCCCTACCATAGTGATGGTGGCCATTGCAGATCATTCCTGAGGCACAGACTTGGTTGTGGTGCCTGCTGCCTGGCTTTCCTAGGTTGAAACCCATTTTCCACATCCAACTCTCCAGCTTTCCTGTCAACTCTGTATCCTTCCAGTGAATTCTCTTTTTTTCTTAAATGTCTCGCAATTTCTGTTGTTTACATCAAAGTACTCTGATTAAGATAATGGTTTGTTGTTTTTGAAGTGTCACCTGGAAACAGTTGTCAAGGGTGCTTTGTAAGTTACGAAACAATCTAAGAAACTTAGTACAACAGCCTAGAGTGGAACGAGTCAGAGTTGTGTCTTTTTTCTAAGTCCCCACCTATACCACAGACCACTGAGGGAAGAGAGACTCACAGACTCACCTTAATGCAGTCATCAAAGACGCCAACTGGAGGGGCACCTGAGTGACTCAATTGGTTAAGCGTCTGACTTTGGCTCAGGTCATGGTCTTGCGGTTTGTGAATTCAAGCCCTGTGACAGGCTCTGTGCTGACAGTGTGGAACCTGCTTCAGATCCTCTGTGTCCCTCTCTCTCTTCCCCTACCCTGCTCGTTCTCTCTTTCTCTCTCTCTCTCTCACGAATAAATATTTCTTTAAAAAGATGCCAACTGGAACAAATAGCAGTGCGTCCTATATACCAATGCTCCCTCTCCACCTGCTTTTGTTCTGTCACTCCTACCATATCTTCTGAGGATTGCGTTGCTGCCCAGATTACCTGCTATCTTTCTCATCGCGTGTCTATGGTTCCATACCACCACTAGCTCTTCAGAATCTCTCATGCACATCACTGCAAACCTTCCCTCTTCCTGGCATCTGGAGCCTCCAGCCTCTCCCAGCTGGACTGAAAGACTCAGATGTGAAGCAAGGCCATTCAGCCAAGGTCTGTGGGGCCAGGCTGTTTTGCCTCGCAGGCCCAAGAACCCCTTCTTGCTAAGCCAGGTGCTGAGCCCATCCTGAGACCTCACACATCTAGGAAGGAGAAGGATCAGACCATACCACTGCCCCCTCTCCTCTACCCTCCTCATCTCTTGGGATGACATCTTCTTCCTGTATTCTCTCTCCCTCAAGCCAGATTTCCCCCCTTGAGATTTGGCCTCTTTCCTGTTGCTTTAAAGATTCTTGCTACATTCTTACTATTATTCACCTTCAGTTCCTTCCCTTTTGTTTCAGAGGAAGAAGCGATTTTTTAAAAGTTTTTATTTATTTTTGAGACAGAGAGAAAGCACCAGCTGGGGAGGGGCAGAGAGAGAGGGAGACAGGAACCGAAGCAGGCTCCACACTGACAGCTGAGAGCCCAATGCAGAGCTCAAACCCACAAGCAGGGAGATCATGACTGGGACCGAGGTCGGACACTTAGCCAACTGAGCCACCCGGGCACCCAAGAAGCAGTTCTTTTGAAAAGCTAATCCTTCTATCATCTTTCCAGCCTCTCCCAGACTCTTTCTAAACACTCTACAAATACAAGTAAGACTTGGTCCCTGCACCTGTCAAGGTCACAGCCTAACAGAGAGGCAAAAGTATAAGTGAAAAAAAAAGTATAACAGAAACATGCTGTATGACTGAGACACATACAGGGTAATGAGGAAGCAGAAAGCAAGAGGGCATGGACAGAAGATTTCACAGAAGAGGGGAACATTTGAGCTCTGTTCTGAAGGACAAGACGAGTTCACCAGGCAGACAGAGAGGATGGCCTTCCTGGCATTCCTGTGTGGTGGGACTGATAAGAAATTCAATATGGCTAGAACACTGGATTGGATATTAGGCTAGAAAATTGGAGAAGAAAAGGAACTAGAATTTATTGAGCAGCTACAACATGCTGGAACTCGCTAAGCAATGATATGTTTATTTCGTTTAGACCTAAAGTAACCCTGTGAGGAGTGTATATTATTGTCTCCATTTTACAGAGAAACTCGGGATATTGGGAGACTATTGAAAGATTTAACATTGGAACCAAAGGAGTTCTACATATGGATTTGTATTTTATAAGGATAACTCTCAATCCTATCATTATCGGTGAGGAATGAAAATCTAAGTAGACTTTCTCCTACCCTCATGGAATTGAGATATTACTGGACAAAGTACAGTGCAGCTACCATTCACTTATTCAACAAATCTCTTTTGAGCACCTGCTAGGTGGCAGCGTAAGACAGGCGCTAAGAATTCAGCAGTGAACAGGCAGGCCAGGTATGGATGCTGAGCCCATTCGGGTGGGCCAGCTTTGGGTACAGTATTTGGCACATTCCAGGTAATGTGGGATGAATGAGTGTTATCCCTGTAGTCACGCCTTTAATGTTTAGTAGGGTTCAAAGTATCGTGCACTGTCAGAAAAGAAAAAATTCTGTTTGCAAACAAGCACATTTGTGGAGAAACAATTCTTTAGTTTCCTACAATTTCCCCTCTAGATACCTATAAATCCGCATGGAATTAGCAGCAGCTCTCACTCTGTCTGTCTCTGCCCCACCTCCCTTCCCCTTGGTTTTTACTTCTCTCTTCCCTACCCTCAGAGTCCCTATTCTTTTTCCTCTATGCTCTGGCCCAAGATTCCAAGTAACCAATTCCATCTTTGATTTAATTGTGGGGCTTTTTGGAGGAAATTGAGGTGACCTTAAGAAGTCCTTCGGGTTTGGGGCACCTGGGTGGCTGTCAGTTGGTTAAGTGCCAACTTCAGCTCAGGTAATGATCTCACAGTTGGTGAGTTCAAGCCCTGCGTGGGGGCTCTGTGCTGACAACTCAGAGCCTGGAACCTGCTTCCCATCCTGTGACTCCCTCTCTCTGCCCCTCCCCCCGCTCATGCTCTGTCTCTCTCTCTCTCTCTCTCTCTCTCTCTCTCAAAAATGAAAGAAACATTTAAAAAATATTTTAAAAAAAGAAGTCCTTTGGGTTCAACATATAGAGAATAAGGAAATAAATGGGCAAATGGCCTCCCCAATCCCACTTTGAATGAAACATCTAAAAGACAACCCTCTCTCTGCTAGTGTTATCTTAACAGTGTAAACCACATGCCTCATTCTAGCACAGTCTGTCTCTTCTCCCCACCCTACCAAAGAAAGCCTTCTACTACCTTCACTTTGGCTCATGGCCCTATTCCAGGAAGAGAGTGAGAGGGAGAGAAACCCTCATTTTGCCATAAATAAATGGATAGTTATACTGACCAGAATGAAGAATTTGCCTCAGAAGAGAGCACTGTGATGGGAGCAGAAGAAAAATTCAGGAGGACTACAAAGCAGCCTCCCAAAGATTGACTCCTTCCGGTTTGGAAAGAAACAGATATGAAATGGGTTCAGCTGGAGGCTGAGGACAGAGAGCACGATCTCCTAAATTCCTTTATTCTGAAGGAGTATAGGATTCCATACCCACCTACCAGTAACCAGGGGGAAGCCTGATTGGTTCTCTTCTAGAATGGTCATTGTCCCACTGTTCTTTGTTTATCAGGCTCTGAGCTCTGCTGTCTCCAGCCCTGGGAAAAGCCTACAGCTGTCACCCTGACTGTGATGTTGCCGAGTGACCAGCAGGGGGCAAACTGAGACTACTGAGCTCTAACCATGTCTCGTCCACCTAGTTTCCATGGAGCCAAACTCCGAATGTCAGAGCTGGAATCTGGCTTTAGAAATCATCCAAGCCTTCTGATCATCTTCATTTACAGAGAAGAAAACCAAAGTCTAAAGAAGAGAAATAAGGTGTCAGGGCTACATAGTGAGTTAATGGTAAAGTAGGGACCAGAAACCAAGTCCAGTCCTCTACGTGTTCCAGCACACCAAGCTTTCTCCTTTCTCATATGTAATTCTAGAATACACTGTTTTTTAATGATATTTTTTCCTATGAAAAGGACTTGTGTCTCCAATTACACTGTAAGCATTCAGGGTCAGGGACTGTGTTTTGGACCAGCCTTGTATATCATCTCCTTCAGCACATAGCATGTGGCTCTGCACGTAGCCTATGTCTGATACCAGATTGATTTCTGTTGGTTTTTTTTTTTTTTTTTTTTTTTTTTTTTTAGTATTTCTTAACATTTATTTATTTTTGAGAGAGAGAGAGAAAGACCGTGTGAGCAGGGGAGGGGCAGAGACAGAGACAGAGTCACATAATCCGAAGCAGTTCCAGGCTCTGAGCTGCCAGCACAGAGCCCGACACGGGGCTCAAACCCACAAACCATGAGATCATGACCTAGGCTAAAGTCCAACACTTAATCGACTGAGCCATCCAGGCGCCCCTGATATCAGACTGATTTCAACAAATACTGTGAAACTGCTATGTGACAGGCCCAGCAATGATTCCTGAGAATACAGAGAGGAAAATTTACTGTCCCTGCCCTCAAGGAGCTCTTTATCTGAGGGAATAGTCAGCTATGTCAACAAACAGCTATAATTCAGGACAGGAGATGGGTTTTTCAGTGGTGCAGGCATAGTGAACTGGAAGGCCAGAAGCGAGAGTGACTATCTAGATGGGATGTAAAATGCGGTCCTAAAGAAAGGATGAGAACTCACCAAAGAATGGGAATTCAAATACAGGGAATAGCAGAATAAGTCAACACACAGAAATGTGGAGACATAGTGTGGTAAGTGAAAATGATTGCTTCTGAGTAGCTGGAGCATAGTATATGTAAGAAGTTAGAATGGGGGAGGGGGAATAGTAAATAAGACTAGAAAGGTAGTTTGAGGCTAGCTGTAAAGTTGATGTCTGTCCATTCATTCATTCAGTCAGTCAATAAACAGTAAGAACCCCCATGTGCAACGCAGCACTGTTGTTGATGATGATGGGGGGATGATAATAATATATGAGGTAATAATAACAGTGATGAAAATACTAATGTGGTTAAATTCCAAGGATTGGAGTCTTAAGTCTAGGGTTCACTTCTCACATGAATCAGATCATCCAGGTAAGTATTCTATCTTCCATTTATTTTCATTTATTTAAAAAAACAGTCGGGATTGGCTCCATCGGTGGAACATGCCACGGGGTCGTGAGTTAAAACCCCACGTTGGGTGTAGAGCTTACTTAAAATTAATTAATTAAATTTAAAAATTCAGTAAGACTCTACTATGGGCAGGCACTGTCTTTAGGAGCCAGGAGTATAGCAGTGATCAAGAATTAAGGGGGCACCTGGGTGGCTCAGTTGGTCAAGCGTCTGACTCTCAGGTTTCAGCTCAGGTCATGATCTCGCGGTGGTGAGATTGTTCCCGGTGTAGGGCTCATACTCAGTGTGGACCCTGCTTGGGATTCTTTCTCCCCCTTTCTCTCTGCACCTCCTCTGCTCCTGTGTGCACTCTCTCAAAATAAATAAATAAACATTTAAAAAAAAGATAACCCGGAAAAAAAACTTTAAACTCTGCATATTGCTGGAGAAAACACAGAGATAACTGGTGGCTCTTCGTTCCCATCTTTGGGTGGGTACAGTGCCTGCCACCGCCTGGCTGTGGGACCCAAGTTATATGGCACCGTTCTCTGGCACTCTAGCTACATCTTCACAGACCTATAGACAGAAATCTCTGAGGACAAGCTGCTCTCCAAAGGTCCCCTGAACATGGAGGAGGCAGTAGCATAAGTTCCTTTGGCTTGGCTGGTGATGGCACTTGCAGTAGGGAGGCCTCTGGCCGGTAGCAGAGCTTAGGGTCTGGATGAAGGATGATCCCACGCTACCTTCCAAAGACACTTGTTTCCCTCGTGAGGGCCCTGTGAAATTAAGGGCTATGCCTTCCCTCATCCTGGTTCCTTATACCTCTCTCCATCAGAATTTCTGTTTGCAGGCTGTTCTTGGAAGAGAGGAGGGCCCACTACGGTTAAACAAACAAACAAACAAAAAAAGACTTAGACATGTTCATGAAGCCACACTAAAAACCCATACAAATAAATACTGGTGAGCTTCAAGTTCGTTCTACAAACATTTATTTAAGCCAACTATATGCACAATATCTGGAGAGTCAAAGGAATATGTCCTGAAGCAATAATAGGTTTTAAATAAAGGTTTGTTACACAGATAAGTAACTCTAACCTGGCTGAAGGGTGGGAGTGGAGTGGGGATTGTTCAATTTACAAATAAATTAACTCTGACTGTTCCTTCAAATAAGACTTTCCTCCCGCTGTACCTAAACTGGACCCAGCTTTAAAGACTCAATTTGTTCACATCATCAGGACATCATCAAGTAAAGGCAGTGTACTAGAGCTGATTCTAAGTGTTAAATTCTCAGGAATTTTGCAAGCTGGTTGTTTAACACTATCATTCTCAACATTAAATCATATAAACTCACAAGTAAGTTATATTCAAAACATTCAAACTCTTCAACCCCTAATTATATTCCTGCGCTTCACCATCAGTGTTCTTGAAATTATTTACATGTATTGGACCCGCTAATGGAAATACTAATAATGGTGTCCTATCGTCAACTCCACATTCAGTGATGTCACATTGCTAGCCTGAAATTGGCCACGGTGGGAGTATCTACACCATGGAAATTGGCAACTGCTATAAACCAGGGCTTTTTTTCCCCTAGAGAGCTGGTTGTGACACATTTATGAGCACACCGATGTAGAGTCTATTATGTAGTCCTCTTATATTCACTCTTAGGTCAATCCGCTTTTAGAATCTTACAGAATTAAGTGGACTGGGTTAAGAAGTCTTTGCTTTATGCTAATCTCTCTGATCCTTATCACTATGCTCAGTTTTCATAATCAAGGAGCCTGTAGCCCAGGAGGAGGTCTTAGCCACATAATGTCACAAGAAGACTATTTGAAGGAACAAGGCTATTCTTGGACAAAACTTTATTTAGCACCTACTGTGTGCAAAGCTGTGTGTGAAGGCTAGGGAAGATAGTAGTCTGTGTCCTCTAGGAACTCACTTTAGAGGAGGTGACATGAAACCTTTGATGATACAAGGTGACAAGTGGTATGTGCTACAATGGAGACACAGAAGCATGGAGCAAAGAGAAGCTAACTCAGACACCATGAAACAGACTTCAACGAGAACCTGGCCTACCAGCACCAGTGTCTCTCTTGTTCTCCACTGTGTCCCTAGCACCTAGCACAGTGCCTGGCACAGGGTTGGATGAATGAAGGAGGGAGCAGTTTTAATCCTGGAAAAAGTAAGGCTGCCAGATAAGAAAGGGTAGAGGGAGGGCATTAGAAAAACATAGCACATGCAGAGACATGGGAAGCAAAAGCACTCAGTGAGTTTGAAAAGGGAAAATATAATGTGGCATGACGGGTCCAAGAGCCAGAACTAGTAAGGATGCAAGTATGGAAGAGGAGTCCTCTGTCTCAAATCTCTAGAGAGTTCTCAAAAGACAAAAGGAGTTGGCTTACTCTCTGCATCCTTGGGGGCAGAGCTAGGGGCAGTGAGGGGAGTCACGGAGAATCAGATATCAGTTAAAGAACTTTTTTTTTTAATGTTTATTTATTTTGAGAAAGAGAGAGAGAAAAAGAGAGCTTTGCTAGCAGGGCGTGGGAGTGGGGGGTGGCAGACAGCAAGAGGGGGAGAGAGAATCCCAAGCAGGCTCTGTGCTGTCAGCGCAGAGCTGGATGCAGGGCTTGAACTTAAGAACTGTGAGATCATGACCTGAGCCAAAATCTTGAGAGCTGGACACTTAACCGACTGAGCCACCAAGGCACCCCAGTTGAAGAATTGTCCAACAGTGCATTGAATGGTCTGCCTTGGAAGGCAATGAGCAAGTTCCCTAAGAAGGAAGCAAACAGGTACCAAACTTGTAACAAATTGCTATGGGTACTTTTTTTTTTTTTCTGAATAGATTTTGGAAGAATTTATCAAGTCTCCTTTTCAAGGACAACCATCTTCCTGGAGAACTATCTTCAACAATTCTACAGAAGACTCAGAGATTTTCCTCAAATGCTTGCTTCTTATGTCAATCATTGATTAAAACCGAGGACAATAGGGGTGCTGAAGCCTCCCCCGTGAAAGAATAATATCTTTTCAAATCACTGAGGTCTTCACTCATCCACGAAGCAATCATTTATTCCATTTCTTTGTGTGTCAGGGGCCTTGCTAAGTGCTGGAAGTACAGATACAAATGAAAAAAGGCTCCTGCTCCCCACAGTACTGAGTGGAAATGCAAATATTTACTCCAAAATGCAAATAAATATTTACACGCCAGTAGCTATAATACAAAGTGCTCTGGGAAACACAAAGACCAAAAATTTGCTTTGCTTGGGGGACTCAGGGAAGGCCTTGGAGAAGAAAGTGACTCAGAGCTGACTTTTGAAAGTGAAAAGGAATTCACTAGATAGAGAAGGAGAAAGATGATGCAGGCAGGAGGAAAGCATATACAAACATGTGAAGGTGTGGGAAATCACAGCCAATTTGGGGAAGTGAGTAGTGAAGTGTAGGGTCGATGGGAGTGGTAAGTAGGAGCCAAAATGCCCACAGTCCTGAATCCAATGTTACCAGTTTTGGATTTTATTCTGTATATGATAGGAAACCAATAATTTTTTTCTGTTATTTATTTAATAAACTTTTCATTTTGGAAAGGCTTTTTTTTTTATTTTGGAAAGATTTTAGATTCATAGAAGAGTTACAAAGATAGTAGAGTCTTATCTAAGAACCCTATATCCTCTACCCTACTTCCCCCAATGCTAACATCTTACATAGCCAGGGAACCTTTGTCCAAATGAAGAAACCAAGATTGCTACATTACTATCAACTAAAGTATAGACTTTGTTCACCAGTTTTTCCACTAATGTCCTTTTACTGTCCCAGAATCCAATCCAGGGTACCACATTGCATTTAATGTTATATATTTATCTATTTCCAATCATGGATTTTAAGGGGAAAGTGATGTGATCAGATTTGTCAGTCGAAATAATCAGAATAATTCTTAGGGCACATGGGAGGAACATAAATTGAAGGGGCCCAGGTTAGGGGTGGCAGCCTTGCTTAGAAGCTGTTGGCAAAATCCCGGTAAGGGATGACAATGGCCCCAACTCTGGGAGCAGTGAGGATGGAGAGAAGGATTGAGACATTTTGGGGTTTCATGGTAGAGACCTTTCCTGAAGTAAAATGGGCAGGATATAGGACAGGCCAATCTTAATTCGTCTCTTACAACTAAGACACGGATATATATGTATAGCAGACTTTAAATAAAGATGGAGAGGGGCACCTGGGTGGCTCAGTCGCTTAAGTGTCTGACTCTTGATTTCAGCTCAGGTTATGATCTCATAGCTTGTGAGATCAAGCCCTGCGTCAGGCTCTGGGCTGACAGCACAGAGCCTGCTTGGGATTCTCTCTCCCTCCCTCTCTCTCTCTGCCCCTTCCCCATGCACACTCTCAAAATAAATAAACATCTAAAAATAAATAAACAAAGATGGAGAAAGGAAAAGATCTCTGACTCAGAAACTTGGGATGAGACTATTTCTGCAATTAAGCACTAAATTTAACTGCGCTTCCTGAAAGGCAAGGCAAAAAGGGAAGCACGATGACACGCATAGCTCTCATTATCTGTTAAAATAAGGTATACTCAAGGGAGAGAAAGAGACTGGCCGGATTGGAGTGGGAGAAATTAAGCCTGAAGGGCACCTTTGGGGCAGATCATGCTTGTCCCTGATTCGGAGAGCCCCGGGGAAGTTCTGTCTCTGAGATCACTGGTTCCTCCCCCCTGCTCTCTGTTCTGGAGGGGATGGCCTGGCAGCACTTGGGAATGGGGAGCCCAGCCTTATCACGGGAAGCTATCTTTCCAGAAGTGTGCAGAGCTAGAAATGATTCTCTACCAGAGTGGGATGTGGCTTGGCCTCCCATCTCACCTCTCACTCTTCTGGGTGCTCACTGGGCTTTCCAGTAGCTCTGCAAGAGAAGCTGGGCAGGAAGCTGAGATCCAAAGCAGGATGGATGAACTTCACCAAAATGGCCCAGCAAGCTAGGGAGAGAGCCGGGAGAGACCCAGGCTTTGGATTTCAGAGCCTGGGTGTTTCTTATCTGGAAAGCTCAAGCGTCCTACTAATTCATGCACTCATTCCACACACGGTATGGAGCATTAATCATGGGTTTCAGGGCGGCACCCACAGGGAGCTCACGTTGGTGGGAAAGGTGACTGACAATCAGCTCTCACTGAAGAGGAATGAACGCGGTCATCACTCTCAGAGAGGTGGGAGCCTTACCTGCAGAGACAAAGGAGAGACCATGTCCTCCTTTGGGAGTGGGAGGGGGAAAGGTAGAGAAAGACTTCCAGAGGAAGGGCCAAGAATCCAGCTGGAATGGATTTCAACCTAGGCACCTAGCGTGTGGGTAGGAAGGGGAACTGGTAAGGGTATTCTAGGTGCATGGGATTACGACCCCTTCTTTTTGAGATGTGAGTACTTTGACGTTCATTACCTCATTTCATCTTCGCAAAAAGAAGTGGGGAGATATTAAGATCCGCATTTTAGATCCTGAGATGGCGTGTCCAAGACCACAAACAGAATTAAGAATGGCAAGTGTCCTGCCTGACTCCATCGAGAGTGATGTGCACGCACCGCCCAGAGCCCTACCCTGAGCGCCTCGCGGGTCCCGCAGCTCGCTTCGCCTCTCCCACCCGAGCATCTCATCCTTCCCAGCCCCCAAGTTTCACCTGAAGCCTAACTGGGTTGCGTCCTCCTGCTCTCTGGGCGCCGCGGGGAGTCAGGGGTTAAAGCCCGTGGCCCGGGTGGCCCCTTCCCCCTCCCCAGCCCTCTCGCCTCCTCTCGGCGCCGCGCCTGGAGCGTGCGTCCCAGAGACCCGCACCAGAGAGGAGGGGTAAAGTGGGCCTGTTTCTCGGGTGGCCAATCCACCGAGCCCGCGGTGCCCCAGAGGAGGCGCCAGCGCTAGGCCAGCGCCAGGCCGGGGCTGCCTGCTTCCCGCGGCAAAGTACAAATGCGCCCGAGCGCGGCGCCTGGCGCCCTTGGCGTGCACAGCCGGCCCGCGCTCAGCCAGCCCCCGTGGCAGCCGCGCCGTCGCCGCCGCCGCCGCCGGTACCGCCGCCCCGCCGGGCCCCAGGACCCCGCAGCCCGACCCCGAGCCCACCGAGCAGGGGGCGCCGGCCGATTCTAGCCCGCGCGCCGGGAATCGCCCGCTGCTCCCGCGCGCCTCGCCCAACGCTGCGCGCTCTGCAGACCCCTGTCCTCCCCGTCTTTCTCCTCCTCCCCTCCCTCTCACCTTCTCCTTTGCTTTTATTGCTTTCCCTTCTTGCCGTACCTTCCTCCATCTCTCCATCTCTCTGTCTTTCCTTTTCCCTTGTCCTCTTTCTACCTTCCTCTTATTCCCACCTTGGACCTCTCTTTCTGTTCTCACCGCCTACTCGACCCTTCTCTGACTCTCCACTGTAGCAGCAGCCCCCCCCCCCCCCCTGGTTGCTTTTGTGCCCCTGTGCCTCAGTGTCCTCATCTCAGTTTCTCCCGACGCCCCTCCTGGCTCAGCGCCTGGCGGCCTGGCCCCGGGGGAAGGAAGGATGGTTCCCGAGGTAAGGGTCCTCTCCTCCTTGCTGGGACTCGCGCTGCTCTGGTTCCCCTTGGATTCTCACGCCGGAGCCCGTAAGTAGGGGAGGGGAGGGCTGGATAAGCAGAGGAGGGATGCGAGCCCCTGGGATGTGCAGGGAAAGTGCCAGGACTTGGGACCCCATACTGTTCTGGCAGCCTTCCAGCCAGCACCTGTGCGGGGAGAGTGGAGACTCCTCTGCCGACCAGTATGGGCTGATGAGTCTGGGATACTGGGGGGAACTTGGCAAAACTCAGGGCCAGGGGGGCTGCTGCCAGGGACCTGAGGAGAGGGGGACTGAGGGCAGTGGGAGAGAAGGCAGGACACTGTGCGCATGTGTGTAGGCTGGTGGTGGTGCTTCATATTCTCAGCAGAGAGCAGGGTATGTTTGGCTGCAAGGGTGTGAAGAAGGTGATGGAGATGTAAAGACTATTGTATTCAAAGGGAGCCGGTGCAAAGAAAGAAGAGCTCGCTAGGTAACCTCATTCTGTTATCCGTTGTGATCCTCACGTGACTCCCAAGAGGTGGGTACTATCATTTGCATTTTACAGATGAGAAAACTTAGGGTAACAGAAGAAACTTGCTGAAGTTTACAGAGCTAGTAAGCCATCCAACGCCAGAGCTCTCCAATTCCAAATCCTATGCTTTTCCCCCTGCTGCACAGCAAAGCATCTGGAAGGAACCCTGATTTGGAGCTGTAAGACCCTGGGAGGCAGCAGGGCACAGGGAGATAGACCAGTCTTCACTATCCCAGATCTTCTGAATACCAGCTGATGGAGGGCACCTCTCTAAGCCTCAGTTTCCCAATCTATAAAATGGGAGTCAAAAATCCCAGGACTGTTGTGAGAATTAAATCAGAGAAAATATAATAAAGCAACTAGCTGGTACATGGTAGCGTCTTAAAAAAAAAAATCAGTTCCCGAATTCATGCTTCTCCACTTAGTGTAACCTCAAACAGTTTATATAATCTCTCTGCAGCTCAGTTCCCTCACTGCCTCTGCCAGAGGCTCCTGGACCTCCTCTCCATCCCCAGTCTCTTAGAATACTGTGAGGATGGAAAACAAAACCAAGATTCTCTTGATGAGAAGGAAGGAGTTTAGTTCAAACCCTGAAATACCTGATAAAGAAACTGAGGACAAGGAGGGGCAGTGGTTTGCTCCAGGTTACACAGCGCAGAGCCTCGGATGAAGACCCCAGGTTCCCAACTCCCCGCCTAGCGCTCTGCCCTCCCCACAGCTCCACTCCCCCATTGCTGCCTTTCTTTGGCACACGACTTTCCTGAGCTGGCAGTGCTGGATTTTGTTTCATTCTTGTCTCTGCTTGTAAGGGCAGGCTGCAAGTCTGGTCGTCTCTGGGCTGCCCTTAGCATGAGACTCATAGAAGTCCTTAGTAACAAGTAATGGAAGGAACTCTGTTGGGTTCAAGTCCTGCCTCTGCCCCTTAGCGGCTGTGTGACTTCTCATAAGTCACAACTTCTCTGAGCCTCGATTTCATCACCTAAGACACATACTTACCTGGAACCCAAACAGTTCTTGGGAGGATTAAGGGAAGTGACTGTGTTCAGTCAGCCAGCACAATGCCTAGTACTCAGTAAATTCCTCCTCCCCTTCCTTGGGCCCTGGAGGTTTCCTCCTAACACTTACCTGTTGTTTCTTAAAAGGGACTTAGTACAGAATGCCCTTAATGCCTGCCTCCCTTCCTCTTGGCACATCGTTCTTAGCTCCCAAGGTGTTTCTCCGGGTACCATTGCCCCTGATGCATCTTGGAAAGATGTCCTAGAATCAGATCGTTGTGCAGGATTGCTCTTGTCCTACCCACACCCCTGCTCTTGGCCTCCCATATCTTGTCAGGCCTTCACCACCTTGCCAGGTCAAACTTCTTCCAGCAAACTTTCCCTGGCCACCTGATCCACTCTGCTCTCCTTCCTCTGTGCCTCCACTGGCCTTCAGGCAGTGTCTTAGCGACAGACACACAAGAAAACAACTCAGAGCAGACTTGAGTTAAAGTGAGGTGGACTGGCATTCAGAGGGGTATGTTCAGATTCTGGGATGTCAGAGCTGAAAGAGCCTTTGAATATCACCTGCTTCTGGGGCACCTGGGCGGCTCAGTCGGTTGAGCACCCGACTTCAGCTCAGGTCATGGTCTCACATTTTGTGAGTTTGAGCCTCACGTTGGACTCTGTGCTGACAGCTCGGAGCCTGGAGCCTGCTTCGGATTCTGTGTCTCCCTCTCTCTCTGCCCCTCTCCTGCTCATGCTCTGTCTCTCTCTCAAAATAAATAAACATTAAAAAAAATTTAGAAAATCGTCTGCTTCTACCCGCCCCCCCAATTTTCCTATAGTTAAACTGAAGCCCAGAAAGTGGGAGTGACTTGCCCAAGTTCACACAGCAAATTTATTAAAGAATAGATTTGTTGCTTATGGGTTGTGTGAATTTGAACAGATCACTTCCCTGCTCGGAGCCTCACTTTGTCTAGTGCTGACAATCTATGAATCTAGGAACAATCCTATTCTTTTTTTTTTTTTTTTAACGTTTATTTATTTTTGAGACAGAGAGAGACAGAACATGAACGGGGGAGGGGCAGAGAGAGAGAGGGAGACACAGAATCGGAAGCAGACTCCAGGCTCTGAGCCACCAGCCCAGAGCCCGACGCGGGGCTCAAACTCACGGACCGTGAGATCGTGACCTGAGCTGAAGTCGGAGGCTCAACCGACTGAGCCACCCAGGCGCCCTGGAACAATCCTATTCTATAGTCATTTGCCAGAGTCCTATTTGGAGGTGTCTTGTGATGGTCCTTGTCTTAGTTCAAGTAAGATCTAAGGCCCGTTGTACATAAGAAATCTCCTGGTGACACCTTAGGTGCTTTCAGAAGTGATACCAACGGATGGGAATTCTCAAGTCTGTGTCATGTCAGACTCCTGAGGTGGCTCAGCCCTGCGGAATGCCAAAGGCCTGTGAACACACATGGCAGTTTGCTCCTCAGTTACAGTGCAAAAAGGCTATTCAAACAAAGGTTATTCTGTCCTTGGCTCCGTTTCCAGCCACAGATTGAATTCAACCCGGACTGAGTCTCAACTCTGGCCACAGGCTGAGCCCTGATCCTCAAAGCCCTGACCACGGACTTAACCCCGATTCCAGGTCTGTGACCTGGTCACTGACTGGTACTGACCCCAGCCCCAGGTGAAGACACATACATGTATGATGTTAGTCAGTTTGGGTATCCATTTCTCTGTGGAATGAGAACCGGCCTAGTATCTTGACTCCCTCTCCGGTACTCTTCCCCCTATGTCAGTGCCTCTTCCTTGTGCTCCTCCCTTACTATTGCCACCCCCCTCCTGCCCGTAAGGTATCCGGCTCGCTTCTGCTTTCTCTTCCCTCCCGCTGTCCAGTCCTGCTTTCAAGAGACAGTCAGTTATCAGGTAAAACCGTCAATTGCTCTAGCCTCTCTCCAAAGGTGATGTGAACTGTGGGAATTGAGGCTTCTGTTCCCAAGTGACAGAATCCCAGACTGCAGAAGCAGAGATAGGGCAGGAAGGGAGCTCCCATCATATGAAGTAGTACAGAGGACAAACTTGGAATCAGAAGGTCAGGGCCTCAGTCTGGCTCTGCTACTAATTCCAGCCACGCAGACACCAGACAAGTTGCCTTTCTCTCCCCCCCTCAGTTTTCCCAGCGGTAAAGAGAGATGGTTGACCCCAAGAGACAATCACTGAGGACACTTCTGGCTTTAATATCCCATGATTCTAAGACTCTAAGATCCAAAGATGCTGTTGCCTTGATTCTGAGTCTGTTCTGGGCTTCGGGAAAGGAAGTCAGGGTGTTTAGGTCTGCAGCCTTGTACTCCTGTCCTGCTAGGGAGGAGTCAATAGATCCTCAGACACCAGGAGTGGCCCCTCCAGTACTTAGGAGGCCTAGAACAGTGGGTGTGTAGGGGGACCCACCGGCAGGGACCCTGCCCTGCTTTTCAGCTTAGTTGCATCCCCATCTACCTGTCCAGATTTACACGGGGGAGGGGGACACCTGAGTGAAGGCTTGACATCTGGCTCCAGGCAGGCCCCTCTCTGGGTCGGTCTAGGTGGTTCTGCACTTCCTCACTCCCACCAGTAGAGGTCTCTGTCTCACTCACTGGCTAGCTGGCTGCTGAGCAGGAGCTGGGTAACAGCTGCGCAGTTGTTCCAGCTGTTGCACCTGTTCCAGGACTGGCCTCTCAAGTTCCCCCAGCCACCAGCCATGGCGCCGGTCTCTGGGAGAGGGATCTTGAATCCCTTGGACTCCCAAAGAAAAGGACTGATGTGAGAGCGGTGCCCCTGGGAGATGCAGTGCTGAGATCATTTCAGGCAACCCCCTAGAGGGGATCTCATCCCATCCCAGAGAAGGTGGTTCCAGTCTTCTTATGTTACCCATTCTTACAGCTGGAATTCTTCCTTATATCTCACCTGGATCCTTTTGTTCGCAATTCAAAGCCATTTCTTCTGGTCCTGCCCCCTTAGGGAAGGGGTGTTCCTATAAGCACCCCCCTCAGGTCTGAAGACTGCCACTGGAGTTTGTGCTAGCATAAATCAATGATCTTAGGCAAGTCCCAACCTCTCTTCTCGGACTCAGTTTCCACATCTGTAAAATAAAGGATTGGATGTCATCTCTCAGTCCCTAACTTTCTAAGATTCTGTGAATCTAAGTATCTATGTCCAAGGCAGAACAGAATGTAAACAGTCTCATCTGTGCCCCCCCCCCTCCCCGACACTTGCTGGTAACAGAGCTGCCTTACCTGGTTTGACAGCTCTCTCATTTCAGGTCCTTCTATACTCCTGAACATCCATCATGTGCCAGAGAAGAGGAGTCAGGTTCAGAGAAGTGAGGGCCCTTTCCCTAGGTCATACAGCTTAGCTACTGAGGACCTGAGGTTTTCACTTCTGATTCCCTTAGGAGGCCTCCCCCATTGGGTGCCAGTGCCCAGAGCAGAGCTTATGTCTTAGAGGGAAGCAAGTTTGTTTGCATGAAAGGGAACTATAAATAAATAATGGCTGTGTGGGCGCAAGGGAAAAGATGTAAACTTTCTCACATTCCTGCGCAGCTGGCTCGCTCAGGTTTCTTGAGTTCTTGCAGGCTGGGGACAGGCCAGCCACAGTCCCAGGCCTCTCTCCTCACACCCCAGATCCCCTGGTCCCTTCCAGCCTCCCCTGCATCCCAGAAGCTTCTTTTTGGTTGTCTTTTCTGTTTCTTCTTGGAAGAATTCCCAATCACATTACCCACTCCTAACTATCCCCTATGAGGCCTTTATAGCATGAGAGTTTCAAAGCAGACTGTGGGATGACCTTGAATGGAACAGATTGGAAACTTTGACTTACATGTGAAGATCATGGAATCGCTCATCCCCTTACCTACCTGGGCTTCTGCCCTTTTTTACATGGTATTTGGCTTGGGAGTTTAGATGGCGAGGGCTGGAAAGGGGAGGTCAAAGGCTAGTTCCGGTTAGGTGGCAAGGTCAAAGTGCTAAGGGTCAAAGTGCTAAAAGTGCTATCTTACCACATGATGAAGTATTTTCTTTGTTAAAGAGGTTTCCAGGATTAAGGACCATCAATCACCTCCTCTTCCAGAACTTCCCCTCTCCGCTGACTCAATTCTTTCATGGCGCGTTCATTTATCGAGCACCAACTCTGTGTAGGACCTGTGCAGAGCACTGGAGACCCAAAAAGTAATGAGATGTGGTCCCTGCTCTCAAGAAGCTCACAGTTTAGTAAGGAAGAAGAATGCACTTAATAAGTACTTCAAACCCAGTGACAGGAGTTGTCACAGAGGGCTGAACTCAGTTCTGTGGGAGCCCTGAGGAAGGACTGGCAGCTGGCCTGGAAGGGTGGGGCGGCTTCACCGAAAGGGCAGCATCTAGACAGGCTTTTGAAGAATGAGAATGAGTTGGCCAAACATGGAGTTGGAGAATCACATTCCAAGTGAAGGAAACAGCATGGGAAGGAGCAGAAGTGCGAAAGAGCCTGGTGGGGTGGTGAAAGAGTGAGAGATTCAACAAGAGGAGGGGAGGCTGAAAACAAGGCCACCACTGACAGTGTTGCTGGAAAAGCAGGCAAGAGCCAGCTCATGGCAGTCTGAGGTGACATGATAAGATTTAGAGTCTATATGGTAAACGCTGTTGCCCTGAAATCAGATGGGACCAACTAAGTCCAGCGACTTTAAGTCAGTGTCAAGCTAGGGAAGAGCTTTGGCTATGGCCTATTCAAGTGGATGCTACGGGCAGGAAGGGGAGCTAGCACCCGGCATGTCCCAGCCACCTGCAGCGGCCTTGCGTGAACCACAGTCACCCCCACCTCTGTGCCTTTGCACGTAGCTCCTGACCTGCCTGACAGGTCCTTCCCCTCCATCTGCACCTTGTTAACCCCTCCAACATCCAGGTCAGGCATCTTTTCTGGGGGGAAGCCTTCCCCAAAGACTCTGTGCTTTCACTGTCATAGAACTTGTCACACTGTATGTACAGTTGATGCTTGAACAATGTGGGGGTTAAGGGAACCAAGCCCCTCAGAGTCAAAAACCTGCCTTTAGCTTTTGACTCACCCCAAAACTTAATAACTGGTAGCCTACTATTGACTTGAAGCCTTACCGATAACATAAGCAGTCAATCAATACATATTTTGTGTGTTATATGTATTACATATGGTAATCTTACAATAATGTCAGCTAGAGAAAAGAAAATGTTATTAAGAAAATCATAAGGAAGAGAAAATACATTTACAGTACCGCGGTGTAAAAAAATCCACATATAAGTGGACCTGTGCAGGTCAAACCTGTGTTGTTCAGGGTCAGCTGTATTATATCTATCCGTCTTCTTCATTAGGCTGTGAGCTTCTTGAGAATGGGGACTGTGTCTTAGTCATGGCCCAGGCCCACAGACTTGTAGAAGACTTGATACACAAAAGCTCAATAAATGAATGAATAGCAGGAAGTAACATTACTACACCTAATGATAATAACACTTTCTGTTTTTGTGTCAAGTGCTCCCCATTCACCTGGTTGTTCAGGCCTGAAACCTCAGTCCTACTACTGTAGACTGTTCCTTTATCCTCCCCGCCCACATCCAGCCTGCCCCAAAACCCGCCCACCATACCTCCTAAGTGTTCCTCAAATCCGCACTTTTGCCCGTGGGCACAGCTTCCGTCTTGGCGCAGGCCGGCATTCTCTCACAACCAGTGACTGCAACAGCCTCCCTGGTCTCTCTGCCTCCAGTTTTGCCCTCCACCTCCTCCAACCCATTCTCCACTCCTGTGGCCACACTGATAATGCTAAAAAATGCAAACCTGACCATGGGCATGCCCCGGCTTAAAACTTTTCTGTGCCTTTCTTTTGCCCTCTGGATTCTCAAGGCCCCTTGTGAGCCTCTCCCTCCCTCTCCAGCCTCCTGACCCCTTTCATCTCTGTATCCCATCCCTGAGGTCTGTGTAGGCAGAGGGGGTGTTGAGGGAATCTGGCTTGTGAGTGCGGCTAGGAGAGTGTGGGGAGCCACAGGAAACAGGGTTGGTGAGGTTGTAAATGACACCTGGAAGATGTGACCTCAGTGGCAGCTACCCTGATATTCATGCCCTAATGGGTGTCTGGGGGCTGCCCATAAAATTGTGGGAACAAATGGAATACCATGACAAACAGACTGTTAGGGAAGTTTGGAGTCAGCACCCAGATCTGCTTTTTGTTTTTAACCTACCATTTACATTTATTTATTTTTGATAGAGAGAGACAGAGCACAAGTGGGGGAGGGGCAGAGAGAGAGGGAGACACAGAATGCGAGGCAGGCTCCAGGCTCTGAGCTGTCAGCACAGAGCCCGACGTGGGGCTCAAACTCACAAATTGTGAGATCATGACCTGAGCCAAAGTCAAACGCTTAACTGACTGAGCCACCCAGGTGCCACTAACCTACCATTTAACAGAGCATCTAATACATGTCAGGCACTAGGCACGTTGCATATATTATCTGATTTAATTCTACAATAACCCTGAGAGGTAGCCAAAACTAATCCCGTTTAACAGATATGGAAACTGAGACCTGGAGCGATTAAGTAATTTGTCTAAACTCAGGCTACAGATAAAAGCCAAATCCAGTTTGAATCCTGACCTATCTGACTCAAAAGCCAGGGTCTTTGGACTATATACACACACCTACACGCATTTTGAGGGGTAGGAAGCCTGTCCAACTTTAATTCTTCTCTATCTAAAGCCTGGAACAGGGCCAACTGTCCTTTTCCTCCACTGCTGTCTTTTCCCTGAGTTAGACATCACTGCTAGGGGCCATTAACTCCAAAAGATCCTCAAGAGCAGGCCCAGTTGCCCCCTGAGTTGGGGAGAGGAATGTGGGTACAGGTGGATGGGATGAGGTACAGTGGTGGGTGGAAAGGGGCAGCGGGGCAGGCCCAAGGGCAGGGCAGGTGGGAGAAGGCCACAGAAGATCAAGGGAGCAGATGGGAAAGGAGGGGATGTGAGAGACAAACTTGGCCTCCTTCTTCATGTTACTCACTGGCTCCCTGAACCTTATCCTAGCCCACCTTGGAAGCCCCAAGAGCTTGGGTGTGTGGCACCACCAATATATCCTAAATCATGGAAGCTTGAAATGGTCAAATCTTAGAACCACAAAATCACAGAAGCTTCATGTTCTCATGAAATGTAGGCTCTTAGAAGCACAGAATTCTCAAATCTTCAATCTTAGAAACTTGCAGTCTTAGAATTGAGAAATCACAGACTCATAAGCAGTATCTGTGCAGAAACCTTTGGAGATCAAAGTTCACCACCCCCCTTATTTTGCAGAAGAGAAACTGAGGCTGAGAGAAGGAAGAGCAAGGCTTCCTCATTGTCACAAGGTGATTTGGTGGCAAAAGGAGTTAGAGCTCCTCCCAGCCATAAGCAAGGATGGGGGCTAAAGCCAGGACTGCAGGGATGGAAGAGGCTGCAGCCTGGCCGGTCCTCTTTCTGCTTGGCTTTGGCATGGCCTTGGGGCACTCACCTCCCTGGTATAAGAGGGAGCCCCAGGCAATGCCACCCTTCCTTGTGCCTCTCACCTTGGAAGGTGTGGTTGGGTGGGGTTGTGGCCGCAGGGCCTCCTGGGGTTGAGGGACCGGCCTGCCAGGCCCCACACGTTCTCAGCCACTGCCAGGTCTGTTGGTGGGGCAACCGGCTTCCTGGCCTGGGCATGGGCTGAGCCGTTCCCTCTGTCTCCGTGCTCTGAGCAGGCGGCAAGGGGGAGGGATGCCAACTGGCACAGGGGCCAGGCTACAGGGCCGCCCCAAGGAAGGTGGGAGTAGAGGGTTTCTTCAGCAAGGAGGCTCAGACTGAAGGCTTCTTCGAGGTTGTGTTGCAATCGGCCCCCTCCCGGGTGGGGGGAGGGGACTGAGGAAGAAAGACATTATTCAATCCTTGGAGAGTTGGGCTGGCTCTGACAAGCACCCCAGCTGGGGCTGGGTCCCGCCTTCTCTGCCAGCGGGGGCTGAGAGATAAACACAGCTCATTTGATACGGGCCAGCCTGGGCCTTGCTGGGAACGGGATCTGCTGTCTGATCCCCCCTCTACTTTAGGGAGCTGGGGAGGGGGTGGGGAGAGAACCAAGCCTTGTGCTGCTACAATCCCCAGCGGCCACTGAAGCACTCTGAGGGCATCATGACCAGGACTTCAAATCTTTGTTACTGGAGGCCTGAGAGGCAGAACAGGAGTCATGCAAGGAACCAGAGGGAGGCCGGTTCCAGCTTCTTACAGGGGAAACTTTCTGCAGGTTGGGAATGGCCCCTGAGCCTCTCTCCTCTGGAGGTGTGTGCCAGGGACCCGCCCCAGCACCCCCGACTTGGAGAGGGGATTTCTGCATTGCACGAGCTGCCCCTGCTGGTGTGCTGCTTTCAGCTCTCTGTGATTCTGTGTGGTCCAATATCTAACAGGAAGACTCTAGGAAGTGGGCAGGAGGAGGTATGAAAGGCACCTTCTAGATTCTAGACCAGTAGGGAACAGGGAAAGAAAATAGAGAACAGGGTAAGGTGTTGGCTGAGGCAGAGAGAGGAGCCCCTAGGCCCTGGGATTGGGCAAAAAGCCATGGAGTGGGGAGGTGAACTGCGGAGGGCTCTGCCTGGGAGTAGAGTCCTGGATTTAAAACGCTAGCTGGATGGCCTAGACAAGTGCATCCTCAGTTTTTCCATCTAGTTTTCTCATCATTACGGTAACAACCCCATGACCCTGTTAGAGGGACACTATCATCTATTCAAGATGACCCATCTTGCAGGGTCATTGTTACCACAATTATCATAATCCTAGCGCTTGACTAAGTGTTAGGAACTGGGCTAAGTAAGCCCTTGACAAGCATCATCCAATTTAACGTCCAAAACAATAATGCCAATGAGAGAATTAAGTAATTTATGTAAAGAGAAGATAGTCAATAAATGTTGGCTCCTTTTTCCATAGCTCAATCTCATCTAATTCCACAAACCTTGGGGATGTGCTAGGCATCCCAGTTCCTCCCTAAAAGAGTTTTCCTGTAGGACTGACAGCATCCCTTCTGGGCTGTAAAAATCACCAGGTACCTGTGAGGAGGAGATTTGGCGGGGACAGGGCAAAAGGCAGCAGGGTGAGGCACGGGGCTGTGAGCCAGACCTGGAGCTCCAACCCAAGCCTAGGTGGTGATCTGGTAAGAGGTGAGGGCAGGCGGGGAGACTGATTGGCTGTGTGAAGTGAGTGAGGAAAGCAGGGTTGCAGGAGATGTATCTAACCCACCTGGTGAAACAACCATTTCTCAGTCATTCCTGGAAGCATTCATCTGCATATAGACAACTGACATGCAGATCACAAAAGTAATCAACCATAGTGCATCCATAGTAGTCGCAATGACCATTGTTAAGGAAATTTAGGTGTCAGCTTTCTAAGAACTTTTCACTCCATAGCCCTTGTTTTCCCAGTTCAAACACTTTCCATCACAGCTTGCTGAGCTGTAAGGACACAGTACAGTATGAACACAGAAAAATTGCTCTGAGTGGCTTTATTGAAAAGGTGGGTCATAGGACCCAGAGATGGTGTGTGTGTGTGTGTGTGTGTGTGTGTGTGTGTGTGTGTAGGGAGAGGCTCAGCAGTGGGAAGGGGTGGGGTGCAGAGATGTAGTAAATAAATAAGCAAAATGGGACCAAGGGAAAGGAAGCCAGTGTTATTATGAGGACAGAAGGAGCTCTGGACTGAGAGTCAGGAAGCTTGGGCTAGCATCCCTCCTTGGTGACTGACCTTAAAGGTGTAATTTATCCTCTCAGGGCCTCAGATTGTTCACCTAATAACATTTATACCACAATTTAAATCTGTAAACACTTTCCCTGTCTGATCCCCCTAACTGCCCTATGAGAGAAGTGTTAAGGTTCAGAAGGGGGAAGTGACACATCCAAAGTCACACAGCAAGTGTGTGGACAAGCTAACAAACTCTGATATTCTGGGCCCCTGACTGGAGAGCACTTCTGGTGGATTCCCTTTCACCTAAGTGGTCCAGATGACGTCCTTCCTAGAGCCAGAAAGAAGAAGGGATGAAGCAGGGTCTTTGGGCTGGAGCCTCCTAGGACTGACAAAGTACTGGTTGGTTTGCCAGGCCCAGATATGTTCTGCCTTTTCCATGGGAAGAGATATTCCCCCGGTGAGAGCTGGCACCCCTACTTGGAGCCACAGGGCCTGATGTACTGCCTGCGCTGTACTTGCTCTGAGGTACGTTCCTTTGGCCACGTGACCACCTGTGACAGGTACGTCCGGGAGACCCTAGAGAAGTCACTCCAGAGAGAGGGTGGGGCCATGCTACTTCCCTAGCGAGTACGCAATACGTGGGAACAGACAGCTGTGTGCGCCTCCCAGAGATCAGTCACACCACGGGTCAGTGGCTGGGCTGGGCTGGGGACCCAGCCCCTCCATCTCTCAGCCCAGCCTTCCTTCCATGTTGGCTGCTGCCAGCCTCCTTGTGTCCCATGCAGCAGAGGACAAGAGCCTCCCTGTTCTGACCTCCCATTCCTTCCTTTCCTTGTGCTATTTCCTTCCGGCCACCTCTCTTGCTGCCCTGCCTTAGGATGTGCTCTCCCAACTCCATTGGCTCAAATACTGACTCTTTAAGGCTTCACCCAAATGCCCCCCTCACCATTAGCCTTATTATTGGATGCCTCGCCTGCAAGTGTGTCTCCTTCTTGGATGCCACATAAGATTCTCTGTCCCTTTCTCCTGATCACTGTTGGCCAAGTATAATAATTATCTGTGTCTGTCAGTTACTGCCCCTTCTACATGGGGCCCCTGAGAGCAGGTCTTCCTGGCTGCTACTCATGCCCAATTTGGTGTCCTGCCAGAGGCTGAACAAACTGGGGCAGAGACCAGATCTTTTTGTTCACTTCTGTGTCCTTTCCCCCACCCCACCCCAGCACCCTCCACAGAGCCTTGTACTATCAACTGGGTGGAATAAATAAGATCCCCCAGGTGGCCCAGAATTCTCAGGCCAGGTATGAGGGTGGAGGGGTGAGGATGGAGGGGGAGTGATTTGGGAGGCCTGAAACACCCCTTCAGCTGCCTGGGCCCAGCCTGGTTGGTGCGATATCCTCAACAGTCTTTGTCTGGGTGCTGGTGCTTGAGGGGGACAGCGTACCTAGCTCCTACCTAGAGCCAGCCCCTTGGCATCTTTCCCTGAACAAAAGCCAAGAGAGGAATGCAGAAAGCCTATAAGGGCCTCCCTTGTTAAGACAATCCTCAAAGTGGGAGCACAGAAGAGCTTCTGAGAAGACATTGGGAGATGGAGGGGGGTAGACCAGCCCCTCTCCTGACTCTGATCACTGGGGTCTCACTCCTCCTGGGATCTTTCCGTCTGATTCCCCACTGCTTCTACCATGTTGGCCTGAGGCAGAACACTGCTGCCAACGGAGACACAACCCCCCACAACTGCCCCCCCCCCCCCGGTTCTCCTTAGCACATCTGAGGCCAATCAGGCTTTACAAAAAGAACTTTATGAAATATAGCCAGAGAACAGAAAGAAAACCATAACAGAAAATTCCAGACATATCATGCGGTCCAGTTGACAAAGTCCAAGTTTTGTGATCCACTGGAGCTAATTTGTTTCTCCCTCCTCCGAGTTTCCCCAACCCAAGTGATCGTGCCGGTATCTCCAGAAAATATCCTGAATTCCTCTACTTCTCTCCACTGCTCCCCTTAATGAAAGCCACCTTCGATGTCTCCCTGGGCTGTTACACCAGCCTCCCAACTGGTCTCCCTGTTCCCCCTCTAAATCTGTCCTCCACACAGCAGCTAGAATGATCTTTTCTGAACATAAAACTGATCACGTTATTCCACTCTTTAAACCTTCTCACTGCACCTAAAGTAAAATTCAAATTTCCTGCTTTGGGTTCTACATGAGCTGCCTTCTGCCTCTTTCTCAGACCTCATCTCCTACCTGTGCCAATGCTTCAACCTCATTCCTACCTGGTGGTTCCTCCGCCTGAAATATGTCCCCCCAGTTGAATCTTCTCACAAATGGTCCCTTTCATCTCGCAGTTTGTCACATAAAAGTGACCTCCTTATGAGGCTTTCTTTGGTAGCTGTTTCTAAAACACTCTAACTTGATTAGCCCAAGCACATCACCCTATTTTATTATTATTATAAGTTTAACATCTGAAATGACCTTGTTCCTACTTGTTTATTTTTTATAGTCTCTCTCCTACTCATAGGATGCAAATTCTGCGAGAGCAAAAACCATGTCGGGTTCACCGCTATGTCCCTAGAGCCTAAAAGAGGGCCTGGCACCCCTGTAGTCCTGTAGTAAATCCTGAGAGAATGAATGAGTCCCCATCCCGTCCACCAGGGGCAGCTCAGCATCATGGAAGTGCAGGGACCCTGGAGACAGTACTCACCTATTGTGTGGTCTTAGGCACTTTAACCTCTCAGACAGAGGCTCTTTTCTCATTGTGAAAGTGTGGATAGCAGTACCTACCCCTAGGATTGCTGAGCAAATAAAGTGAGATCATATATTTATATATACAAGATAAAGTCCCTACCTAGTAGCCCCTCAGTAAATGGTAGTGATGACTTTCTTGAGAGGCAGTCTGGCTGCATGGACTTCCACCTGGTCACCTGCCGCTCAACCCCGTGCCTGTCTCTACTTTATTCCTGGCTGCATGTGGCTGATCATCTCCATCCCTTGGCTCCTCCAAGGCTGGAATCAAGAAAGAGATCCTAACTCTTCAGGTCACACAGTTCCTTGCACTCTGCCCTAGTTTCTCATCTGAGGGACTTAGTTCGCCCCTTAGTTCACCTTATTAAGCACCCATGTGTTCCAGGCGTCTAGAAGGCCCCTTTTGGAGCTCAGACCAATTCTGTGGACTCTGGGATGCCCCTTAGCACACTGATTAGTCCTTGCAATCTGGCCGTCTTGAGAAGCAGTGGCCCCAGAGGGACTGGGGTCTGGTCCAGAGTTTTCCATGGGGCAAGAGGTGCTGTCCAGGAACTCGGTGGGCAAGGGGGCTAGAAGCAAACCCGCTGACTTCACAGTGGAACAAAACTGGCTCCCTCCCTTCATCTAAGAAAGAGGCCCTCTATCCCTTCTTTTCTGGCTCTTATTTATTCACTCACTCCTTTGTTCAGACTGTAACAGGCAGTAGCCTGGAGCAAGGCCCTGAGCTGACAATTCAGAGATGAACAGATGAGGCATGACCCTTGTTTTTGGAAAAGAATTCGTGGATGAATGGACTAGACAGATGTAAATGGTCTGTGACAACATGTGGTCCAGTTGACAAAGTCCAAGATTCGTGATCCACTGGAGCTAATTCGTTTCTCCCGCCCCCGAATGCCATGACCCTTATAACAGAGGGGAGAGTAAGGTATGGGCCACCTAGGTCGGGCTGACAGACTCTGCCTGGTGAGCTGGGAAACCTCCAGAAGGGGCGGTGGCCTCTTTCTCTTTAGCTCCTCTGTTTCTGCTCATCACTCCCCCTCCCCCATTTCTCTGCCCCATCCCTTCTCTTCCATTTGCTGCCCTTGAAAAAGCGTAAAGAACTTTGGGCCCCTCCTTCTCTGGTGCCAGCTCCAAGGCTTTGTGCAAGGTTACCCAAACCTCCTAGAGATTCAGGGAGTGGATCGCAAAGCCCCGAGTCTTCTCCACATCAGGTTTCTAATCTTGTCCTCATCCCTGTCACCTGCCCTCCTGTGTCACATTTCTCTTGTAACCCCAAAGCTCAGGCTCAGAGGTAAAAGAATGAAGCCCCAGATGTAAAACAACAACAGTCAAGATCAATGTCAGAATAAGTCCAGCCTTTTACCTGTATTTCTCAAACACCGGGAAGGGGACACAAGGTCTGTGCAGGTCCGTGCACACTGTGGGGCACATGAGCAGGGGAAGGGGAGAGACTGGACAAATTGAGTTGATTGTTTTTGTTCCGTCACAGGCTGAAAACAAATGTAGTGTCCCACAGCTGGGATGGGGTTTTGGGAAAGGTCAGGTTCAGGTGGGAGGCAGTGGTTCTTTGGAATCAGGACCTCCCTTCCATGTCCCCTTCAGAGTGCCCATGTGAGTTGTTACCGCCTCCACTGCCCGCCTGTCCACTGCCCCCAGCCTGTGACCGAGCCGCAGCAGTGCTGTCCCCGCTGTGTGGGTAAGTGGCCTCTCTCTCTTCGGCTCCTCTGTGTTTGCTCATCACCCTCTCTCTCTGCTTCTCTGCCCCATCCATTCTCCCCTTGCCTGCTGACCCCATCCCAATGCAGGCTTCTGGCTAAGAGGCGCCTCTGGCATGAGAGGGGGCAGTCTCTACTATCAGAGGTGTTGAGATGACAAAGGTATTCAGGGGAAGAAACATCCCAATCCCCACGGAGGGCTGGGGTAGCAGCAAATTTCTCATTCTTAAGTAGCTTGGCAGAAGGAGGGAGAAAATGTGGAAAGTGGCTGAAGGTAACAGGGGCGTGCTTGGCCTGTGGACAGCACACTTGGGCTCCAATCTCTCTCTGGTTGGCCGGAGCTGGAGGGGGTGGACATGCCCTGTGTAAGTGGGGGTGAGTAAGCAGGGGCCCAGAAGCCCTGGAGGGAGATGCCAGGAGTCCCACCCTGGGGCTGGGAATGACTACAGGAGTTGGAGTACATGTATTTGGAGATTTCTCCCAGTGCCGAGGTTCAGGGACCCTATGTGTCTTGATGCTAAATGCTTATGATTCTATGATTTTAAGATTCTAAGAGCCTCTGAGACTGGGATTCTAGGAAGTGAAGGTAAAAGAGAGAAGAGGAGAGGTGGTCTGAACAGGAACTGGCATTACCAAGTGTATATGTAACCACGTGGCCAATGAGGGGCAGCCAGTGGGGAGACCAACATAATGGTAGGGAGATACTGAGAGGAGGATTAATGCTTAGAAGCATCAGGAAGGTGATAAAAGAGGGCTCCAGACTATGGTCTCCGGCTCTGGAACCAGGGCTCTCCTGGTGAGCTGGTGACCCGTGTGGAGTATGTGTGCAAAGGGGCTCATTTTCCATGCAGAACCCCAGTAGAGATCTGACCGTGGCTCTGGCTCAGGTCACAGATGTTCCTGGCTCTCGGTCCCCTTGGGGAGTAGGGGCTCTGAGCTTCATCCTGTCTCATGAGGGCCTCCTCCATGGCAGAGGCTCACTCCAGGAGTCCGTACCTCTCCTTGCTGATTTTGTGCATTGCTTCCTTCCTTCTTACATGCTCCTCTCTCCCTCTCCGTGCCCTGCCCCTTTGCCCACCTGGCTGTACATGTTCCTCATAACTCAGCTCAGCCATCAGCTCCTTTGGAAAGCCCTCCCTGCCCAACCCCCCACCCCACCCCACCCTCGGCTGAGTTAGGGGCTCCTTCTCTGTGCTGCCATGACTTCTGTGCTGCCCTTACTTCTACAGCAGCACTGCTCGTAGGGTATTTCTCTAACCCCTCAGAATGTGAGAGTCCTGCTGGGAGGGGCTGGGTCTTACCCAGCACTCCTATTCCTAATGCCTAGCCTGGTGCCTGCTACAGAGAAGGTGCTTGGTAAAGGTGTCTTGAGGGAATGAGTGGGTACTCTCAGGAATGGAGACTTATCCTGCTACCTGGCAGGATGAGGACTGGCTAGTTGGCAGGTGCTGACAAGTGGGGCTATGGTGGCCAGTGAATGACAGGAGCTTACACCAAGCACAGGGATAGTCTAGATCATTCCAGCTGACTCTACTAGGCTATAACTCTGTGTGGGGCCTCGTTTTGTTCACTGCTGTATCCCCACCACCTAGGACAGTGCCTGGCACTAGAGGGGACTCATGGATATGCTCATTGAATGTTAAGGGAACTAATGCAGGTCCCCACTGAGTGGGGCTTTGTGGAGCTGAGGCTTCTGGCACTTGTCAGGGCCAGCTCAGATACTGAGGGGCTGAAAGGCCTTGGTGGGGACCCATCAGAGGGAGCAACATGGTCAGATGTAGTTATCAGTGAGACCTCTCAATTAGCTAATATGGGGACTGGCTGGCAGGGCTGAAGCCAGAGCTTGGTTTAAATGCCAAGACAGGATAAGATGCGAAATCTTCGAAAAAGTGGCCAGTGAATTTTGACAAAGCTTTTGGAGTAATGTGAAACCTCAACTTTTTCTTCTTCCTGCCCCGCCTCCACTTGAAGAACCTCACACCCCCTCTGGGCTCCGGGCCCCCCCAAAGTACTGTCAGCACAATGGGACCATGTACCAACACGGAGAGATCTTCAGTGCCCACGAGCTGCTCCCTTCCCGCCTGCCCAACCAGTGTGTCCTCTGCAGCTGTACCGTAAGACCTTCCACCTTCTTGTGAGCACAGGCTGGCACAGATTGGCCGGCAAAGCATAATGGTGTGGTATGGTGGGGGAGAGGGGGGGATTGTTCCTCTCTGGTCAAAGCAAAGTGAGAGTGAACAGGCTCAGCGGGGAGGGAATCTCTGAGGTTTGGAATCTCTGGGCTTCCGCATCCTCCGCACGGTTACCACAGTTACCTCGTACTGACATTTGCCCATTTCTGTTTCCCCCAGTAACTCTACACTCCTCAAATAGAGGGAGCATACCCAATTCGTTGTGTCCTCTGCTCCTACCAGCCCAGGGCCTGGTACACAGATGTGTATAATGATTGTTGAATGAATAAGTGAATGAGTGAATGATCAGCCCTGGGGTACGGAGACAGGGTCAGACTGCTTGTTGCAAATAGATTTAATCTGAAGTTGCTTATACTCCACCTGCTGGGGTCAGGGTTGGGCCTGGGGACAGGCAGAACTGACCCTGCAGTGTTATCAGGGGACAGAGACTAAAGCCAAGCGGGGCCGGATCTGGAAAGTCTTCACCCTTCCCCTCAGTGGGCTTAAGTGTGGCCCTGCTATAGGTTTACAGGTGGCTTTCGCCATGGCATTCTTACCCTGGAGTTTAGCTCATCTGTACATTGGTCGGAGAAACTCCTGCTCTCCTGATTTCCATACTGTCTGCTCATCAAACTTCTCTGGGCCTCACTTCCTCCCAGTGTGGGAGGGAGTCTGACCAGGTGATCACCAACGTCCTGTTTAAAATAATAATCTGATTTAGCAGTGACACAAGAGTAAGAGGCCTAGATTAGACGTCAGACACCCATGTTTGAGCTCCAGCTCTGCCACGGTTCCCTGTGTGACCTTGATCTAGTCACTTCCCTGGGGCCTGTGTCCCCATCCATCTTTTCAGGGACAGGATCCTATCAGTCTGAGATTCAGAATCTTAAAGTATCTGTGCTGCAGAGCAAACAACTTACAAATGACAAAGAGTGACCACTTATAAATCAACCTAGAGAGCAATTATTTTTGTAGGGCTTGAGCCTCTTCCAGAGGTCTGATACATTATACCTGCTGGTTCATGGGAATGCCTTGTGTTTATAAACAGTACCCCAAAGACCCTAGGAAAAGGATATTACTGTACTTATTTTCAGATGAGGAAACTGAGGCTCAGATCAGTTAAGCAACTTGCCTGAAATCACACAGCTAATTAAGTGGCAGAGCCAGAATTCAGATGTAGGGCCACATGACTCCAAAATTCATGTTCCTTTCCCCGTGCTGTGCTGCTTCCTGTAAAGGGACAAGGGCCTGGATGAGGAGGAGTCTGTGGAAAGAGACAGAAGTGATGGCATGGCCTTAGGGTGGTGAGAACATTCTTTTGATTCCTTGTCCCTTCTCCTTGGATACTTGGATCTCCCCTTCTTTCTTCTCCTCCTTGTTTAAATGGGACTGGCTTGCCTCCTGGCCTCCTGAGGCTCACTGGAAAAGGAATAGGGAAAGGACTCAAGGTAATATCACTTCCTCCCAGGTACATCATGCCTTCCAGTTTAAGAAGGGTTTTCACAACCATTCCCTCACTTGAT
Source organism: Acinonyx jubatus (assembly GCF_027475565.1). NCBI lineage: Eukaryota > Metazoa > Chordata > Mammalia > Carnivora > Felidae > Acinonyx > Acinonyx jubatus. The sequence goes on along the minus strand of NC_069390.1, from coordinate 56,852,921 downwards.
CTTCACAACCCAGATGGGAGTGTCCCCATTTCACAGAGGAGGAAATTGAGGCCCAGAGAAGAAAAGTGACTCACCACAGGTCATCTGGCTTCTGATTCCCAGAAGGCTCTTTCCTCTACAGTGTTGCCTCTCTAGGCTGGGTCCTGAAGCTGGGGACCTAGGGTTTTCAGTCAGAGCAAGATGATCCCAGGATGTATCCCATTGATCCCCCTCCTCTCTGCTGGGCCCCCTGTTCCAGGTCAGGGGGAAGGGTGTTGACTTCAGCCCGCAGGCTGGGCTCTAATCCATTCTGCTGGGTTGCGTCTCTGACTTCAGGCAGTTCAGGCAGCTCTCCAGGCTCTCCACTTCTATAGGATGGAAGAATCCCACCTCCCCAGCTTGCTGTGAGAGCCTAGGCAGAGACAGGGTCTGAAAGCACTTTACAAGCTGAAGGATGAATGCTAACTAACGCGGGGCCAGGGGAGGGGGAGGGATTGGTTGGGTATAGGGGATCCTTCCTCTGAGTTGGCTGGGCCTTGCCCAGGATGCTTGGCTGCTCCCTCCCACCCCCACCTCAGGGGACACCTCAAGGCAATTTGCCCTCAGGGCAGGGGGGGGCTCTCCTCACCCCAAGGCTGCCCCTCATCACTCATCTCCTATTTGCTCTGTCAGGAGGGCCAGATCTACTGTGGTCTCATGACCTGCCCAGAACCAGGCTGCCCCGCACCCCTCCCGCTGCCTGCATCCTGCTGCCAGATGTGCAAAGGTGAGTCTGTCCCTAGGTCTGGCAATGCCCACCCCCCCCCCCCCCCCCCCCGCCAGGGACCTCGCCACGGACTGTTAGAGGTGGAGAAACCTCAGCTAGGGAAGGACAAATGGCTTGAGCAGAGTGAAGTGCACAGATGGTCAGACTGTTCCCTGTGGGTTGGGTTAGTCCAGGAAAGCTTCCTGGAGGAGACAGGACTGGGGGAAGGGAGTACTTCACAGTAGAATGCTTCCCCAGATGTTGGCATTGTGGAAGGGCACTGGACCAGGAGCCAGGTGACTGCAGTTTAGTCCTGGTTCTTCCAGCAAATTCCTACAGATCCCTGCTCCTCTTTGAGCCTCAGCTATGTCATGTGTGCACTGAGAGGTTGGCCTCAGTGATTTATTTATTTATTTATTTATTTACTATTTAAAAAAAAATTTTTTTTAATTTTATTTATTATTGAGAGACAGAACATGAGCATGGGAGGGGCAGAGAGAGGAGACACAGAATCCAAAGCAGGCTCCAGGCTCTGAGCTGCCAGCACAGACCCTGATGCAGGGCTCGAACCCACAAACTGCAAGATCATGACCTGAGTCGAAGTCAGACGCTTAACCGACTGAGCCACCCAGGCGCCCCTGGCCTCAGTGATTTCTAAGGGACTGTCTAATTCCAGGGTTCTTAGTCTTTGAACCAAGAATGCTTGGAAGGAGCCGGACCGTGTGTGAGGCAGGGGCTAGAGAGAGAGAATCCCACTCGGGGCCTTGTGTGCTGGCACCCCGGGGTGAGTGGGAGACAGAGCCCTAGGGTGTTCCAACTAGGACACAGGGGACTGGAGGCGGGTACCTGGGAGGGTATAGTATAGACCAAGGCCTGGTGACTTCATATGTGGCTGGATACGGTGGCTCCCCAGGGGACTGCAGCTAAGCAGGCTCTAGGGATGGGATTCTGGGCCCTTGGGTCACCCATGATACGCACTGAACAAGAATGTCTGGCCCAGCCAAGAGGGAGTGTAGGGAAACGGAGGCAACAACCCAGTGTAGGGAATTTGTCAAGCCAACGGTGAAAAGCAGCTGTAACTAGAAGTGGGAATAAGTCCCCACTGGGGCAGAGGGCCCTGCCAGTGCATAGGGACTGCAGAAGTGTCACTAGGCCTGGGAGGTTGAAGGCCTGCAGGACCCCTATCAGCAAGGCTTAGCAGGTAGAGGTTGACCCAACTTCCCTTTGGGTTTCCAGATGAGTCAAGTAAGAAATCAGCTGAAGAGGACACCACACAGTCACACCGTGGGGCGGTGAGTGCACAGCTTTACTGACAGGCTAGGGACAGGTGGTGAGGGGGGCTGGTATCCAGGGCCTAAATGCCATGACTCTGGAGCAGACAACACCAGTTGTTGTCCTCATTTCTGTTTTTGTCCCCTAGGTCAGCTCCATGCCCTCCACCACGTCCCAGCCCCTCTCCCTAGCCTCCCATCATGGCTGGTGGGTCAGCAGGGGCTGGGAACAAGTGCCATGCAGGGCAAGAGCAGGCTCTAAACTTCCCAACTTCTCTCCTGAGAAACATTCTGACACTGACACTGTTCCATCTGGAGCCTGTATCTGTCCTTAGTTCAGCCTGCCTGTGGGCAGCACGTTCCCCAGAGAATGTGGCCTCTGTCCTGGCCCAGCCTTCCCCACCCAGCTCCTGTGGTACTGGTGCTTTGTCTGGGGGTTACCTCTCTGTCCTCCCCTCTGTCTTGGCCCCTCTCCGTCTTAGTCTAGAGTTAGGATGGGCTAAACTTTCCAGCTTTCTCTGGTCAGAGAGGAAAGAGGTATGAGGATGGGCTTACACACCGACTCAAGTCACCGTCCCCCCTCTGTGTTATGTCTACAATGTAAACAACTTCACCTCCTTTAGCCTGGGTCACCTGGATCCTGGGGGACGGGAGGCTGACCTCCCCTGCTCAGGGACTCCCCAGGGGTCTGGCCTATGAGCTCTCCCTTCTCCTCTGCTGGCTCATCCTCCCTTCTCAGGCTGGGCCTTTTCAGGTGGAGCGGGGCTCTGTGCCACAGAGCCTGAGCCAGGCCATCTCCTCGCCATCCCACCCTCTCCCTAGGAGGCAGCGTGCTAAGCAAAGCCCACCCAGGCTTAGTTCCAGGCCCTGAGCAGCTCCTTACTGGATGACGTGAGCAGGTCCCATTAGAGGGTTGAGCTTTTCAATTCCTTCTTGCTACTGTTCCACTTGACAAGCATTTCCTGGAAGCCTCCTATGTGCCTGGGCCTGTGCTGGGGCCTGAGACAGTTTCCTGGGAGCTCCTGTGGGCTCCGTCGGGCCATCAGAAGGCTGACTCAGACACTGTATGGGGCAGGAAGGGGCTGTAGAAGAAGGACTATGAGTGACTTGGTATTGGTGAGGTGGGTAATAAGCCCACCTGCTCCTACCCCTTGACCTCGAGCGCCGAATCCTCTTAACTAGGAGCTGTGATGCGCTTGACCCGTTACGCTGCCCTCACCCCGTACCCTTTGCTATCACTGCTAGCCCTGCCAAGACCTGGTCCGGAAGGGCAGGGTTTCATGATCTTTTATTCCAGGGGCTCAAGAAAGGGGGCTCTGGAGACTTGGTCTCCAGATGGGACCTGTTCTTAGTCTTCCTGCCCTGTGGGATTCTGGGGCCTGGTGGGACCTTCAGAGGCCCATCCCCTTATCCCATCACCTAAATCTTCTCAAGGAATTTCCTGTCATCCTCACTACAGACCTGTAGTTTCTAAGTTTCCCAGGTTCCTAATTGCTGTGTCTCCCAGGTCAAGACCTCAGTACCCCTCTGTTCACCCCAGCCCCAAGGCCCTGGCTCTGATAGTCCTGAGAAGGGGTTGGTGGAGACTGGGTTTCCAAACCACTATCCTCTGAGAGTTTTCAAATATCCATTGTCTGAAAACATCTTAGACCCCATCCAGATCTTTCTATCCCTAGCCTGTACCTCTCTTTACTAGGAAGTCATGCTGGTTTCTACCTGCAGGCCTCACTGCAGCTCTGTCTTGCTGCTCTTCTGCTGACAATGGCCCATCAGTGATCTTCATCCTTCCTGCCATTTGCAGAGACATTCCCAGGATCCGTGTTCAGGGGACAATGGAAGAAAGAGTGTCCTGGGCACCCCAGCTCCCACTGGCCTCAGTGCTCCTCTGGGCTTCATCCCTCGCCACTTCCGACCAAAGGGGGCAGGCAGCACAACAGTCAAGATTGTCCTGAAGGAGAAACATAAGAAAGGTGAGGACGGAACCTCCTCTGATCCCTGAGGTGGGAAAAGGGGGCCCCGACTGCTCCCACCTCCCACCCCCGCACCCCCACCCCCCACTCAGTGGTCCCCTGATCTCAACTTGGCCATGAGCTTGTGGATTCACAAAATATCAAAACTGAAGGTGTCAGGTCTAAGCCCCCATTTCACAGATGAGGACCCTGAAGTTCAGAGTACTGAGTGAGAGCCAGAACCAGTCCTAGAACCAGAACTATGGGTCAACGCAACAATATTTTTTGAGCCTCTGCCATGTCTTTGCTGGGAATTGAGGGGCACAGAACAGAGAGATCAAAAATGGTCCGTGTCCTCGAGGGGCTCCAGACATGCAAATAAATTAATATAAGGAAGTGATGAGGGAAAGTTTTTGACAAAGAAAGGAGGGAGCAGAGCTAGGCTGCAGCAAGATGGTCAGGATGCAGCAGGGAAGGAGGCCAAGTGGGCAATGGTGGCAGCAGAGGGGGAGGAAAGCAGGCTTACTGCAGGGGGACGCCACCCCCCACCCCCCGCCCCCGACCGGTGGAGCAGGAGGAGCTGCTGTCCCAGCCCCTTTTGTACAGATGGGACACTGAGGCTAAGAAAGGGGAAGGGACCTGCCAGAGCTCACACAGCCAGGTAAGTGTCCGAACTTGATTTCAGCTCTCCTCCCACCAGACATGCTGTGACGGGCAGGGGGAGTACTCTCCCTCTTCAGCAAGAACTTTCTGGGCACGTGTCAGCTCTGAGTGCTGAAACAGGGGAGAAATCAGGGACAGGGGGCCAGGTCTGCAGCTGGCCTCAGCTTTACAAGCAGTGTGGCTGGGCCAGACTGGTGGAGCAGGGGGCTCCCCAAGGCCCCGCCCCCACCCATCAATGGACTCTGGCCCAGGTCTGAGGCACTGACCCTCCTCCCTTCCTGCCCTCCTTGGCCTAGCCTGCGTGCACAGTGGGAAGACATACTCCCATGGGGAGGTGTGGCACCCAGCTTTCCGCTCCTTTGGACCCCTGCCCTGCATCTTGTGCACCTGTCAGGATGGCCGCCAGGACTGCCAGCGGGTGACCTGCCCCACTGAGTATCCCTGCCATCACCCTGAGAAAGTGGCCGGAAAGTGCTGCAAGATTTGCCCAGGTACAAAGAGATGCTGGAGGCAGGGAGGGCACTGCCCTGAGTGGGCCCTGGGTCCCTCTCCCCAGGGCACAGATACTTGGAACATCTCCGACACAGATGGGGCAATGGACTCAGAGCCATAGGATGCAGGGTTTTTAGATGCACTCGAGTGGAAAATGCCAGACTCACAAAATATTAGACTTATGGAATATCTAATGTTATAGTGACAGATTCAGAGGCTCTCAGTCAAATACACAGAATCAAATAACGTTCTGGGTTCTTTGAAATCATAAAATCATAGGATGTTAGGACTTTTAGGAGGAATAGCCAATGTTTATTGTGCATTTACCATGAGCCAAGCAGGCATTTTACATGTGGGAGTTCATGTACTCCTCACCACAAATGGACAGGGCAGGTATCTTTGTCTCCATTTTACAGACCAAGAAAATAAGTGCCCTGTCCAAGGTCACACAGCTCAAATGACAGTTGGAATCCGAACCCAAGTCTGTCTTACTCCAAAGACAATGCTCTTGACCACTGTTGTCTTCCTTTAACCTTCATCTACATATGGGTAAACTGAGACCCAGAGAAAAGAAGGGACTTTCTAAAGTCACAGAGCAATGTAGTTGTGGAGCTGGAATTAGAACTCAGGCTTCCAGACTTGCCAGCTGAGTTCCTCTAACGCTGTCATGAGACCCTAGGATTAATAAGTGTGCAGAAGAAAACATCAGAGTATCTCATTGGGAGGAACAGCCTGTGATTGTCAACAGTAGCTGTTGTGAGGAACAGGCCCATTCCCTCAATCCTGGAAGGAGAGCCGGTGGGGTAGAAGGTGCGGGCTGTGTTGTGCCTTTACCACTTCTGGTTAGAGGGCTGGGTTGGCAAAACAAAAAGGAGAGGAATGGGGAAGAAAAAAGGGGAAGGAAATGTGTGTCGAGAACCTACTGGCACCAGGTATTGTCCTGTGATTTCACCTAGTTCAATTAATCCTCATCTCTCAGCTGTTTTACAAATGAGATCACAGAGTGGCTGCAACCATCTTAAGTCTGCACCTACCCCAGGCTTTGACGTCAGGAAATGTGAGTCTATGTTAGCTTGCTTACCGACGGACTTCACTAACTTACCGTTGTGAGCTTAGACAAGTTACTTTCCTTTCGGAGCCTCAGACAGAGTTGATGAAAAATGCTTTATAAATTGTAAATCAACATCCAAACAAAATCCACATATAAGGGGTCACTATTATTTTTCAGAGTAATATGCTATTGGGACAGGGTTAGGGACAGAGCATGACAGAATGGCACCTGGAAGAAAACGAGGGGTGGGGCTTCAACTTGGATTCTCTTGGAGACTGGCTGTGGTTCACTGCTGGGCTCCCTCACAAACACACTTGATCTTGGGCTCTGCCACTGGAACCCAGTCCATTTCTTCTTAAAAATATGGAGACTGTAGCCTTACAACTCTTAGCGGGACATCTCTAAGAGTTTCATAACTAGGAAGAATTTAGAAGGAAGTGTGTATGTTTAGGGACTTAGTCCTTTAGTCCCTGAAAAATAGGGAATGTTGGTACATGGAAAGTTCCAGGAAATGTCCTTGGAATGCCAACATGTCCAGGCTTTAGGACTGGATCCAACCACTGTCGCCATCACCGCTCCCTGCTACACCCTTACGGTCCCCTCCACCACTACAGTCACACCATCACCTCCACCACCCTCCGTCACAACCATGATCATCACTATTGCCATCATCACCTCAACCCCTCCCAAACCTTTCACTCCATGTATGGTCATGAGAATCTGTGTTTGGTGATGTGGGTGACTCAAAAGACTTGGAGGACATGGCTCCTGGCCTTCACCCCGTGGGTCTCTTTTAGAGAAGAACATACCCAAGTGAGACAGTTACAAGGCAATGCGTGTCAGTGAGACTAAGGGCATGAGTGGGAGGCATAAGCAAGAAGGGCTTTAAAGGCCGCGAGTGGAGAAAAAACAGGGTAGGCTAAGCTATTCCAGGTCGGCTGCCTGGAGAAGGTGGAAGGTGAGCTGAGCCCAGAAGGATGAGAAGGTTTTAATATGCTAATCAATGGGAAGTGAATGGGAGAAATGCCCCATCTGTTTCCCAGGGGCACCAGAACTTTCCCAAAGACCTTAAAGACCAGAGGGGGGTGTCAGACCAGGGGCCCAGCTTCCTGGGCATACCAGGCAGGGGTCGGGAGGAGGGGTACAGAATGTTCACAGCTCCTTGTCTTTCCCAGAGGACAAGGCAGACCCTGGCCACAGTGAGATCAGTGCTACCAGGTGTCCAAAGGTGCCAGGCTGGGTCCTCGTCCACACATCAGTGTCTCCAAGCCCAGACAACCTACATCGCTTTGCCCTCGAGCATGAGGCCTCTGAGCAGGTGGAGATCTACCTCTGGAAGCTGGTAAAAGGTGAGCATGGGCCCACTCCCAGTCGGACTTACCTCTGGCCTGTCCCCCTGTTATCAGGGGCTTCCGGGGCCTATTTTGTTGATCAGGTGCCTCTAGCCCAGGAAGACCTGCCTCTGGCTACTCTTCCAGATTTGAGTCTCTGATTCCAAGGTAGAGGGAGACGGAGATTCTGTCTGTGATTCTCTGGCAGTTCTGATAAGCTCATCCAGGGCCTCCCAGTGCTCCCTCTCCTGGGGGGAAGGGGTTGTTGCACTTGCAAGGAGCCAGGACAGGGTAATGCCTACAACCGTGAAGCAAAGGCCTATCAGTAGAACTTCAGCACTCTGTGAGGGGAGATCTTTTCAGGCAGAAGGACATCCACAGCCTCCTCAAAGCAGGAGGGCCTTCAGGCTCATTTGGCCTTTTCTACTGGGTGGAGTCTATCCCTCTATATGAGAATATATGTCTCATTCTGTGAGAAACTCGCCCAATTCAACAAGATACTCCTATCACCGGCTGAAGGTGAAGAGGAGTTTTCATTGATGAGGAAATTGCTGAGAATTTGGTTTTCTGGGCACTTCTTGCCAAATATAGATCCCCTGGGTAGAGCAAAACAAACTAAACCCTTTAAGTGGGGTTTAGCTGTAAGGTCACTTTTCTCTACTGATGGGTCTTGCTGAAATGGGTGGGGGTGGAAGAGGGAATGATAATAACGATGATAATGATAATGACAACCAATGTGTGAAGCACTTTAGAGTTTACAAAGTGCTTTCACATTCATTATCTCATTTGATCCTCAATGATCCTGAGAGTTAGGTATTATTATCCCCATTTTACAGATGAGGAAACTGAGGCTCAGAGAGGTGAAGTACCTGGCCCAAGGCCACACAGCCAGTAAGTGGAGGATGGGAGCTAGAGCCCATGTCTTGTGACGTCAGATGCGGCTCTTTCCCTGCTCTACTCTGCCTCCTGTCCTAGGAGGAATGGACGAAGAAAGCGGAGCTGTTCAGCCTGGAGAAGAGAAGACTCAGGGGGACAGGACTGCTGGCTTCATGGCTCTGAAGGACTGCCCCAGGAAGGGGGAGCTGTTGTGTTCTGAGTGAACAACAAACAGGGGCTTTGGAATCAGACAGACCTGAGTTCGAATCCTGGCTCTGCTATTTCTTAACTGTGTGGCCTTGGGCAATCACTTGACCTCTCTGGGCCTCAATTTTTTCTTCTGTTAATTGGAGAGGAGGGTGTTTGGAGGATTAGATGAAATCACATAGGTAGAGCCCCGACCTATAGTAGGTGCTAACGACGTTAGTATCCTCATACCTTGTCATACCTTGACAGTTGCTGTCAAAGAAGGGAGGGAGCAATCTCCATTCACAGGAGTGTGCAAGCAGTGGCTGGGTGGGCGTTCTGCCACAGCTGAGGAGTTAGATTTAGTAACCTTATAATTATATTATGCCTTGAAACTCCATCAGCCCCTGGACAGGTGCTGGTTTACTCCAGACCTCCCCTCACCCCCAGCAAGGACTGGGACCCCAGGGAGTAGTAAGCCCCAGCCTCTGTCTTTGGGAGCCCAGGACTTAGTGACTGGGATGCAGTAGGAGCTCACCAGGAGCTGAGTTGTTCAGGCTGGAAGGCTTCGTGGAGGAGGGGCCTGCAGCTGGTTAGGAGTTAGGAAGGCAAGAGGAACACATTGCAGGCAGAGGTGGCAGCGACAGCCTCAGACTGGCCCAAGAGCCTGTGCTGACATACCCCGTGCTCTGTGATTGGTGTGGAGCTCGCCCTATGCATAATGTGTTTCATTTCATCCATATAAGAAACCTGAGGCATATGTATTAATGCACCATTTTGCAGATAAAACGGAGTCTGAGAGGTAAAATGACTTGCTCAAAGTCACACAGTTTATTTAAGCAGTAAAGCAAAGATTCAAACCCAGGTCTGACTGTCCCCAGTGCCACCTCCACGGAGGTGACCTAATGCTTTCAGAGAGGCGCCTGAGGAAGGTCAAGGTGTGTCCAGGATGGCGCAGACCGGAGAGTTGTAGCTCAAGGCTGGTCTCGTTATGACCAGGCCCAGCAGAAAAAGAACAGGTGGTGGGGACTCTTCAACTTCACAATGCCAGGCTGTACCATCCTGTCACTAGCAAACACCTCCTCTCCATCTCCTGACCCCCTGGGCGGCCAAATTGCCTCATTAGCCTCTCTGTTACCTCCCTGTCCCAGACTGCGGGGGTCAAAACAAACACTCCAAACACTGACTATCAGTGGGAAACCCTGTTTCCTCACCCAGAGGAGCAGAAACAGCAGGCCTTGGGGGCAGGGAGAGGAAGGGGAGAATTGGCCTGGAGACAAAGGCATCAGGTGGACACCAAAACCTGGGCTAAGTGAGGCCACATCACCGTGGAGCCAGCCTCAGTCCCCAGAGGCTTGGCTTAGTGTTAAGAGCCTTTTAGATTCTGGAGTTTCAGAGTAGAAGGAACCTCAGGGGTCTCAATTCCAGCCCCTGTCTAGGAAGGAAGCCCCCCTACAGCCTCCCTGATGGTCTCTAGCCCCTGACGGCACATACTCCACCCCATCTCCACTGTGGATGGCTCCACTAAGAAAGGGTTTGTTTTCACATTGAGCTGAGCCTGCCTTGTCTCCTGGGACTCACCTGCCAGTGCCGTCTCTGCCCTGGGGGTCCACAGAGCCCAGCTGCCCTCAGACCTGGCATGCCCTCAAAAGGCATGACCATGCCCCTCAGGCTAGCTCTTGATTCCAAGTCCAAGAGCTCAGTCATTAGGATCGTGCTTTATAGGCTATGGTACGAAGACCCTCCCTCATCCTGTCATCTCTCCAATCTGTGTTCTGGGGTATGTGCCATGTCAGGCCTGGCAGAAGAACCATCTGAGGTTTGTGATGTAGCCTGGGCCTTTGGAGTGAGTCTCTCCCATATCCTGGTCCTTGGCATCTGGACTGGAGGGTCCTGAGAACAATGCTGGACATTCCCAGCCTCCTGGACCTTAGTGCTGCCCATTCTCCTCTGTGGGATCCTACTCAGATTTCCACAAGCAAGGCCAATTCTTAGTTTTCTTGAGGGCTGTGCTGGCCTAGCAGAGACCTTGCTGTCACATCTGTTCTTTCTGGCCACAGACCCTGGTGCTAACAGCTGGTGCAACCTCCCAGCCCATGTACTCAGGGCCTCAGTGCCATGCGTGGTGCCTGTGGCGAGCTCCCCATGGGATGCAAACATCAGGAGATCCAGATGATACCCTGTTCCTCTCTAGGGCCTGGCCTAGATTGGGTACACATATATTTACTTATCCATCCATTCATCTAGGGATTTATTCATTCATGTATTCATTCATTTATTCATTCATTCATTTATCCTACATGCCTAATGTGGGCCAGGCTCAGGGGAGCCAGAGAGGAAAGCCTTCCATGAGTAACCAGTCTAGTAGGGGAGGCAAGAATAGACACAAGGAGAGGACATTAGAAATAGACCCAATCACAAACACAAGCTAAGAGCTGTGGGTGCCCCAAGGAAGGGAAATCAAGGAAGACTTCCCAGCTAAAGCTCAGAGAATGAGCAGGAGTTTACCTGGTAGCAGCAGGACAAACGGAAGTCAATAGGAGAAGGAGTTGTAGCAAAGGGGGCAGCCTACGTACAGGCTTGGGCCCCTCAAGGACTTTAAGTAGTTGGTTAGAGCTGGAGCACAGGAAGGCCTCTCAGGGGTTGGGCAAACAGAGCCTTGTGCTGAAAGGGGGCCCTACCACCCTGACACCTGATGCTCTTTGGAGTCTGATAAACACACCTACTGATTTTTATCACACATTCTGTGCCCAAAAAACAGCCTGACCTGTCCACACAGCCCCCCCCACCACACACACACACATTGTGGACAGGTGAGTAGTGTGAGAGCAGGACGCTGAGGGTGACAGGTGCAGGGTCAGCAGGGAGGTGATGGGAGGTCAGGGAAAGGGAATGACAGGTAACGTATGTTTTCAAATGACTGCAGTTAGGATCACAGACTGGAGGGGGAGTAAAAGGGGCCAGAAGTCTAGTGTAGTGACCCAGGCAAAATGTGATGGGGCCCGGATGGGGAGAGTGGCAGTGGAGATGGGAGGATAGATTCAAAACCTTTAGGAAATTTAGTCTACAGGGTTTGATGTCTGGTCAGAATAGGGGAGGGGAAGGGGAAGGCAGTGACTAGGTCCAGTCTAGGTCCAAGTCACCCTGTTTCACTGACCACACAGCCCTACCTTTCCTGCTCATGCCCTTGCCTCTGCCCTCAGGAATCTTCCACTTGATTCAGATCAAGAAAGTCAGGAAGCAAGACTTCCAGAAAGAGGCACAGAACTTCCGGCTACTCCCCAGCACCCATGAAGGTGAGACGTCGGGCTGAGGACTGGGGCCTGGGAAAAGAGCCCGGCCAGAGGCCAGGGCCTCATGAGGAGTTCCAGGCTGCTGGTGCTGGGAGGGGGGCAGGGTGGTTGTCAGCCACAGACGTCAGTTCCCGGCACAGGAATCCAGTGGGCGTCTGGGCCAGAGATTTCTCAACTCAGGGCGCTTGGGAGCGGGAAGGTGAAGCAGAACCATCTGGATTTGGTCCTGGGAGTGAGGGAGACAGGACTGTGGAGGAGGGAGGCCTGAGCCCTCAAGCCCCAATGCTGCCTACCCACTCTGTATTGGAACGTTTCCCACTGAAACCCTCCTAACCACTTTCCTTCTGATGCCCTTAATTTGCTCTACGGTATCCCAGGGAAGACGGATCCAGGTGGGGCTTTAAGTGGGGGAGAGGAAGCCACAGATGGGAGTGTCACTAACAGGTGTTAGGAAGCCAGCCCAGCCCCCAGATGTTGGTTGGTTGAAGTTGGGGTCACGTGCCAGAACTGATTAGGATGTGGGGTTATGATGGAAATATCCATCCCCTTCCTCCTATGTGCTCCAAACTCAGGCCCTCACCGTTCTTCTTGTCCCAAGTTTTTCCCACCCCAGTCACTCTACCTCTTTTGTGCACATGCATGCACCCCTGCACACACACATACACACCCCCCTCAGCCCCCCCCCCCCACACACACACATACACACACCCCTCTGCTTTCCTCCATGCAGGTCACTGGAACGTTTTCCTAGCCCAGACCCCGGAGCTGAAGGTCACAGCCAGTCCAGACAAAGCATCCAAGACCTTATAATAAAGACCTAAACAGTTGCAGATATGAGCTTTATCATTTTTGTTGTTATATATTAATAAATAACAAGCTGCATTACCCCTCAATCCTGCCTGCTGAGTTTTATGTCCAGTCCCCGCATGTTCCCACAGGGACTACAAGGCGGGCCTGCCCATCCCCATTTTGCAGGGCTAGAGACTGAGATGCAGCCGAGGCAGAGACCGGCCCTGTCCTCATGGTGAATTGTTACTGGAGCCAGGGCTAGCTCCCCCAACCTCACTGCCCAGGCCTTTGTCTGCTGCCTGTGGCCTGCCCCCTGCTCTGTACTGCTTCTGTCCCTGGCCCCCCAGCTATGGCTCCTCCTGCTTTTATGGGCGGCCCCCCTCCTGGAGCTCATTGGCACTGAGCCTAGGAAAGGGACTGCCTCTAGATAGCCAGTGGAGGGGGAAATGGAGCCTCAAAGCACTTTGCCAGCAAATCTTCCGGGGATCCTTACGATTGTCAGCCCCATTCTACAATGAGGACACTGAATTTAGGGAGCAGCAGTAATTTGCCTGAAGCCACAGAGCGGGGCGGTGGCAGAGGTAAAACTGGTGCCAGGTCTCTTGCTCCAGGCTAGCCCTCCCCCCCGGTCCGCCGTGACCAATGTCATAAACCCAAATATTCTCACCTCCGAGGATTTCCAAGACTTGGCAGTCAAATTGCCAACCCCGGCACCACCATCTGGGAAGAAAGCCTAACAGTTACAATGAAAGACAACATTAATAATTTATCCTGCCTACATGTACCATTACTTGCAATTTCAAAGATGTTTTAATGCTCATGATTCCACTTAAGGTGAACGAACAGTGTAGGAATCACCCGCACCTTAGAGAGAAGGAAACAGAGGATCAGGATCGGCCAGTGTCTTCCCTCAAAACTTCACAGTGACAACAGGTGAGGCCAGGACTAGACCTCAGCCTACGGACTCCCAGACCCATGGTCTTGCTCCAGGACAGAGCTGCCCTCCACCCCAAGCCTGTGGGAAGCTGTGGAGAGGTGATGTAAAGTGGCCTATGGGCTGGAGTTCTGCCACCTGTAGTCACTTGGAGGGCTCTGACTATTGTTTCCAGAGTCTTGCTCTTTGTACCCGGGTGTCTGAGGGAGGCCTGGGAAGTCTGCTAAGCAGCCTATCACTGCCGCCCTCACTGAGCAGGGGCCAATGTTGCACTGCCCAAACTCCCCCTGCGAGCTCCCACGGGTCTGGTTTGAGAGTCTGGGGTTTGAGGAACATGGCTGGAATCTCCCCCTCCTCCCCTGAGTAGGAAGACGTTAGCTCTTCACAGCCTCCACCTGTCCATCCAAGAGAAGACAGCATTCTGGCCTTGCTCGCTCACCATGTAGGGTTAGCTCGGAACTCCGGGGACGATGAACTCTGAGCATCTCACATTTAGAGAGCAGGAATCTGAACGCTCAGCCATTTACGTCGTGAACTCCGTCAGCCATCAACTTGGCTCAGGTGTCTCTTCTCAGGAAAGTTTTCCTGGATACCCCCACCCCCGCCCCTGCACAATGGCCCCTCCCCTCTGCTGGAGAATGGGGTTGGAGGCAGGACTCTGTAATCAGAAGTGGCTCCGGGTCTCAGCACAGGAATGGACTTCCCTGTATACTTTCCCTGGTATTGCAGGCCAACTGCCTTCCTGGTTTCTTTGAGGGGCTTATCCAAAGCCTGTGTGGTTCACCCCAAACCTTTTCCGCCATGGGAGACACGTTCAGCATATCAGCATCTCCTCCTTTGGGTCCAGACGTTTCTGAGTGTGCACACACAAGGCTTGCCTTGGGAACCGCTCAGCAGCTTTCTGGTGGTTTTACACCCCTCTGACTTGTTGTCTTCCCCTTTCGTGTGTTCATTTGTAAAACACTTGCTAAGCTGCTCTGCGATAGGACATTATGCTAGACGACCCACACAGTGTAAGGAACCAGCCCGGCTCTGCCTGTCCTTAGGGAGCCAAAGTCTTGAGGAGGAGATGGGGCATCACAACACCTTGTCACCTGCTGTGACAACAGGGCCATGGGGAGCACAAGCTTGCCCAGACTCAGGACGTTTCAGCAGGCTCTGAAGGATGAGGAGGATGTGAAGAAAAGGTGGAGGGAGGGAGACGGCACAGGGAGAGACATGCATGGAAGATGTGAAAAAGCATGTCATAGGGAGAATCACCAACAGCTCACTGGACAGCTTGAGGCAGAGCTAAGGGAGGTGAGGCTGAAGACCCAGCTGAGAAGCTCTGGCTTCATCCGAGGGCAGCCACGAGCCGTGGAAGGGTTTCAGTGCCTGGGTCAGGTCTGTGGGTTAGCAAGCTGGCTCTGGTTGCTGGGTGAAGACCAGCATGGCCGAGCGAGGCAGACACCAGGTACGAGGCTGTTGTGAGAGTCCTTGTGAGGGATGACGACGGCCTGGGCAGGAGAGAGGCGGTGGGGCTAGAAGGGAAGGCCACACTAATGACGCTAATGGAGGACTGGATGAGGGAGAGGGAGGAGGATAGGGCGCAGCTGTGTTTCACATGGGGCCTGGGGAAAAACTCAGAAGATTCAGCTGAGCACACGTTGAGTCTCAGGAGATACCCCTGGCTCATGGGGTATATTATGGATCTGGGAGAAGGCTTGGCCAGAGACAGGGGTTTGGGAGCCATTGGCCTGCAGGTGGTAACTGAAGCCAGGAGGTGGGTGGCACCAGCCTGGGAGAGACTGTAGAGTGAAGAGAAGAGACAGACAAGCATCAGCAAAGGAACCACCGTGGAGGCAAGAGGGAAGCCAAGAGGGTATGGTGGCAGAGAGTTCAATCACACAAGGCCTGGAAGGGTCTCCCTCTGCCCCCAGGGGTGAGGGGGCTTCTGGTGCCTGTGGAAATGGGCAATGTCAGGAGAGCTGGGAGTCAGGAACAGGTTTTGGGGGGCTGAGGTGGTGTCAGGGAGGTGGGGAAACAGACAAGTCTTTGAAGAACCTTGGTGGTAAAGGAGAGGGGAGAAGCAGAGCAGTGGCTGGCAGTGGACATGGATGGAAGAAGTGGGTTTCTCAGATGGAAGAGATGTAAGCAAGTCTTGGTGATGATTCCTCATCACCTCCTCACAGGACAGGGGAAAGGAGAAGGAACAAGAGAGTGGAAGAAGGGAGGTTTAAGGACAAGTTAAAATCTACGCTGCCTCAGCCACTAACTCACTGTGTAACCCTGCTGGTCTCCCCATGTGTGTGATGACAGAGAAGGAAATGGTGGTCTTCCAGGACTACCCAGACTTCCACTCGTGAGGCTCCCAGAGATCCCAGCAGGGAGTCCTACTTGGTGGCCAGGCTAGGCACAGGCTGGGCTCTGGATGAAAGAGTGACGTCCCCTCCCCCATGCCCGGCCATTAGATAACAAGGCACATTCAAGTCTGTTGTTTCATCTGATCCTTAGGACAACCCAGTGAGATGGGGACTGTCAACCATATTAAGAGATGAGGAAACTGAGGCACATACAGGGAGAGGAAATGACCTAACCAAGATCACATACTGGTAAATGGAGGGGTTGGATTCCAGCTAAGGTCTGTCATTCTGTACCCTGATGGATCCCAGAACACTGGAAGTGCCAGGTCCTGGGCTGGGGCAGGTGCAGCTGACCTGGGCTCAGAGCCTCCACCTTCCCAGGTAGCTTCCTGGCCCCCAAACCTGATAGTGCAATTATGATGCCAAGCCTGGCCTCCAGGTTTCCTCCTCTTCCAGTAGCTATGAAGCCACCTCCCCCTGTCCCCCCACGAACCCTGGGCTCTGGGAAATGGCAGTATTTCTGAGAAACAGGACGTGGCCTGTGGTTTGGGGCTGGCTTGGGGGTAAGGGAAGGCCTGGGGCCCCACCAGGAACAATGGCATCTCTCGGCAGGGCAGGCCCAGCCACCCCCCTTCCCCTCACCCTGGTCCCTGGAAGACACCCTGCCTGCCTTCTCCTCCTGTAAGGCCAGTTTATAGAAGATGAACAGGAGGTATTGCAGGAGGCTGACTGAAGTTGGAAGGGGGTGGGGTGGCATGGATTTCTGAGTACAGAAAGTTATCTCAGACCTTCTAGAGTGGGAATTAGGACCTGGATCTCTGGCCCCAGCTCAAGGCTGCTTGAATGACCATATCACATCAGAGGTCTTCCCCCAATCCTACCTTTATCACCTCTGGCACAAAACAGAGCCACAAGATTTGCCCAAAGTCCAACAGCAACCTACAGTTGGGCTCTAATGGAGCCCGCAGGGTCTGACTCCCACATTCACTCCCCTCTCCATGCCCCATGATGTTGGGGCTAGGGGTGGAATCAGCCTTCCTATCAGCTCCCCTGCTGCCAGCAACCCCCTCCTCTTCCCCTTCCCCTTCCCAGCAAGTCTCACCCACCAACCCAGAATGATCTTTCAGAAACACAAATCTTACCCTGTTTCCTTCATTAAGCCCCTTCTTCGATACCTTCCCTCCTGGACCCCTGAAGATCTGGTTCTTGCTGCCCTTTTTCCCCCAATTCCCCCATCATCTGTCCCAGCAGCGCTCCAGGGTCCAGTTTGCTGCCCTACCTGACCCAGGTGGGATGGATCTGGGCTCCAAGAAGACCTGAGGCACAGACTCTGACACCATCACGACATTCTGTTGACCCCTGCATACCAATCTGTTCTTCCCAACCAACTCTTTCAAGAAGCAGACAGCACACTGCACTGCTCAGGTGCCTACTAGCTCTCAATCAGACAGGGTACAAAGGATCTGCCCTTCCAATTCCTATAGAAAGATTCTGGGGGAACAACTCTGGTTGGTCCATCTTGGGTACATAGATGGTGGTCTGGGCTGAGGTATCAGAATCATGATTGGAGTTGGGGGGGTGGGGAGCAGTTCCCTCAAATAAGGAGGTGGCACCCACACACAGTCACTGCAGGGATCCCTGTTCCCAGTCACCACCACTACAATTTTGGATCACTTCTTAAACCAGTGTCCTTGCTTCCACACCTTAAACATGCTATTCCCTCTTTCTGGAGTGCCTTTCCTTAGTCCCTTCCTGCAGTATTCCAGCTTATGCTCCAAGTCCTCCTCAGAAAAAGCCCTCACTGGGCCTCCCTGCTGCCCCAACATCATATGCCCTTCGGTAACCAAACTCATGCTTTTGTATTGCAATGATGTGTTCCTGAGCCCTTCTCCCACTGGACAGTAAGCTGCTTGAGCCAGAGACCACGTGGTGGTTATCTTTCCATCCCCAGCCCCTGGTCCACAGGAAGCATTCAGTGTATGCTTACTGAAGAAGGAAATGAGGGAAGGAAGAATGGCATTAATGGTGAAGACAACAGTGAGACGTGGCTGACTCCTGACATATAGCAGGTGCTCAGTAAGTGGTTGTTGAGCCCTTGAGTGATCACCACTACCATTCTCACCACCATTACCACTGCCACCACCACCAGGGCCGCACCTCACATTGTAGGGTCCAGGAAGGAAAACAAATGGGGCCTACACATCACACCCTACATATTTAAAAGTTACAAATCAAACTAATAAACTATTAAATAAATACAGTCTATCTTTCTACCTTGACAAATAAACCTTCTTAATGACTTAAAAGCCCAACTTCAAATCTAAAATTGTCTGACCTCTTCTTTGCCAGAACATGGAAACACATGGAGAGCTGACCTTTGGCCCCTGACTTCTTCCTTTCAGTCCACCTCGCTTCTTATTTCAACTCTGTCCTGTAGTGTGAAGGGCCTCGTACACACAGGTGTAGACACCCCAGTCTGCAAGTCTTTGATGTTTTTAAAACACGTCCAGAATGCTTTTATACTCCTCCCATTGAGAAGTCTGGCCCATGTCCTCTCCCCTTATATCTGGGTGGGCTGTGACTCATTTTAGCCAATAGAATGAAGCAGAAATTATTCTGGGTGACTTCCAAGCCTGGGCCACAACTGTAGGCCAGTAGGTGATGTAGACACAACAGTAGGTGATGCAGCTACTGGCTGTTTAATGAGATACTTGCCCTTCGCATCTGGAACCACTAGGCAAGAAGTCTAACTAACTCTGAGGTCACCATGCTGTTAGGAAGCCCAAGCACCTGGAGAACACACAGCGATACTCCAGTCAACAGCCCCAGCTGAGCTCCCAGCCGACTACTAGCATGATCTGATATATGGATAAACAGATGATTTCAGCCTCCAGTCACTGAGTCTTCTCCGTGGAGGCCCAGACATCATGGAGCAGACAAAACCATTCCCATTGTGCCCTGCTCAGCTGACCCACAGAATTCATAAGCATTAAAAAAACAACCGTCTTAAGCTGCTCAGTTTGGGGGTAATTTGTTACCTAGGGATAGTAACTGAAAAATGTCCAAGCTTCATCCAAGCCCACCTCCCTTCTCCCCACTTTCTGGGCAAACTATCCCTCTGGCTTAAGGAACAGACTTGGAGAAGAGGACTATGCAGTCCTGGAAGCAGACTTGGGCTGTTTGGGTAGAGAATTCTAGGACCCTGGGTTCCCAGCGTGTGGGGAAGGAGGGGAGGGGCACATATCCTCTTGAACCAATGGACTCCTTGTGCTATGGAGAGGGGTGCAGCTGGAAGAAGGTCAGAGAGGGGCCTGGGTCTGAGAGTGGTGCTGGCCTCCACCATCCCCACCACCATCACCACCCACTACTACCAGCACAGGTGATGCAACTGTCCTGTGTGTCCCACTGTGCCCTCAGAAAGACCCCAGTCTGGCGAGGGAGAAAGAGACATCAACAATGGCGATTGAGTGACACATGCTTTGACAGAAGAAAGCACAGGGGCCATGAGAGACCATGACGGAGGAGAGGAGTATCAGAGAAAGTGTCCTGGAAGAGGGGGCACCCAAAATGCAAGTTTTAAAGAAGTAGCCAGAAGAAGTGGGGGAATCATGTTCCAGTCCTGGGAAACACATTCAGAAGCCTGGAGACGAGTCGTACATCTGGGGAAGGGCGAGCAGATCAGGCCGACGCGAGAGTTGCACTGGCCCAGTGCAGGCAGGGTGGTACAGGCAGCAGAGGATTGGCGGGTGGCACAGTCTCCAGAGAGAAACCAAAGAGGCAGGCAGAGGCCAGCTCTCCTAGGGCCCTCAGAACAGGGCCGATGTGCAGGAAGGATGTGCTGGCATTGCTGTCAATGTTGGTGCCTGTTCTGATTGCCCAGGGCCCATCCCAAACCAGTAGTTACTCTGAATATCACTCCCCAGCCTCCACCCAACCCCCATCCCCGCCCTTTTTCTTGAGCCTGGAAGGATTTTCAGTGGGGATATAATTCAATCAGATGTGTGTTTTACAAAGATCTGTCAGGCTTCTGTGGGAGAAAGACTTAGAGGGAGCCAAGAACGGGAGCTGAGAAATCTATGAGTAAGCCCTCACAGCTACCAGTGAGAGGTGATGGCAGTCTGGACTAGGGCGTGGCAACACATGGAGAGAAATTGATGGAGTTACTCTTTAGAGGGTTGAAGCAACAGAAGCAAGGGTAAACCAGACATGGTCCCTGCCTTCCATGAGCTCAACAGAGAAACATCAGAGAAAAAAAGGCGTGGACATACCGAGCAATTAAAATCTGCTCAGTGAATCCTCCCCATGAATCTCAGAGGCAGGTACCAGTATTCTCCTTTTGCAAATGAGGAAGAGTGATGCGCTGTGGCAGATACTCTTGGGTGCCCACCCAGTAGTCATTCCCTTACCTCCTCTGTGCTAACAGAACCCCACTGGACAGGTGCTCAGCACCTGGGGTGAACTACTGAATAACCTAAGCGAACCTTGGCAACCCACTCTCCTCTGCTGGTGACTGGTCTAGGGCTGGGTATGTGATCCAACCTGGTGGGTTGTGGAAGGGGGGATTTTCCTCCTCAAAGGAGAGAGTCCTGTGAAGAGAAAGTCTTTTTGCTACCACCCTGTTTTGCTTCTTACTTCAGATGCCATCGGCTAAGGACGTGAGATATGGAGCTGCGGCAGCCATCTTGTGGCCATGAGGCTAAGGATATGAAAACCAGCCATGCTAAGGAAGGCTGAAAAGAGCTGAGTCCTCAGGGACATCAATGACTCACACTGAGCCAATCTGGGGACCACCTACGTTTCTCGTTAGGCAAACAACAGATGTCCTTATAGCTTATGCCACTGCAGCAACGCTGCCAATGACCCTCTCATCCCTTTAACATTTTCATACACACCGGCTCCCACTGTGCTTTCACTCCCAAAAGCCAGCACCTGCTTTCCCTTGTCAGAGGATGGCCTTCAGGCTGCTCGAGCCCACTTTGCCTATGAGCATGAAAAGCCAGAAGAGCCTGGGAATTTACACCCCTGCCCCACCTCAAGGGAGGCCCTTAACCAGTGACAGATGAGTATGGAGGTGTCAGTCCTCCAGCTGCCTTGCACTGACCTGGCCAGCTCTGAGGGGTGACCTGCACTGTCCTCGGAGCTCCTCTATAAGATGGAGCCGAAGTTTCTCTTTGTGGGACTTGTCTTGATGTCACCCCCACCCCCCCACCTCCAGTCCTACTTCTCACTCTGGTTTCTCTTGGAAACCTTCTTCCTAATACACATCATTTTCACATGACTCCTTGCCTTAAGTTCTGTTTCTAAGAATCCCAACCTAAGACAGCCACTATTAGTCAAGTTTTCTATACTTGCAGCCTAAAGCATCCTAACAGTCATAACATAGCAAGGGGAAGGTCTTACAGCAAGTTTGCTCAAATGTAGTTTTCCTGCTTGCAAATCCTATGTTTTTTGTAAACGAACTAATTAATAAGCTGGTGATTAAAATTTATTTTTGTAAAGTGCTGTGTTCCAAACATAATTAGCTGGCTCATGGCAGCTAATTACTACTGAGTATCTCCCATGAACCAGCACCAGGCTGGCTTTACCTCAGTGGCCCCACTCAATCTTTACCAGAACCCGATGAAGTGAATATGATTTGTATTAGTTTTCTATTACTGGGTCACAAACTACCACAAATCTAGCAGCTTAAAACACATTTATTACCTCACAGTTTATATAGGCCAGAAGTCTGGGCACGGCTTAGCTGGGTTCTCTGCTTTAGGATCTCACCAGTCCACGATCCAGGTATCCACAGGGGTGTGGTCTCATCTAAGCCTCAACTGGGGAAAAGACCCACTTCCAAGTTCCCCCAGGTTATTGGTAAAATTCATCTCATTGTGGTTATAGGACTGAAGTCCCTCTTTTCTTGCTGGCTGCCAGCCAGGGGCCAGCCACTCTCAGTTCCTAGCGACTACCAGCTGGTCTTACAACAACAGCTTACTTCTTCAAAGTTAGGAACAGAGTCTCTGACTCCATGGAGGATCTAGTTCCTCTCTTAAGGGCTCTTACCTGATCACATCAGACCCACTCAATCTCCCTTTTGAGTGACTTAAAATTAACTGATTTGGGACCTCAATTCTACAAAATCCCTTCACCTTTGCCACATTCCACTGGCCAGAAGCAAATCACAGGTCCCACCCACCCTCAAAGAGAGGGATTATGCAAGGTGTGAACATCATGGGGAACACCATGGGGGCTGTCTGCCACACTATCTTTATCCTGATCGCATAGTTGGGGAAACCGAGGCAAAGAGGAGTTTAGTAATCTTATCCAAAGTCATGCTGCCAATGAGTAGGGGTGGAATGTGGTTTCCAACCCGAGTACTCTAGTTCAGAGCCTGCACTTTTATTTTTTATTTTTATTTCTTTATTATTTTTTTAATGTTATAGTGCATTTATTTTTTTTTATTTTTTATTTTTCAATATATGAAATTTATTGTCAAATTGGTTTCCATACAACACCCAGTGCTCATCCCAAAAGGTGCCCTCCTCAATACCCATCACCCACCCTCCCCTCCCTCCCACCCCCCCATCAACCCTCAGTTTGTTCTCAGTTTTTAACAGTCTCTTATGCTTTGGCTCTCTCCCACTCTAACCTCTTTTTTTTTTTTTTTCTTCCTTCCCCTCCCCCATGGGTTTCTGTTAAGTTTCTCAAGATCCACATAAGAGTGAAACCATATGGTATCTGTCTTTCTCTGTATGGCTTATTTCACTTAGCATCACACTCTCCAGTTCCATCCACATTGCTACAAAAGGCCATATTTCATTCTTTCTCATTGCCACGTAGTATTCCATTGTGTATATAAACCACAATTTCTTTATCCATTCATCAGTTGATGGACATTTACAGAGCCTGCACTTTTAACTGTGACCCTGCACTGACTAGCTTCTGCCCCAAGTACTGCCCCTAACCTCCTCAATAATCATAAAGAGGAAACAGAGGCTCAGAGAGGTTAAAAGACTCACCCAAGGTCACAGAGTGGTGGAGTCAGAGTAACAAACCAGGTTTATCAAACTCCCAAACCCAAGATTTTAACCAGTAATGAAAGACAGTCAGTGCCTTAACAGAGGAACAGAGTGCTGAAAAAGTTCATGGGAGGGGCACCTGGGTGGCTCAGTCAGTTAAGCATCCCGGCTCTTGATTTCGGCTCAGGTCATGATTTCAGAGGTCAGGCTCTGGATTGACAGCACTGAGCCTGCTTGGGATTCTCTCTCTCCTCTCTCTGTGCCTCCCCTGCTCGTAATCTCTCTCGATATAAATAAATAAACTTAAAAAAAAAAAGTTCCTGGGAGGTAAAGAACACCCCACTGGGACCAGGGTGGGACAGGAATGTGAGAGGTAGCCTTTCAACAGGGTCATGAGGAAATGACAAAGTCTGGCTATTTGAAATAGAGTAGGGGGGTGGCAAGGAGGAAGTATTTTTCCATGGAAGGGACAGCTTGGGCAAAGGCAAGTAAGCAGGAAAGCACAGATGTTGGGATGAGGTGGAAATGGAGGGTGGCTTCATACCAAGATGAGGGACTGTGAGAAAGCAGCAGGAGATGTGGCCAGGACCCAATCTGGAACACCATGATAAGGAGTCAGAGTCTTATTTTGAAGGCAACTGGGAGCCACAGCACAGTATTGAGCAGCAGCAGCCATTCACCAAAATACCTTTAGAGGTAGGTGTTAATGGCAGAGTGTGGGAGAGGGGACTGTTAGGAGTTTTCCTGCTTCTAACGGCCTTTCCCACTCAAGGACACCTTTGATTCTCAAGGTTGTGCCCATTTTGTGAGCAAGGACACCGATATCCTGGAGGACACAGTACTCTATAAGGGGAATAAAACTAAGTAGTGGGGCCAAATGTCCCACTTCAGTCAGGATACTGTGGGGATTGGAAGCAAAGACTGTATTTTTCTAACAATATGGCTCATTTATCCTTTGCACATGCCACATTCACGCACCAGAATCAACATGGCATTTGTTCAAAATGTGGATTTTGAGGCTCCAAGCCCCAAGGTTCTGATTCAGCAGGTGTGGAGTGGGGCCAGGTTTTGGCATTTTAAACAAGCTCCCCAGGCAGACTCAAAGGTCCAGGCTGCCCCTTTAGGAAACCCTGAAGAGCAGGGGCACCGGGGTGGCTCAGTGGTTAAGCGTTGGACTTCTTTGGCTCAGGTCATAATCTTATGAGTTCCAGCCCCGTGTCAGGCTCTGTGCTGACAGCTCAGAGCCTGGAGCCTGCTATGGATCCTGTCTCCCTCTCTCTCTGTCCCTCCCCCACTTGCTCTCTCTCTCTCTAATATAAATAAACATTAAAAAAAAAAAAATTAAGAAACCCTGAAGAGCATAAGGTTCAAAACTTGGGTCATAGAGAGCTGTCCACAACGCAGCCTTTCCCCTCAAGGCCTTCTCCTCCTCCCCATCCTCTAGTGGTTGCTCGCCGAGTCAGACCTCATCAGCCATCCCAGCAACATTTTAAGAGCTGGCTGCCTGAGCTGAATGCTAGTATTACTGGGGAAACCGAGGCCCGGGGCGCCCATGACGTGCCCCGGGTCCGTGCGCCTTAAAAAGCGCGATTCGAACTCGAGGCGGCGGCTCCGGGAGGGCTCCACTTCCCGCGGCTGCCAGCAGGGGTACGCGGAGCCTGGGGATCCGCAGGCAGGAGGCGGGGGTCGGGGCGGGGGCGCTGGAAGAACGGGGGCTTTGATTTCCATCTCCCGGCGCAGACCCAGACACTAATTAAAATCGCCTGGGCCGCGGGGGCGGAGGGGCGGGCACAAAGCCGGCTTTGACCGGGAGGCGGCGGCGCTGGCGGGCGCGGGGCCGCGCCGCACAGGGGCCGCTTGTGGGACGTGTTTGTTTTTGCTCGTAAAGCGCGGCAGCCGAGCGGTGCCCGGGCGGCGAGGGGGGCCGGAGCCGGGAGAGGGCCCCTGAGGCCACGGCCGTCCGCCCCCGCTCGGCCCGCTGCACGCCACTCCCGCTCCGCTGCCCTCGACCCCCCCCCCCCCACCCCCGCTGCCGACCGCTCCCGGCCTCAGTTTCCCCGTGTATTACATGGTAATGATGATAACCTAGTAGCATTACTGAAAATGTTTATTGAGTCTTTACTGTATTCCAGGCCCTGGGCTGAGACCTTCTTCCACTTCGTTTTTAGTCCTCTCAACTTCATTAATATCCCCATTTTACAGATGAAGCCTGGAGAGGTTGACCTTGCCCAAGGTCACACAGCTCTAAATGAGAGAGCCAGGCCTGGAATCCAACCCTGTGTCTCCAGAAGTTATAGGAGGCCGTCTTTCAGCAGAAGGAGTGCAAAGCTAGGGCCAGATGGGTTCGGCACAGGAAGGTGGGTTTCAGCAGGAGGAATGTTCCTAGTCAGAGTTTGCTCACTCCCTATCAAGCTGTCCATTAGACTGGGCTCCCCAGCACTGGGGTGTTCAAGCAGAGTCCTAACACAACCAGTGGTGGCACTATGAGGTCCCTTCCAGCCCTGGTCTTTAGGATCCCTGACTATGCACGAAGGCACTGCCCTGCAGGGGAGGCACCTTCCATCCTGGGCTGCCCTAGGTATTGGGGGTGGAGTGGGGTGCAGGTCTGTAGGTGGGTGGGGACCAGGAAAAGATGGGAGCGTCCTCCTTGGAAGCCTCTGTGGTTGGAGGGATCCCCTGCCTCATGGTCAGAGAATCACTGAACCTTAGGCTCGCCCTCTGGGCCTTTACACTCTAGCCTCCTGTGATCAGGATTTGCTCCAGCCGTGCGGATCTCTCTTCCACCGACTTCTCACCTGACTTCTGCTCACACTTTAGTTATCAGCTTAGAGCAAGTTCTACTCTCTCAGCACCCACCATTTGTCCTTTGGAATCTCCCTCACAGTGGTAATAATGTGCTCAATGACCTTGCCTTTCTTGTCAGATCAGGGCTGCTAAGGGTGGGACCGTGTGGGCCTTGCTCACCTCTCTGCCACCTGCCAGTCCCTTCCCTTGATGGATTGTGCCAGGAAGATGCGCTGGGACCAGAGCTCAACTGAGACCAGCACAGGCTCAGTTAAGTCCTGCAGGTGAGGGTGGGTGTCATCAGAGACATATAGAACCTTAGTGGGGGCTCAAGTTCACTGCTTAAGGTGATGACAGACCAGGCAACTGAGAGTTCCCATCCAGTGACGTGGGCACTGACAGAGGTGTCCTGTGGTTAGGGGTCCCACCACCCCTCTGAGACTGGATTCAAGCAACCTGAGCTCTAAGCTTCTCCACCTCTCCCCCACCCCTGCCCCATTGCTACCCACCATGTGCTGCACACAAATAGCTGTACCCCACTAACCCCAGCCACCTGCGAGGAGGAGAGCACGAATGACGGGGAGGAGGAGAACAAGGCGGGAGGGTTTCTCTAAGGCTCTCCTCCTCTCTAAGTCCTGAGAGCCAGAGCTTGGACAGAGACACTATTAACACAAAATTTGCAAACATGGCTTCTAAAAATAGCTCTGGCTGGCAAGGCCCACCTGGCACGGCTGCACCTTTGCGGCTGCTGGCCCCCTCCCAAAGGAGCACCGCCTCAGTCTGTCAGCAAGCGTGTCACTCTGCCCTCCCCCACCCGTCGTGAGGGCAGCAGCCACAGCTCTGGGTCTAATCGTGGGGAGAGACCCAGCAAGAAGATGAGGCCTGTCCCAATCTGAAGGGGGTGGGATGTGCAGGCTGAGGAGGAAGATGGTCTTGCCTATAAGGTGCGGTGGAGGACTGGGCGGGGGGAGGCAGCGCTGCCCAAGGGAGCTCCCCCATTGGGGTGGGAGGTAGGGTACATACATACAAAAGGCCAAAGCAGCATTTAAACTCCTGCAAATGAAGATAGCCCAATCCAAGTAAAAAATATCAAGAAGAAAGAAAACACACGGGGAGAAGGGCAGGGCCAGGAGAATGGTTTCCCTGGTCACAAGGAACCCAGATGGGGGTGGGCACATGGTCACCCCCCAGCAAATCCTCAGGACTAGAGGGCCAAGAAGCTACCTGAGAACTCTTCTTGTCCAACCCTTTCTTTGAACAAAATGAGGAAGTTAAGGCCGGGACTAGTGATGTGACTTGCCCCAGTTCCCTCAGCAGGTCAGTTGCAAGAAAGACTGAGCTGAAAAGTCAGTTCCAAGACTGGATCTACCGACCTGATGCCCTTTTCAGAGGCCTGCCTCTCTGCTGGCTCTGATGGAATGACTGTCATTAATAATGAGTCTCAAAATTGTCCTTTTCCATGTTGGTTTATTCAGAAAAGATTCACTGAGCACCTAGTATGTGCCAAACACTGGCTACACAAAGGTAAACTGGACAGGTAGGCCCTGATTTCTGGTAAATTCCGTTCCAATCTAATAGCAAGAACTGCTCAGGTGTGCACAGAGCTCTGGTGTTGTTCAAGGTGCCTTCAGGCAAACTCACAAAACAGAATACATATTTGTGTTCTCCAGGTTGCAGTTGAGGAAACTGAGGCTCAGGCAGTGAATAACTTGTCTGAGGTCACCTGGTAAAGTTGGGACTAGAGCCTCCCATGTTGCCTCAGGAGGCCTCGGATTCCTTCTAAATCACTGGGGATGGCTTGAAGGAGGCCAGTCACTTGCTTCTGGAAGCCTCCTATTCTGGATGACTCCATGGATCAGAGCTAAGAGGGTACTGGAAGGCCCCATGACCAGAAACACCAGATTACCCTGTAGTGCTTTGCTTTCGATTGGATTCAGAGGCATTCCCCCGGACACATGATATAGGCAGATCTCGGTCCTCACAGAGGGCTTGGGAAGCCTGGCTGCTCCCTACTGGGTAGTTTCTACCCAGCTCTCTGTAGCCCTCCCCGTGGATCCATCCAACCAGACACAAATGCTTATTCCTGGAATGGGAAAGGAAAGCCAGAGCTATAATCTTCCTGGCTTTCATACAGGCCCCATTCGGGCTTCACAGCAGGGAGGGGTCACGGTGGTCGGCAGATGTGAAGACACGTGACCTCCCTCAAGGGAGTCCTGGCTGTGCTGGGTCCCTCACAACAGCCTCTGGGCATTGGCCGCCTGTGGTCTCTAGACCCCAGGCTCACCCTGGATATGGACCTAGGTGCCATTTCTTCCTGTTTTGATGCCACAACTAATTCTACTCCTTAATGGGCTCATTCCGGGTGAGCTTATCTGGGGCCTGAACATTCACTCCAACCATTCCCCAACACCCACAGGGGCGCCTCACTGCATCTACATCTTTCCACTTGCTGCCTAGAACTTTCCATGACGCAATGCTTGCCTTGAGTCCCCATCTATCATACACCTTATGGGCTGACAGGGCTCTGACCGAGGGCCCAGGGAGTAACTGGCTGTTCCACTCTGCCCGCAGACTCTGAGATCCATCTGCAAGAGAGAGGCATCCCCTGCCTCAGAGAGCCTGCTGCCTGCACAGTGCCTTCTGATGCAAGTGGCCACTTTTGGGGCGCCCGGGTGGCTCGGTTGAGCGTCTGATTTCGGCTCAGGTCATGATCTCACGGTTCGGTTCATGAGTTCAAGCCCCACATCGGGCTCACTGTTGTCAATGCAGAGCCCACTTCAGCTCCTCTGTCCCCCTCTCTCTCTCTGCTCCTCCCCCACTCATGCTCGCTCACTCTCTCTCTCTCTCTCAAAAGTAAACATTAAAAAAGAAAAGAAAATGGCCACTTTGGGGACATACATTACCAGCTTTGAGTTTATAAACCCCTTCCACCCTCGCCACACCTAAGGCAAAGGCACCCATCTCTAGGCTGGATCTAAGAGAGACTAAGTGCTCTAAGAGGTGGCCTGGCTCAGGAATGCTGCCCCCGAGGGACACTCCAGGGTAAGTAGAGACAAACCCAATCTGAAGGCACTAAGGATATTCACAATATTTTCTTCTGGTGAAACAGCTATGCTACCCCACCTCCTTTCAAAAAAGCAGAGCTGGGCAGGTGTTTGCACAGGGGAGGCCACTGATGAGACCAGAGGTAGGGAGAGCAGCAACTCAGTTTCCCTAGAGCCCCAAGGTGGCCTCTGGGAAGAGTCTGTACAGTGAGGTGATCAGCTCACCAGGGGTAAATAGCTCAGTCTGTCGGAATGCTCCCTCCAGGGATCCGAACTGAGGCCCACCATGGCAATGGGCACATAAAAATGGAGGAGGATGGGGCATGTGTTTGCCTTGATGTCTGAGCCCTTCCCAGTACGAGGCCATGTGTTTCCCGTCCCACCCACCCAGAGAAGGAATCCTGAGATGGCCTGAGAGAGCCCATGCTCCTTGCAACCAAAATGCTTGTCTAGGTAATAGATTCTGTGTCTTCGAGGTTTAAATAGGAGGCCCAGAGGGTGGGCAGAAAAAAGAAGCAGAGACCAGTAGGAGGCTGAGTCATGGGACTAGGAGGGCCTAATCTGGGCGCTGGGGATGCTCCTGGAAAGGCCTCTGGAGGGGCTGCCAGGCCATCAAAGCTGCAGGTTAGACACTGATACTGAAAAGGCTGTGCCGCTCTTGCCATCCCCCATGTCCCCACAGTACCTCAGTGGGCCTCGATTCCTTGCAGCCTGAGCAACCCAAACCTCCCACTGGACTCCTGCAAAAACCCTCTGGCTGGAAGGGAGCAGCCCCTACCATGGTGTCAACTGCCAGGTGACCCAGATAAGTCCCTCGGCCTCTCCCGAACTCAATTTTCCCATCTAGAAATTGGGGAGACCAATCCCAGCTTCTCCAAATCCTCCAAATGTTGGCAGAGGGCAGGGGCTGCGCGAATAAAATGAGCTCACGAATTGGAAACCACACCAAGGCTCAGCATCCAATTACACGTGATTCATCGTTTATGACCTCATCCGCATGAAAACACCAAATGGCAAATCCTCGCCATTCTCCCTTCACTCAGGTTAGCAGATCATTCAGTCATTCGGTCAACGGATACAGAAAAAGCCCCGCGTGGGCACCTGGTGCCATTTGGGTCTTGGGAGGCACAAGAGAAAGAGCCCCCGGCATAATAGCCCTCCAAGGGCTCACAGTCTGTCTGGAAGGTGAGGTACGCACAAAACCGAATCACCACCATTTGCTTGGGCACTCTATGCCCCCACTTTGCCATGTGCTCTGTAGACAATGTTTCATTGAACAGATCACCCCGTCACAGGGGTACGAGTAGTCTGTCCGCTAAAGAGGAACCTGAGATTCAGAGAGGTGGCGGGGAGGCTTGTCCAATGCCATCTGATTCGTGGCAGTGAAGCATCAGCACTGTGGTCTCTGCGGCTTCTCTGGCTGCCCGTGGATGCTGCTGAGAGGGGTCGGCGTGCACCAGGAGGTGCTGCCCACTGTCGCTCCCTGAAGTCTGCTCTGGCCTGGCCCCACATCTCCCGGGGCTCCCTCGCAGCGTACCCACCCCACCCTGGCACATCTGTCCCCTCACTGCTGAGAACGGCAGCTCCTGTGTGTCATGGGGCTAGCTCCTCAGAAAGACTGGGAGCTCTCTGTTTGACAGGTTAGGGAGAATGAATCCCCTTCACCTTTGATCTTCCCTGGGGTCAGGCCCCATGGGTCTAAGAAATCAGGAGCAGCTCACGGTCTTAGCAACAGGGGCCCAGCATGAGCCCAGGATGTCAGCAGGAGTCACACAGCTGCCATTTACCATGGTTAAATGTGTGTGCCTAACTCTGGGCGGGCTACTTGCCCTGCATTGTCTTATTTAATCTGCACATGAGATGTTGTTGCTCTCCAACTTTACAGATGAGGATATGGGGGCTCAGAGAAGCTTAGTGACTTGCCCAAGACCGCACAGCTAGTAAATGATGGAGCCGGGCCTCTATCTTGTCCCTTGCCTCCATACATCCCACAGCAGCCTTTTAGGTAAAGATCCAATTCACCATCTGGCATTTAAGACTTTGAGCAGGATGACCTCAAAACCATCAGCCAGATGGGCCTCCTCCTCACCAGACCCACATAGGCCTGCCCCTGCCTCCCAACATCTCTTCCTACCCTCCATCACCGGAGCTGTCCTCCTGCTCCTCCCCTTCCCAAGGAACTCTAGCACTTAAAGGATGGGGGGTGGAGACTGAGAAGGAGAGTTAGAAGGGGAGGGAAGGGAGGAAGGGGTCTCAGCAAACAAGGAAGTTAGGACATATGGACTCGGGAAGAGAGGCCAGCAGGACCAGCAGGTTTCTTTCTCCCCTTCTGCATGCCACTTGGGCAGACAATCAGTGTAGTCAGCTAAGTGCCACAGACTGTACGTGTCACCCTGGGCAAAGCAAAGCACAGTCCCTCTGAGTTCCGGCTACCCCGCCCATCCCCCCATCCCACCCCCACCCTGTCCTTGGAAGGAGTGTGCTTCAAGACCTCGCCAGCTCTGACACTCTGCCCCTGAATGGCAGCTGCTGGGCCTCCCCCCACCCCCTTCATGCTCCTGCTGCAGATGCTCCCTTGCTCCAGACGGGACAGTGGCAGTGACCAATAACCCACTCACCTACGCGACACACCAGTTCTCCGGAAGCAGGGAGGGGTCCAGCCTAGTGGGTGCTGCTACCCAGTGAGAGGGGTCTCAAGAACCCTGGAATAAGAGGCAGGACGCCTGGCTTCTGGTTCTACTCTGTTATTCACTCTGCCTAGTGATGTCGGGCACGTTAGTTCTTTCTCTGCCTATTTCCTCAGCCATGAAATGGGGGTGGGGACCATGCTTCCAGTCCCGACAATGAAGGAGTTAGCTGCAACAGAGGAATTCCAGGCATGGGCAGGGGAAGTTGTGGGGAGGCTTTTGGGGACTGGCTGCTCTTTCCACCTGGGTGGCTGTTGGGACTGGCTGAGGAACATGAAGAGGAGGGACCGGGACCTACATAAGGAGAAGTGCCCGGCAGGGGACATGAGAATGACGAGGAGAGACTGACAGGAGAAGGCTGAGCAGAATAAAGGGAGAGGTGGAGACATAGAGGGAGGATGGAGAGCATCCCGGTCAGACAGGGGGGGAGGTGGGCAGGAGAGGGGCTGAATCAGGTCCACAGCTGCACACCTGGGGCAGGAAGCACCAAGGGTGGAGTGACCACTAGGCCACCAAGAGCCAGGGGTATGAAGGTGGAGCCAGTGCAACACTGTTTGCTATTTTTCATAAGAAAAAAATGGAGGACCACCGACTGTGGGAGGGCTAGGGACCTTCTGATGTCTCTCCTGAACTCTTCTGTGCAAAATTGCAAAATCACACTAACATCAACTAAGTAAGAGCGATATGCATAGAGAAAAGCCTGGAAGGACCTCTCCTCTGGAAGGAGGGAGGAAGTACGATGGGAAACAGGTATACCAGACATCAATGATATATGTAACTGCATATTCTTAAGCCGGAGAGCAGGTACACAGGTGTTGATAATATTATTATTATACTTTTTCATACGTCAACATATCTTATTTTTTAAAAAATCCCTGTAAGGGAATTTGCCAAAGTCTTCGCACTGGTTCTTTGGGAGAATGGAATTATCACAACTGTTATTATCTTCTTTTCACTTTTGGTAGTTTCCAAATGTTCTACATTGGGCAGATATGGAAAAATAACTGAACCCTTTAAAGTAAACTCTTGCTGCTATGACCATAGTTTTAAGTCTTCAGTGGAAACTAAACACAACTGTTTGAGCCCCTCATCCTCATGCCCTTCCTCTCATCAGTTCACAGGCTCAATAAGCCAGCAGCTCCTCCACACTCTTCCTCCCCACCCTGCAACTGATGCTTCTCCAAAGCAAGGCTTTCGGCTCTCTTAGTTCCTTGAGCCCAAGATTACTAGGTTTATAGTGGAAAGAAAAGGGCCTGAGTCTTAGTGACCTACTGGTTTGGGCACTTGACCACTCTAAGTCTTAGTTTTCCTATTTGCAAAATGACCCAAGATTTTTGTGAGGATCAAATGAGGTGATACAGATAAAGCATTCAGCATGAATTAACAGTGCCTGGAACATAGGAAGTATTTAATAAATTTGCATCATCATCTTCATTATCATCATCATTGTTGACTGCCTACTGCTTCCTCTAGGAAGTCTTGACTTCACGAAAGAAATATTTCAGCTTGAGCTGGGCACCGAGCTGGCCTTCTCCTGATCCAAAAAAAAATCTGGATCCCAGTCTCCACTCTATCAGCAACTGTGTGACATTGGGCGAGTTCCTCCCCTTTCCAATGCCTTAGTTTCCTCATCTGCAAAATGGTAGGCTTAGACTTCCTGTTCCAATAGTCTATGACTGGGGTAACCATATAAACCAGAATGTTTTTGAAAGAGAAATGGGCACTATCAATATCATTTCTGGATGACAGGTTTAATGCAGAACAATCCCAGGCACACTGAGAAGTCTGGTCACTCCATTCTTAACAGATCCATTATCTCCTTGCCCACCAGGGTGGTAAGCAAAATAATTCCCCTTCCTCCCACAGACAGCCACTTCCTAATCCCCAGAACCTGAGGATATGTTAGATGACATGGCAAAAGGAATTAAGGTTGCAGTCAATTGACCTTGAGATGGGGAGATCATTCTGGATTATTTGGGTGAGCCCAGCATAATCATAGGATCCTAATAAATTGAAGAGGGAAGTAAAAGAGGGAATGCCAGAGTGACACAATGTAAGAAAGACTTGACCCGACCTCACCAGCTTTGAAGATGGGTCCAAGGAATGCGGGCAGCCTCTAGATGCTGAAAAAGGTAAGAAAATGGATTTTCCTGGGGCACCTGGGTGGCTCAGTTGCTTAAGCATCTGACTTCAGCTCAGGTCATGATCTCGTGGTTCTTGAGTTTAAGCCCTGCATTGGGCTCTGCTCTGACAGCTCAGAGCCTGAAGCCTGCTTCAGATTCTGTGCTCCTTCTCTTTCTCTGCCTCTTCCCCACTTGCATTCTGTCTCTCTGTCTCTCAAAACTAAATAATAAAAACATTTAAAAATTTTTTTAAAAAAAGAAAAGAAAATGGATTTTCCCCTATAGCCTCCAGGAAGGGATGCAGACCTACTGAAGCCTTGATTTTAGCCCAGTGAGACCCATTTTGAGCTTCTGACATCCAGGACTGTAAGATAATAAATGTGTGTTGTTCTCAGCCACTAAGTTGGTGGTGATTTGTTATAGCAGCAATAGGAAACTGATACACCTAGTATGGCTCAGTGGGTCTCTTTGGCTGGTTGTTCTGTAAATGCCATCCTTGGAACTTAAGAGAACTAATCTAAGCACCAGGAGAGCTGGAATCTGGTCCCTGCTCTGATATTAACTCACCCTGGACCCTTGGGCCTTGGGCCTCTATAAAATGGGGGATAACATTCCCTGCCTCATCTATCCCTGTGGTGGTGGTTGGGCGGGGGGGGGGGGGGGTTGTCCCACATTCAATGACTCATTCTATGCTTAGCTCTGTGCTGGGGGCTGGAGCACCAAGATGAACCAGACCTAGTCCCAACCCCATCCCTGCTCTTGAGGTGGGTACACAGACATGTAAGCAGGTGATTAAAATACAATGTGATGAACAGAAAGTTTTGTATGAGTGTACACAGAGAAATATATAGGCCCACCTGCTGGGGGTGGGAGTGGGAGGACAGTCAGGGAAGGCTTCCTGGAAAAGGTGATATCAGAGCTGGGTCTTAAAGGTTGAGTAGGAGAAGCCAGGCAAAGCAGATAAGGAGGGCAGGGAAGAAGGAAGAAAGAACAATCCAGACAGAGAAATCAGCAGAGAAGCAAGCCCCCAGAGATGTGAATCAGCACGGCACGGGGGACAGAGATATGAGCAACTTGGTAGTATTGACTTGGAAAGCCTGAGTATAAAGGGGATGCTATGAGGATTCAGTGGAATGACGGGTGAAGGCATGATGTGAGCACAAGGTTGTATTATCGGTCTGCGTGTCCCCCAGACCAGTGCTGGGTCAGGAGACGATCTGTAACGTATGATTCCTCTTGACCTGGCTCTTCTGGTTGTCTCACCCTCACATTCCCCCCAGACATGTGCCAAAGGCCTGGCAGCTGCCTCAGCCTACTGTGGGGGATGGGGCCGTGCAAAATTACAGCCACTGAAAGAGGCCGGCGTGACCTCAGCAGCTAGGTTTCATCATTCTGAAATCATGCTCCTGGCCTTAGTCAGAGGCAGAGAGGTGGGGAGGAGAGGGTGGGAAAGCAGAGCGGGTGGCAGTAGGTTTGGGCGAGGTGCCGGGGCTGAAGGAGAAAGCAGCTGGCACCAGCAGGGGGTGAGACTCCAGCTTGGCTTGCATCCATCATGCTGTGTGACCTTAGGCCAGATCCTTGCCCATTCTGGGTCTCTCTGGGCAGCATGGGTCCTTGGTGCTGTTCCCAAGGCCTGTCCCCGGTGGAACCTCCTTATGGAGGTAAGAACCCTGGGATCTGCTGGTCATTCCTGTGCATGTGGCTCTTTGTGGATAGTAGGAGCCTGTGCCCGGCCTGTCGGGGTTTGGGGCAGGGCTTCAGCAGTAGGCTGCTCCATTGGATCCACATTTCCCGCAAAGTCATACCTTTGTGAGGCACATGAAGCTAACTGGCTTCTGTCAAGGCCAAACCTATACAGATGTTTCTAAGCTTTGGGTTACCTAGCTCACACTACCCAGGCATGTTCCATTTGCATTCTGCATCCTTGTCCAGTCTTTTAAGGAGCAGTGTCTGGGTGAGGCCGAATACCTTAATTTGCTAGGGCTGTCATTAGTAAGTACCACAGACTGGGGAGCTCAAACAATAGAAGTGTATTTTCTCACAATTCTGGAGGCTAGAAGTCCAAGATCAAAGTGCTGGTAGGGCTGGTTTCTTCTGAGGCATCTCTTTGGCTTATACGTGGCCACCTTCTCGCCTTGGCTTCACATGGTCTTTTCCTCTGTGTGTCCTAACCTCCTCTTAAAAGAACACCCAGTCATGGTGGCCCAGCCCGTGATTTCGTCGAACTCAATTACCCCCTTTAAAGGCACTATGTCCAAATACAACCACATTCTGAGGTACTGAGGGGTAGGACTTCAATATACGAATTTTGAGGGGGACACAATTCAGCCCGTAACACTGGGCTTTGGAATTGCTCGCGGAGTTTTTTTCTAAATACAGCTGTCTGGGCCCGTCCCCAGAGATTCTGAGGGTAAACTCCATGAAGGCGGGCCAGGGGCTTGCCCACTACTGTATCCTTACCGCCTAGAACGGTGTCTGGCACGTGCAAAAATATTTGTGGAACGAAAGGATGACTTAATAAGCTTGGGATGGGGCCCACGTGTTTGTCATGTACAAAGTTCCACAGTTGATTCTGATTCATCTAGGGGTGGCATCCCCTCGAGATATGACTGGGTTTCATCTTTCCTGTTGCTGGATGGGAAGCCTAAGGCTCAGCAAGGAGCGCTCACTTTGGCAGCACATATGCTAAAGTTTGAAGGAGACAGAGATTAGCATGGCCCCCGTGCAAGGGTGACACGCTAAGGTTCAGTAAGAAAAAGGAATACTGGGCCTGGCACTCCAAAGAATGTGGGCTCTTTGGGTCTGCCCCAGCACCCCTCCAGGACGCCCAGGACACGGGGGAAAAGGGAAAGCAGGACCTAATGCTGCCTTTTGTACCTCTTTATCTAGCTCTTCATTGCATCCTTTGTAATATCCTTTCTAATAAACTGGTAAACGGCAGTGTTTCTGAGTTTTGTGAGCTGCTCTACCAAATTAATTGAACCTGAAGAGGAGGTCGTGGGAACCTCCAATTTATAACCAGTTGGTCAGAAGCACAGGTGGCCATAGTCTCGTGAGACCGAGCCCTTAACTCATGAGATCTGATGGTATCTCCAGGTAGACAGCATCAGAATTGACTTAATGGCAAGCTCAAGCCCCACATTGGGCTCATCACTGATGGTGCAAGGCCTGCTTGGGATTCTGTCTCTCTCTCTCTCTGCCCCTCCTGCACTCTCTCTCTCTCTCCCTCTCAAAAATAAATAAACTTAAAAAAAAAGAAAAGAATTGACTTAATGGCTTGGTGGTGTTGGAAAATACACATTGGACCTGCCTTCAGCACCCTTCACATATGGCCCCTGCCAACCCCCCGCCTCACCCACCCTCACCCCTGCCCAGCCTATGGTTTAAACCACATGAAATCCAGCACCATTCCCTGATCCTGTCAAGCCACTTACCTTCTCATCTTAGCATGGGCTTCCTGGAATGCCTTTCCCTGCCTTGTTTGCCTAGGAAATGTCTCCTCAAGCTACACTGGAGCTCGAGGCCTTCTCTGACTGCCAAGGCTGGGGGTCAAGGGGCATCTTCTGGGCCTGTAGAGTCCCCTGTGCTGCCTTCATATCATATGCTGATCACACTGGGGACAAATGCCCATTCTGATGCTGCCTCCAACAGACTGGGACCACCTGAGTGCAGGGCTGAGTCAGTTAGTATCTATGTCCTGATGCCTCACCCAAAGCAGGGCTCTGAGTCTGAATCCTCAGCAAGATTTCAGGGATTAAAGAATGAATGCTGAGGGGAAGAACAAATGCTCCAGAGGCAACCAGAGGAGGAATAGGAGAAGCTCCAACACAGGGTCTCAATGCAAGAATCATTTTTCAAAAGGTGACATTCTTCCTATGCCCGCACATCACCATTAGTGGCAGAACTGGGCTTGCTGTTGCAGCTCCTGACCTCACCATCACCTCCCCTACGTCCCAGCCCCACTCAGGCCTACGGAGTGTCCGTGAGGTGGCCTGGCACGGCAGGTGAGCTCTTGGAGCTGGCCAGTGCACAGTAGAGGCCGGGAAGCAGAATCTTAGCCTCAGGTGGAGACCTCAGGCCGGTCGGGCTGGCCAGGAAGCTCAGAGAGGTAAGAGAGCAGTGGCCCCAAGGAGAAGAGACTGGAAAATACCAGTAATGGGGAGAGATGGAGGGGTGGGGAGAGATGGACAGCTGGGAGGCCAGAGAGACTCGACTTCTCAGCACCATTGTTCGGCCTCAGAGAAGCTCCCCTGATGTGACCTTTAGGCAAGTTCCTGCCTCTCTGGGCCTCAGAGTCTTAAACTGAAAATGGGGGCAGGCAGGCTGGACTAGATGGTCATTAATGTCTTCTCTAGCCCAGGCCAAGAAGATCTGGGAGAAGTGTAGCTGCCTTAAAGGTGCCGTTTGAAAGGACTGTCTCCAGGCTGGCACACAAACTCTAGGGACTCACATCTAGCCAGGCATTGGGGGAACGTGTCTCTGGGCCTGGAAAGAACAGGAAGCAGCCTCCCCTCACCTCCTGCTCTGGACTTGGCTCGCAGTTCTGGCAGGCCCAATGCGGCCCTCAGCTCTAATGAGGCTGGCCACCTGGGGAGCCATAGAAACCCAGCCTGGCCTATTTTGTGGTGAAGCCATGGTCACTTCTCTGCCTAACCCTGAAGTGATGCTCCTGAATGTGGCCTGGGGGCTGGCAGCACCCTTCATGGGCCACCTGGGACTCGAAGGAGTACATCTGGTTGGGTGGGGACTGAAGGAAGCTCCAAGCCGCAGGGGCCGAGGGACCAAGTCCTGGGCCATGTGGACAACCCTTGTTGGCACTGCACGCCCTGAGTCCCGCCCCACCAGGACAGGGCCTGCTGTCCTGGGCCCTTGCCTGCAACTATTCCCTGAGCCATGATTTCTGATTCAATTGGTGAAGACAGGCCTCCTGGGATGAGCCAGTTGGCCCCCCTCTGTTATTTGCTTCTTAAAGTTGGAAAAACTACGTTGTGCACCTGGCAGTACTTGCTGCTGCTGCGTTTTTTTTTTTTTCTTTCTTTCTTTCCTTTTTTTTTTCTTCAAGAAACAGAAAGTAACCCCTGTGCTTACTGCAACCAAATCCATTTTATTGGCCTTCTGCATCTCCCACTGCAGTAATAATAACCCCTTACATTTGATGAGTCTTTTACGGCTTACAAAGCACTTTCTTATCCATTCTCCCTTTTGGTCCATGCAATGGTTTTGCAAAAGAGGGCTGGCATTATTATCCCTGATTACAGGTGAAGAAACTAAGCCTCTGATAGTAAGATCAGCTGCCCAAGGTCACACAGCAAAATGAAGCGGAAGCAAAGAACCTGGGTCCTCTGACCCAAGTCCGTGGTTCTTTCCCCAGCACCACACACCCCTCATGCCACTTGAATGACCAGGGTCGCAGACACCTTCTTTTAGAAACAAGGGCAGAAGGTTCAGCTGCCCCCACTCTGCTCTTATTTCTGAACTTTTTCCTTGGTGAAATTAACCATCACCTCTCCTTACCTAACACC
Source organism: Acinonyx jubatus (assembly GCF_027475565.1). Classification (NCBI taxonomy): domain Eukaryota; kingdom Metazoa; phylum Chordata; class Mammalia; order Carnivora; family Felidae; genus Acinonyx; species Acinonyx jubatus. The sequence continues at coordinate 56,813,856 of NC_069390.1, read as the reverse complement.
TCTAAGACAATGGCTCTCACATCTGTACTTCCCTCTGGGACCTGAGAGCTTTAGATCTTACCCTGACTCTCCAGGTCTCTTTAATGTTCCCACCTGCCTCTCACCCATTTTAGAAAACTCAGCTTTACCTTAGTTTCATGTTTCTTTCATCTTCTAAATCCAGTTGGCGTGGGCATTTTACTTAATTATTTTATTTTACTTTATTTTTTTCTTTTTGAGAGAGAGAGACAGCACAAGAGGGGGAGAGAGGCAGAGGGAGAGAGAGAATCTTAAGCAGGCTCCATACTCAGCACAGAGCCAGACACGGGGCTTGATCCCATGCCCTGGGATCATGACCCAAGCCAAAATCAAGACGTTGGTCACTCAACCGAGACACCCAGGCACCCCAGTATTGTATTTAATTTTTAATTAAGTCATTTATTCTTTCAGAAAATACTAATTGTATGCTATACATTTACAGTCTATTCTGTATCCCTCTGTCACACAATATTTAGCCTTGTGTGTCCGGCTTCTTTTCCTTAGTGTAATGTTTATAAGGTTCATCCATGGTGTAGCATGTGTAAGACTTGTCCCTTTCTATGGCTGAGTAATATTCCTTTGTATGGATGTACCACTTATTTATCTGTTCATCAGTTCATGGACACTTGAGTTGTTTCTACTTTTTGGCTATTATGAAAAATGCTGCTATAAACATTTGTGTACATGTTTTTGTATGGGCATATGCTTTATTTCTTTGGGGTATATACCCAGGAGTAGAATTCCTGGGTCATATGGTAACTGTAAGCTGCAAAACAGCCTTCAAAAATGGTTGCACTATTTTACATTCCCACCAGCAGGGTATGAGGGTTTCAGTTTATCCATATCCTCACTGACATTTGTTATCCTCTATCTTCTTTATTATAGCCATTCTGGTGGGTATAAAGTGGTTTCTCATTGTTATTTTGATTTGCATTTCTCTAATGACTAATGATGCTGAGCACTTTTTTCATGTTTTGTTGGCCATTTGTATGTATTCTTTGGAGAAATGTCTGTTCAGATCCTTTGCCTGTTTTTCAGTTGGATTATTGTCTTTTTACTGTTGACTTGTAATAGTTCTTTATGTATTCTGGACACCATTCCCTTATCAGATAAATGATTTGCAAATATTTTCTCTCATTTGGTGGTCTTTTCATTTCCTGAGAATGTCCTTCAAAGTCCACTTTACCTACCGTTTCTTTTGTCACTTATCCTTTGGGTGTTCAAGAAGGCTTGGTCTAACCCTAAATCACAAAGATTTACCCCTGTCTTCTTTGAAGAGTTTTATAGCATCAGTTATTACATTTAGGTCTATGGTACGTTTTGAGTTCAATGTTTTTATTAAAAAAAATTTTTTTTTGATTGTGGTAAAATATCCATAACATAAAATGTACCATCCTAACCATTGTAGAGTGTACAGTTTGGTAATTTTAAGTACACGCATGTTGTCGTGCGACTAATCTCCAGAACTTTTCATCTTGTGAAATTAAAACTCTATACTCATTAAAGAATTCCCCTTTCCCCCTATCTTTAGCCCCTGTTGATTTAATTTTTATGTAACCTGTTTAAGAAATGGGCTTATCTTTATTCCTTTGCATGTGGCTATCCAGTTGTTCCAGCACCATTTGTTGAAAAGACTATTCTTTTTCCATGAATTGTCTTGGCACTCTTGTCAAATATCAATTGACCACAAATATATAAGGGTTTAGTTCTGGACTATCAATTCTGTTCCATTGATCTATATGTCTATCTTTATGCCAGTATCAGACTGTTATGATTACTGTATCTTTGTAGTAAGGTTTTAAATCAAGAAGTATCAGTCCTCCAACTTTGTTCTTCCTTTTCAAAATCGTTTTGGCAATTTTTGGTCCTTTGCACTTCTATATGAATTAGGATTAGATTATCAATTTTGGGAAAGAAAAAAAAAAGCCAGCTTGGATTTTGATAGAGAGTGCATTAAATCTGTAGATTAACATAGGGAGTATTGCCATCTTCACAATATTAAGTTTTTTGACTCATGAACATGGAATATCTATTTAGGTCTTTTTTTTTTAATTTTTTTTCAACGTTTTTTACTTATTTTGGGGACAGAGAGAGACAGAGCATGAACGGGGGAGGTGCAGAGAGAGAGGGAGACACAGAATCGTAAACAGGCTCCAGGCTCCGAGCCATCAGCCCAGAGCCTGACGCGGGGCTCGAACTCACGGACCGCAAGATCGTGACCTGGCTGAAGTCGGACGCTTAACTGACTGCGCCACCCAGGCGCCCCTGGTCTTCTTTCTTTCAACAATATTTTGTGAGGTTCCAAATATAAGTTTTGCACTTCTTTAGTTAAATTGATTCCTGTTCTTTGTGATACTATTCTAAGTGAAATTTTCTCTTTTTTTAAATGTTTGTTTATTTATTTTTGAGGTGGGAAGGGACAGAGAAAGAGGGAGTCAGAGAATCCCAAGCAGGCTCCACATGGTCAGTGCAGAGCCCGATGTGGGGCTCAAACTCATAAACCAAACTGTGAGATCGTGACCTGAGCTGAAATCAAGGATCAGAAGCTTAACTGACTGAACCACCCATGTGCCCTCTAAATGAAATTTTCTAATTTCATTTTTAGACTGTTGCTAACCTGTAGAATATAATTGGCTTTGTACTGGTTTTGTATATTGATCTTGCTGAACTTTTGTATGTTGGTCTTGCTGATTAGGTCTAATTGTTTTTTAGTGGATTCCTTAGGATTTTCTACATAGGAGAGCATGCCATAGAACTAGTTTTACTTCTTCCTTTCCAGCATGGATGTCTTTTATTGCTTTTTCTTGCTTAATCGCCTTAGCTAGAACTTCCAATACAATGTTAAATAGAAGTAGTAAGAGCAAGACATCCTTGTCTTATTCTTGACCATATAGGAAAAGCTTTGTCTTCCACCATTAAGTATGATGTTAGCTGTGGGTTTTCATAGATACCTTTTATCAAGTTCAGGAAGTTTCCTTCTATTTTTTTCTATTAAAAAATTTTTTTGAGTTTTTAAAATCAAGAAACAGTGTTGGACTTTGTTAAATGTTTTTCCTGACTCTATTGAGATGATCGTGTGGTTTATGTGTTTTATTGATAAGGTATGTAATATTAATTGATTTTCAGATGTTAAACCAATCTTACATTCCTGGCCTAATTTCACTTGGTCAGAATGAATAATCCATTTTATATGTTGCTGGATTCAGTTTGGTAGTATTTTGTTGAAGATTTTTGCATCTGTATTCATCAGTAATATTTGTGGTTTTCTTTTCATGTCTTTGGTTTCTGGTATCAGAGTAACAATGACCTCATAGAATGAGTTGAGAAGTGTTTTCTCCTCTTCTAATTTTTGGAAGAGTTCGTGAAGAATTGGTATTAAATCTTCTTTAAATGTTTGGTAGAGTTCGTTCCTTTTTATTGCTGAATTGTATTCTACTACATGAATATTAACTTGTTTATCCATCACCTGTGGATGTTTGGGTTGTTTCCAGTTTTGAAATAAAGCCACTATGGACATTATAAATCTTTCTATGGACATATGTTTTCATTTTCTTGGGAAAATATTTACAAGTGGAATTGCTGGGTCATTTGGTAGGTGCATGTTAACTTTATGGAAAGTTCCAGACTAATTTCAAAGTGGTTGCATCACTACACTTTATACTCCCACCAGCAATGTATTTTGCTTACTGCACTATCCTTACCACATTAGACATGGCGTGTCTTTCATTTTAGCCATTCTAGTGTACATGTTGTGATATCTCAATATTTTTATTTACATTTTGCTGATGAATAATGATATTAAACACATACTCATGTGTGTATTGGTCATTTGTATATCTTCCTTTGTACAGAGTCTGTTCATGTCTTCTGCTCATTTTTTAATTGGATTTTAATTGGGTCTTCTTACTGATTTGTAGGAGTTGCTTACATATTCTAGATAGAAATCCTTTGTCAAACGTATAGGCATAGAGAAAATTTACTCTATCTATGGCTCTCCTACTTATTTTCCTAATGGCATCTTTTGAGAAGCTTTAAACTTTAAGTTTTGATGAATTCCATTTTATTTATTTTTTTTATGATTACTGCCTTCTGGATCCTAAGAAATATTTGCCTATCCAAAGATCATGAAAATAATCTTCTAGAAAAAATTTTCATAGCCAATTTTCTTAGCACTGCAGGTTGAACAGACTTTTCTTTCCACATTGAATTGGTTTTGCTTTTTAGATAAAAACAATTAACTACTATTTCTAGACTATAACTATTCTGTTCCACTGGTCTGTCTTTTATATCTTCATGCCAGTACCACAGTGTCTTGATTACTGTAGCATTCTTGTAAGCCTAGAAATCAGGTAATGTAAATTCTTTACCTCTGTTTTATTTCAAGACTGCTTATTCTAGGTCTTTTATATTTCCATATAAATTTTAGAACTTGTTGCTTTCTAAAAAAAAAAAAAAAAAGAACTGCTAGAAATTTGGTATTGCTTTGAACCTATTAATCAATTTGGGGAAAATTGACAAGTTAACAATAGTGTGTTCTTCCAATCCATGAACATGGTATATTTCTCTGTTAATTTTCAGTTTCTTTAATTCCTCTCTTAAGTATTTTGTAGTTTTTAGTGTTGAGGTCTTGCACATATTTTGTGCAAATATTTTATGTCTTCAATGCTATCATAAATAGCATTAAGTTTTTATTTTCCAATTGCTTATTGCTAGTATATGTAAATACAATTGATTCTTATATGTTGACCTGATATCCTGTCACTTTACTAAATTCACTTATTAGCTTAAGTAGTTTTTTCTTTATTTTTGGTAGATTTCTTAAGTTTTTCTATGTCATGCTCTTTGAAAATAAGGAAATTTTTACTTCTTTTTTTGATTTGTATGTCTTTTAAGTTACTTGTTTTATTGCATTGGCTAGAACCTCCAATAATATAATATTGAATGAATTGATGATGGTAGATATCATTGCCTTGATCCTAAACTTAGTGGGAAAGTGTTCAATATCTCACTATAAAGTATCATATTTAGCCATAGAATTTTTATAGATCCTGCTTTACAGATTGAGGGTGTTTTGTTCTATTTCAATGTTTTGGAAAGTTTTTTTTTTCCTTTTTATCAAGAATAGGTGTTAAGGGGTGCCTTGCTGGTTCAGTTGGAAGAGCATGTGGCTTTTGATCTTGGGTTGTGTGTTCAAGCCCCATGCTGGGTGTAGGTATTACTTAAATATACTTTAAAAAAGAATAAGGGTTAAAATACAAATGGTTATCTTCCATGCATACTTAAAAAGAACAAGCATTATGCAATTATCAAGGGTTCTGTTCTGCAAATGTCAATCAGGTCAAATTTGTTAAGGTTTCTAAAGTCTCATATATTATCGTTTTGAGTGCTTCCCCCCCCCCCCATATGTGGGTCATACTTTCCATTTCTTTGCATATCTCCTTTTTAAATCTTGTTAGGTAATATATTCTAGCAATTCTGAAGTCTGATATTTTCTCCCTAGGGGCTATTGCTGCTTTTGCTTGTTTGGTAACTTGCCTGGACTAAAGCTGTGGAGTCTGCAGTGTGCAGTCACTGATGTCTTTCTTGTTTGTTTCTTTAATTCTTGTGTTTATGTTTAAGTCTTGATGGCCTCTGATTCTGCATGGCTAATTAGCTGGCCAATGACTGGTGAGAGGTTCTGCTCAAATACACTGAGCCCATAAGACTTACACCTTCTTCAGTGGCTGTGTGATGAATCTAATGTGTGGGTTAGAGAATACATTCAAAATTCAGGCAGTTTATAAGTCTGCCACAGTTTTTATTTTCTGGTGGGCACTATCATGTTCCTCTACCTGTCTGTATGCCCTCAAGTTCTACCAGGAATATGTGGATAGCCAGGGCACTCTGGTCAGTCCTGCTCATGTGCTTTGCCATAGATATGTGGGAACTTATCAAGACCCACTATGGCTATCTCATTCCCTGTGTATCCCTATTAAATTTCTGGTCCCTTGCTTGCCTCAACCAGGACCTCAACCTCAAGCTAGCTGAGTTGTTGGCCTTCCCTGTTTGTTTTGTCACTGAGATTGCTATTGTTTCTTTCAGTGCCCCTGGGCATGGGGTTTTTCAAATCAAGTAAGCTCCTTCCCAAAATAAAGACATAGTTTTCCATGGCTTACATCTCTATGTAGAACAATTACTGTGATAACCTTGAGCTGGGGTGGTAGTGTGGGGGAAAAAGGTTAGTTTGGAGCAGCCACCGGCTAAGACATCACAGACTGCCACTGTTCTTCCCAAAGGTTCAGTAGTTTTTCATGAATGAATGCTTCTAAATTTATTGTAAGCCTTTGATCACTTTTGTTTTTGACAATTTCATATAGTTTTAATGTTTTGGGTTTTTGATTTTTGTTTTTTTAAAGAGGATTTTTTGAGCTCCTTACTCTGCCATTCCAGAAGTCCTGCCCCATCATTCTATATCCATCTAAATTGTGGATTTATCCACTACTTTTTTCAGTTCTGTTAGTTTTTAATTCATGCATGAATACAGCTGCCCTAAACATCCAGGTGTATGTTTTTGTGTGGACATAAGATATTTGTGTGGACATGTTTTCATTTCATTTGGGTAAACATCAAAGAGCACAATTACTGGATTATCTGGTAAGACTGTTCAGTTTTGTAAGAAACTTTCTTCAAAAATGGCTGTACTGTTGGGGAGCCTGGGTGGCTCAGATGGTTGAGCGTCCAACTCTTACTTTCTGCTCAAGTCATGATCTCACGGTTTGTGAGTTCAAGCCCCACATCAGGCTCTGTGCTGACAGCATGGAGCCTGTTTGGGATTCTCTCTTACCCTCTCTTTCTGCCCCTTCCCACCCCTCAAATAAAGAAATAACTTTAAAAAAATAAAACAAACAAAAAGCAGTGGCTGTGCCATTTTGTATTCCCACCAGCAGTGAATGACAGTTCCTAATGCTCCACATGTTCACCAGCATTTGGTGTTGTCAGTATTTTGGATTTTGGCCACTCTAATAGACGTATAGTGGTATCTCATTGTTATTTTAATCTATATAAGTTCCTAATGATATATGACGTGGAACATCTTTTCATATGTTTGTCTTGTGTATTATCTTCTTTGGTGAGGCATCTAAGTCTTTTGCCCATTTTTTTAAATTGGATTTTCTTATTGGTGAGTTTTAAAAGTTCTTCATATATTTTGAGTAAGTCTTGTATCAGATTTATCTATTGCAAATATTTTCTCTCAGTCTGTGACCTTTTTTCTCATTCTCCTAACAATATCTTCCACGAAACAGAAGTTTTTAATTTTAATGAAATCCATCTTATCAAGTCCTTCTTTCACTGATTGTGCTTTTGATGTTTTGATGTTAAAAAGTAATTGCCACACCCAAGGTCATCTAGGTTTTCTATGTTATCTTCTAGGAGTTTTACAGTGCTGTATTTTATTTATGTCTATGATCCATCTTTCCATCCTGAGTTTATTTTTGTGAAGGGTATAAGGTGTGTGTCTAGATTCTTTTGTTTGGCATGTGAATGTCCACTTGTTCCAGCACCATTTGTTGAAAAGACTGTGCTCCATTGTTCTGCATTTGCTCCTGTCAATAATCAACTTATTTACATTTAAAATTAAATTTACATTTATGTGGGTCTACTTTGGGGCTCTGTGTGCTGTTCCACTGATCTATTTGTCTATTTTTTCACCAACATCACACTGTATTGATTACTATAGCTTTATAGTTAAGTCTTGGAATCAGGTAGTGACTCTGAACTTTGTTCTTCTTCAACATTGTGTTAGCTATTCTGGACCTTCTACTTCTCTTTATAAACTTTAGAACTGGTTTGTCCATGTCTACAAAATAAATAACTTGCTTGGATTGGGACTGGGATTGCATCAAATTTATAGATCAAGCAGTGAATTAAAAAATTGTTATATTCTTCAGTTCTATAATTTCTTTTTTATAATTTCTGGTTCCCTGTTGAGATTTTTCCTCATTATACTTTTCTCTAATGCCTCGAACATGTTTATAACTAATTTAAGCTCATTATCTGCTAACTCCAAACATTAATGTCACTTATGGGTCTGTTTCTACTAAATTATTTTTCTTCTGATTATGAGTCACATTTTTCTGTTTCTTTGCAGGTCTATTAATACTTTATTTTGTGCTGGACACTATGGATGCTACATTGTTGAGTGTGGATTTTGTTGTCTTCCTTAATAGGGTGTTGAGTTTTGTTCTGGCAGGCAGATAACTTACTTGAGGATGAATTTGATCCTTTTGAGGCTAGTTTTAAAGCTTGTACATCTAGAGTAGCATTTACTCTAGGGTTAGATTTTCCCTATGCTTAAGGCTTGGAATTTCTGAGAGCTCTACTGGATGCTTGGAGTGCTCAATGAGATCTCTATATTCTGGCTAGTTATAATTTAAACATACCTCAGTTCTCTGTATGCAGTGGTAGTTTAGCTTACAGTTTTCCACCATTTGTTCTCTGTCTGGCCTTATGGATTATCTACCTATGTGTATAGGACACCTATGTATATTTCTGGAGCTCCTTTTCTATACAGCTCCATTCTTTCTGAAACCCTGCCCTGCAAATTCCAGCTGCCTTGGTAGTCCTGAAATATTTCCTCATCTTAGCAAATGTTCTTTTGGCTTGCACTTCCCTACATCAGGATCTAGAAAATGCCTCCAAATTGGGTCATAATGAAGCACACCACATTTGTTTTCTTTCTAGTCAGGATCAAACTCCTGCTCTGCCTGTTGTCCAATGTCTGAAAACAATTATTTCATGTGTGGCATCCAAATTTACAGTTGTTTGTGGTGGGAGGGCTGATTTAGTATCAGTTACTCTGCATGACCCTCTTTTTTCCTGTCAAAATCAGGCTAATAATAGCTACTTTAAAATATTATTGTTAAGATAAAAAAAAATAATATATATGAATTCCTGATAGTGCCCGGAACATTTATTTGCAGAAGCTCCACAAATGACTGCCATCTATTACTGTGGTTTTGGTATAATGTGTTAAAATCTGTATTGGGCAGATGTAATTGAAAAGGCTAACAGGCAAGCAACACAGATGGGTCAAAAATCATACTTGAAGCCTCAGGTCTCACCATCACACGCAGCAAAAATTCAGCAGCAATGGCATAGCCTGTAGGCTTTGGAGTGTCTTAACCAGCTACTGACACGCTCAGCTAAAGGACAGTGTCCTTGGAGCCAAGGACCAGGCGAAGGCCATTGTTCACAATAAGAAATGAAAGTGAGAACATCAAGCACAATGACGGCAGTGTGATCTAGTGGAACGAATACACAGGCTTTGGAGTCAAATGGGCCCGAATTTCAGTCCCAGATGTGTTATTTGACTTTAGGTAGGCAACATAATCTCCTCTATAAAATAGGGAATAATGTATACCTTGCAGGGTTGTTCTGAAAATAAGAGATACTATATGTAAAGTCTCCAGCATTTGGCTGACATGTAATCACTACTATCATCTCTATCACCTGGCTATATCACTCTCTTGCTTAATAACTTTCCTTGTTTTCTTATTTCCCTTAAGAAAAAATCCAAACTCCCGGTGTGCCTAGGTGGCTCAGTCAGTTAAGCATCCAACTCTTGATCTTGGCTCAGGTCATGATCTCACCATTTGTGATTTTGAGCCCCACATTGAGCTCTGTGCTAATAGCATGGAGCCTGCTTGGGATTCTGTCTCTCTCCTTTCTCTGCCCCTCCTCTGTTCTGTCAAAATATATAAATAGACATTAAAAAAAAAAAAAGAAAAAATCGGGGTGCCTGGGTTGCTCAGTTGGTTAAGCATCCAACTTCGGCTCAGGTCATGATCTCACAGTTCGCGAGTTTGAGCTCCGTGTCGGGCTTTGTGCTGACAGCTCGGAGCCTGGAGCCTGCTTTCGATTCTGTCTACCTCTCTCTCTGCCCCTTCTCCACTCAGGTTCTGTCTCTCTCTGTCTCTCAAAACTAAATAAACATTAAAAAAAGAAAAAAAATCCAAACTCCCTAATATGCCTTAGAAGACTCTCCATGGCCTGACTTCCTTTGACCTCTTCAGCCTTCAATCTTAATACTCCGAGATTCTTTGACTCTGCTTCAGCCACACTGAACTACTTTCTTAACCTATCCAGTCCTTTACATTGCTTTTATCTCTGTATGAAACATTATTCCCATCCTCCACTTGGCTTACCAATTTAGACATCACTTTATTCATTCATTCTTTTGTTGATTCATTCATCAAATGTTTATGGGAGACCCATCATGTAGCAGGTACTGGGATACAGCAGTGAACAAGGTGTATACATCTCTGTCCTCATTGAATTTACCCTGTAGCTTTACCATATCCACCAAAGCTAGCCATGGGGGGTTGGGAGGGCTGCTATATACTTTCATGATGCCCTGTATTTCTCTTCTTATAGCCCTTCTCTTAGTATTTTGTAATTGCTTATAACTTATAGTTAACTGTCACTAGATTGTAAGATCTGTGGAGACATGAACCATGTTGTCCTAATCTTCATTTCCACTGCCTAGCACATTAAATATGTGTTGAATCAACAGTAAAATACCGTTAGCTAAAAACTGAAAACTCAGCTTGGCTCTGAAACATTCCCAGAGCATCTACTCCATGCAAGGCACTGTAGAAGATGAAGATATGGGCCCATCACACCAGCCCAAGTGCGGGTAACAACCACCAAGATCTCTCTTAGGCCCGTGTCCCCACTTGCTAAGCTAACAAGCGCATGCTGATATTCCTTTGATTCTGCTGGCAGTGAGAACTCACCGTTGCTCTCCCCCCTCCCCCCCCCAGTTTAGCTTCTGCTGGAGAAGAGTTTTCTTTTCTGTGTTAAGGGTTCTTTCAGTTTCAGAGAGCCTACTTAAGTCTGCAGGAACCACACTAAGCTCTGAACAGCAGCAGTTGCACACACGAGAGTGCATCCTGTCAGTGAATGAACAGACCCCACATGAGGTACTTTCTGGCTTCCTCCTAGGCCTTTGGGAGTTTCCTGCTTCCCTTGGGTACTACCATCTCTATAGCTTCATCTCCTTTCCCTAATTAATATTGCCAAAGCCTAGTTGTATTTCCTGTCTCCAAATGAATAAGTATGATTGGGAACTCAGCTTTCCTCAGTTTTGCTTAATAAATTAGATTACCTTGAGGCAGTGAAAAAGTCATTCTCATGTATTGATAATGAGCATCAAAGCTGGTACAATCTCAGGGCAATTGGGCAATATGTGTCAAGAGTATCTTAAGACTTTATATCCTTTGACACAGTAATGCTCTTGCTAGGAATCCATCCTAAGGATAAAAAATGCATCACACATTTGGTTGTAGTTACCCAAAATGCAAGCATAATGCTCAGGAGAAATTTGTCTCTATCAGATTTGCTTAAAGGTTGCTTATGAGACATTCAATTTTCAGATGAGAGTTGTTATTACAAAATATTTAGGTCTAAAATTTAGCCATTTGGAGGATTTGAGAGGAAAAAGAAGCTCTCAATTCTGTAAATGTGGCAGAGTATTGAGAGGAGTGAATAAAATTCCAAAGGGTAAGCTCCACCTCTGACTTGCAAGAGCACCAAACCTCCCTTTCTTCATCTACAAAATGGGGTAATAACTGCCCTATCTCCACTGGACAGGCATGTAAGGAGGGAATCCAACTTTCCCTTTTGTATATAATAGTGAGCTCTCCATAATGATAGAATTGTCTTTACTGGCCTCTCTTTGCCTTTAGAATGACAAAATCCTTACCACAGCCACAAAGTTCCCAATACTCTGGGCCAGCCAACCTCCCTGTTGGTCACTGTTCCAGCCACACTTTTCCCCAGGGCCTTCACATAAGCTCTTCCCTCTGCCTGAAATCCTGTACCCCTTTTCCTGGCCAACTCCTGCTTATCTGTAAAATCTGAGCTTAAATGTCATTTTCATCAGGGTATCTTCCCAGACTACCCCCAACATGGGTAGGTTCTCCCTATTAATCCTCTCACAGTGCTCTCTGCAGATCCTTTGTAAGGCTCATCACAATGGTCCTTAAATACATGTTTACACCATTATTTATTTGGTTGCCTCTCCCTTTCAAAACTCCATGAGGGCAGGTTCTGTTTCTGACTTGTTCATGACTGTATTTTCAGGGCTTGGCAGAATGCCTAGCACAGAGACCCGAGGTAATTTGTTAAATGAATGAATCCTTATAATCTTAGGGTGCCAGGAACAAAGATCTAATGCCTTCATTTTACAGCCGACAAAACTTAGGCCCAGAGAAGATAAATGGCTTTTCCAGGATCACATGGCCAGTAAGTGGACAAGGTAGTTTTAGAGTTCATTCATTCATTCAATAAATATTTTCTAAGAGCCTACTATGTTCTAGGCACTGTCCTAGGTGCTGGAGTTAGAATGATGGCCAAGACAGACCCTGACTTCCTGGAATTTACATCATGGTGGAGGAGATGGCCAATAAGCACATAAACAAATAGCACTTATCAGTATCTCATACATTATAAATCTACGAAGAAAGAGGTGCTCTGAAGACAAAATCACATAACCAGTAAGGACTCAAACCCATGTTTTCTGCTTCAAAGTACAGGGCTCTTTCCACTACTCCACGCCGCTTGCCCTAAGTAAACAAACAAAACCATAATTTATGAGGCTCCCTCAGCTGCCTGTGTGTGTGCTTGGTGGGGTGAAGCCCTCATGCTGTCCATGAAAAAGGGCCAACATCATCAGAAGCAGCAGCTGACTGGCTTGCCTGCTAAAGCAGGTGTCACAGTGTTAGCCAGCCTGGCCTCTGCTGCCTTGAAACTTCACATCTGGCACCTAAAGAGAGAGGGAGTGTGTTTAAATAAGACAGCTATTGACCAAGTGGCTTGAGGAGGGTTGGAGTTGGCTGGTCTCTGGGAATGATGCAAACCACAAGGGGACAGTACTCAGGAGGTGAACAGAGAAAACAGATGGGCTCAAACTGCAGGCATGACTATTGCCTGAGCACCCCATACATCATTGTGGGAGGTTGGGGGAGGTTATCTTTTCATTTATAAAGGCGCCCCCTGATGTCTATACTTGGGGAAACAGAATGCACACTCAGACCGCTGGTTTTTCTCTAAATTGCTTCAAGTAGAAACATGCTGAAACAAGTGTATAGGTGGCACAGCGTGACATGGCTCACCTGAAAGACAGGCATGCTGGGAGATCAAAGGGGAGCTCGGACAGGTGGGCAGAATCACAAGGAAGCCCACCAAAACACTGGGTCCATTAGCACTCCCTCCTTGCTTTATCATAACATCATTTTTGATAGTTTAATGTGTTGTCTATAACATAAAGTAGACATTCTAATAAAGGACAGTTGAAAATAAATGATGATGGGGCGTCTGGGTGGCTCGTTGGTTGAGCGTCCAACTTCAGCTCAGGTCATGATCTCATGGCTCGTGAGTTTGAGCCCTGCAGTTGGGCTCTGTGCTGATGGCTCAGAGCCTAGAGCCTACTTTGGATTCTGTGTGTCTCTCTCTCTCTGCCCCTCCCCCACTCATGCTGTCTCAAAAATAAATAAATATTTAAAAGAAGGAAAGAAAATAAATGATGACAACTTATTTTTTTCCACATAGGTTAAAGCCCAAAGCACTGCTCTGAAAATAATAAGTTATCATTTACTGACCAATCGCAATAAACCAGGCACTTTTTTATAATCTCTAGTCCTGACAACAATCTTGAAGTAGGTATTACCTTCATTTTACAGATGAGCAAACTGAGGTTCAGAGAAGTTAAATGCCTTTCTAGAAGTCAAACGGGTAGTCAACAGGCACCCAGCACCAGTCTATCCAACTTAGAAAAAAATTTTTTTTAATGTTTATTATTTTTGGGAGAGAGAGAGAGACAGAGTGTGAGGGGGGTAAGGGATAGAGGGAGAGGGAGACACAGAATCTGAAGCAGGCTCCAGGCTCTGAGCTGTCAGCAGAGCCCGACGCAGAGCTCGAACCCACGAACTGTGAGATCGACCTGAGCCGAAGTCAGACACTTAACCAACTGAGCCACCCAGGTGCCCCCAGTCTGTCCAACTTTAAAATCCGGTACTTTCTACAAACCCAAGAAGTGACAACCACTTACCTACCTGATTGCAAAAAACCAACTGCCTGTAGCTGCTCTGCTGCTTCTATAGGCTGAGAAGCCATGCAACTCATATCGTGAGCTATGCACAATTCTAAGGGGAAGGGGGCTTCATGCAGCTTTATTCAGGTTGGCTGTTACACTTTAGGGGTGAGCTCCGGGGTTTGCAGCAAAAAACTTACTGCTGGAATAAAAGTATTATCACTGAACGGTCCTGGCTATCATGGCTGTTCAGTAAGTGGCTGATATGCACCCTAATGATACGCGGTACTGCTTACTGTGCTCCATACCCCTGGAAAACATCCCCTGTCAAGAATGGACAATGATAGGACACTCACAGTCAAATCCCAGCTCTATCATGAACTAACGGGGCAGCCTCTCTGATACTCAACTTCCTAATTCACAAAATTGGGCTGATATCTACACCTCACAAAATTATTAGGATTAAATAACAAAGTATATGGAAGCACTTGGTGGGGAATAGGTGTACAATAAATATGACTTTGGATGAATTTAATTGACCATTCTGGGACTATGGGTCATTTTGGCCCAAAGAATTCCAGGGAGATGCAGTAAGTTCCAGATCTAAATCAGAGTTTGTGTTTGTGCGTCAGAGAATGGCCTACATGTATCCTTAGTGGAACTGTGGAACCAATCCCATCTCCATGGTTTAACTAGGACCATGGCTCAGGCAAGAGCCAGAGGATTTCCAAGCTTGAGATGACCCAGCAAAAGGCTAATCATTCTAGATTTGAAGCCACTCCCAATTCTCTCCTGTCATGAGTTTCCAAGAAAATCAAGAAGTCATTTGCCTAAAACTGAACTAAACCTAATTTCATATTATTTTCCTCTGCTTGCTCTATTGCAAGATGCAGGTGCAACTTGGCTCTGACTTATGACCTCCAGGTAATTCTCTCTTCAGTCTACAAAGGGTGATTTTTCTAACATACAATCCAGACAAGTTAAAATTCTTCAGTGGTTTCCTATTGTCCATAGAGTGAAGTCTAACTTCACTGTGATCTGGCCCCTGATCACTTATTTGCCCTCATAGCCCACTGTTCCACCTCTCCTCAATCCGCTTATAATCTCTAAGTAGTCCAAGCTTTCTCTTGTGCCTGTGCACCCCTTATGCTGCATGCCCTGTCCTTTCTGCCTGGGATGGCTTCACGTTCTCATTTGGCAAACTCCTATTCTCAAAACCTTAATCTCTAAGGCAGTAGCAGACAGCCCTTCCTGGGGCCCACAGCAACTCGTCGCCACATACCTCCCTCACACAGAGAAGGAAGGACATGGTACGGTGGAAAGAATAAAGGCTTCAAGTCAGAAGTCCTAGAGTTCAAATTCTGGCCCTCCAGGCCAACCAGAGGAGAGCAAGCCTCAGTCTCTAGCCTAATACCCACTGGCATGGTTTTCCTTAGGTAAAGATAGATGCAGGGCATCATAGCAAAGAGTCAGTGACTTGAACCACTGGCAAGATCATCCCTATCTGGGATCAACAATTTAAAGGTGTAATTCATCTTATTTCTTTTGTTCCAACTTCCACGTTCACTCACACACCTATCTGACAGGAAGTCAGCTTCCTATACAGGTGTGCTAATCACAACCATTCAAGTATTCCAGTTCCTCCAATTTTCCACTATAAATTTATTATTAAAGACACATCTCAGGGCTCCTGGCCGGCTCAGTCGGTAGAGCATGTGATTCTTGATCGTGGAGTCATACATTCAAGCCTCACTTTGGGTGTAGTGATCACTTAAAAAGAAAATCTTAAAAAAAAAAAAGACACATCTTATTGGGCACTTATTGGGCAAAGCATTTAAGCTCTCTGAGCCTCCCCACCTTCATTTGTAAATGAAAGTGTTGTGAGGATTAGAGAAAGTAAATTTAGATATCTTGCATGAATTTTGGCCCTTGGTAAGCACTCAAGTATTATATTAGCATTATAGCACATTATAAGTATTGGTCTACATCTCTCCCTGCACTAGATAGCTAAATTCCTCAAGGGCAAGAAATTCATCTTTATATTCCCAGCATCTAGCACAACAGTGCTGGGCACATAGTAACCTTTTAACAAGTCTGTGAAATGCACAAACATGCACATGTTTGCCTTTCCAATGATGGTCTGTCCCAGGCAAGCAGAGAACTGGTCATGTGGTTTTCTATTTTTCACAGCAGCCATCATGGTTGTTGGGCAAATCAGGAAGCATTTTCAAAGCATACTTATGGCAGACCAACAGCTTCCTCTTATTAAAGGTTGCTATATAGTGGAAGAGTCACACAATGTGAAATCTGAACCTAGGTTCTAGAACATCTGGTTCACTCCCCCTTACTGTGAGATGTTGGGCACACTAGCTAAACAACCTAGGCTTGTTTTCTACAAAACAGAGAAGAGAAAAACTTTGTAGGTTATCACAAGGATGAAATAAGATAAAGTAAAGCACCATATAAAGGTAGACTATAATTGAGAGTTTCATATCAGGCTTTATGGCAGGAAAATGGTTCTGCTTCCTATACGCCCTATTCCAGGATAGAATAAAACAGAATACCATGATTATGCTATGTTTATATAACCTTCACACATCTCTTAGAAAAACCTGGTTTTGATATTCAAAATGGAAAACACTGCTTTGGCCTAAGCCAGAGCAATCAGTGGGCAACAAATGTTCAGGGGCTACTTCTCTACCTGTGAACCTGCAGTATGGCTTAAATAGGATAAAGAAATACCAAATTTCCTCTTGATTTTCTTACATGGGTAAGTCAAAGGCAAGGCCAAGAACTGGACAATCTGTTTCAAAGAAAAACAGTGTTCTTGATTTAAACTGAAACCAATTAAATGCACTGCTTAGGGAACCAGGCTCTATTTAGATGAGCTTCCTGGTGATCTAAAATTAATCAGAAAACTTTATTTTATTCCAGCCTCTCTTTAAATTCTTCTTAACATTTATTAGTCCACTTATCTAACTTGGTAATTTAGTAAGCACAGTATACTGAGCATAATGGAATCTTTGTTTATAGATTCAAGACCACTTGGCAGGGATGCTGTAGAAAGGACTCAAGCAGCAGATGAGTGGTTGAGTTAGATAAACATTAAGATTGCCTTCACATCTCACAATCTGGGAACCGAACAACTAGTTGTACTTTCACTTATAAAAACGAACATCAATCATCACTGGGCAGTATCGAAGTGTGAACTAATATAGAGCCAAGAGCAAGATAGCATAGTGGCTAAGACTACAGGCACTGAAGCCAAATTGTCAAGATTTATACCTTGGCTCTGTGTCACTTGCTAACTCTGTGATTTTGAACAAGTTACTCAACTTTTCTGCCTCCATTTCCTCATGTGTAAAATGGGAATAAACGTGCCTATCTCATAGAGTTACTATGAGGATTAAGAGTTAATACTTCTTAACATACTTGTACAGTGCCTGACACACAGTGGGTGCTCAAAAAATGTGAGTTACTCTGTTTTGTGTGAGTTTATTGTATGTCCAAATACTAGGAGCTGCCCATGCAGCATTTCATAAAAGCCTTAAACAACATTTGGGGCACTTGGGTGGCTCAGCTGGTTGAACATCTGACTCTTGATTTTGGCTCAGGTCATGATCGCAGGGTTGTGGGATCGTCAAATCCCTGCCTGGGATTCTCTCTCCCTCCCCCTCTCCCCAGTTTGTACTCTTTTTGCAATCAATCAATCAATCAAACAAACAAAAACAACCCTTTAAGGTAGGTGGTAGCTCATCGTAAAGATGAGGAAACAAGTTCTCAAAGGAGGAGTTCCTCACCTAAGGTTAGTGCCTTTAGACAAAGTTTGAATCCAGAGCCCTCTGCCTCCCAACTTGTGCTGTTTCAAAGCATCCTGCTTCCCCATTGTGCCAAAATTGAGCACACATAAAATGGAGCTGAATTCATGCTAATCTAATATATATCCCATAAAGTACCTTTTGGAATAGTCCTTGGTACCTGCTTCTTTCTTGTCAGTATTCTCATTCTTAAGATAGGACAGAAATAACTCCACTAAAGGTTCACTTAATAGATTACCTATACCATGACTGTATAAATGATGAGTGACATTCAAACAGTTGAATAAAATCCACTAAAATGGCGAACCGTCCCTCAGCCTGTTTTCTTGCATTAAATCCTCTGTTGTTTTTCACAAAGGACTATAAAATGTTGCCCGTTATGATTATCCTGGTACTTTTCTGATTATTAAGTTCCTGTCTACCCCTCATCTAAGCATCATCTCCACTGCTACATAATGCTATTTATTTAGGGTGCATGTCCTGCCACTCCAACATGGTAACCTCTGAGCTCTTGCAGTCTCTAAAGTATCTTATCCAGGAATGAACAGAACTAGCATTCAACAACTGCTTGACACTTTGGATTTGCATGATCCAAAGCAGATATTAAACAACATGGTTTTTCCATTCTTCAAGAGCAGTCTAGTAAAAGATGTGAAAGAAGAACCTTAAGAAAGCCTGAAAGACCAAAAGAAAGAAGTTAAAGTAGGACTAGCAATGAGGAACTTTTAAGTATTTAAAAAAAAAAAAAGAGAGAGAGGGGTAGAAGCCAAAGTGAAGCCTCAAGAAACAAGGAGTCTGGCAAGAGCAAATGAGAAAAAAGAGAGGGAATGGTGTGGGGGAGCCAGACAATATTTAGAGCTTGAAATGAAAGGGCAATTCTAGAATTAAGGTGGGTTTGGATCAGAAGCCTTACCAAGTTTCTCTGGCTAAAGAGCCTGGGTGGCAATCTGTGGGTGGCCCACACTTAAGAACACACAGAAAAAAACTGGACACAGATACAAGTGGTGAGAAGTGTCATGAAGCAGGGAGTGGCAAGAGTCAATCCTAAATGCAGTCATTTGGGTACAATGTGCCCTTCAGAGAGGGCATGGTGACAGCATGGGCTAATTTACAGAGCCGCCAGGGCAATAACTCAGAAAGCAATACTGCCTTCTCACAACAAAACGAGGCAGCCCCAGAACGTTTCATGGTGGTAAAAAGCTGCATTACAGCATACTAGATCCCGGAACCAATGAAAGGAGACAAGTTTACCAAAACGAGTCTTGACACAGAGTACGTTTCTGGCAAATACATTATTATGCACTCATTCTACTCATGTCCTGGCGAAACTATTTAGTTTCCTTATATGGCCCTTCTCTTCAGCTCTCTCCTGTAAAATAACTAATGTCTTCTTAGAGAAACAAAGATAGAAAAGAAATAGAACTGTTCCACCCGTCCTCCCTCCCCTCCTCAGTTCTTTTCAGGGAGGTGAGTGGAGGCACATATCTTTGAGAGTGTCTGAGAACTACCCCATTTTTGAAATCAATTTCAGAAAACTGAAAAGCCTTCTGCAAGAGAAATCTGTGTCGATAGGGGAAGACGAGGGAAATACTGCAACTGTCTATGCTGGCTGCCAGAATGAAGCAGCCTTGTTTTAGCTGTGACATTTTTTAATCCCATTAAAACTTTAATAGCACTAGAAGTAGGATACAATGTACATGCATGGGTAGAAATACTATATGGCACATAAAATTAAAGAATATGCCAGCTGCCCTCTTAAATGAGAATCAACTTCTAATGTTATTATTCTTCTTAAAATTTTTCAGTTGGTCTTCACAGTCTTTACATTAAAATCCAAACTCCTTAGCCGGACTCGACTTCATTTCTCAATGCATTTCATCCCTTTTCCCAAAGTCTACTGTCCATTTCCCCCCAAAGCCATGTTCCTCTGCCTGGAAAATCTTTTCCATTTCTCTTTGGAGTAAAATCCTACTCACCCTTCAAATACCCACTTAGCTTTCTCTCTTCCAGGAAGAATGCCCACACTCCTATGAGCTCTCAGAGAACCCTGTGCTTACTTGTCACTGCACTCACCATATCATGTTATAATTTCATTTTAGTGGCTTGTCTCTTCCATTAGAGCCTGTAGACAAGTGCTAAATTCTAGGATGCTACCTATATCCTCTTGTGTCCAGGTCAGAGGCCTGACACATGAGTAGACACACGTATTTTCATGTATAGTAAATACAGCCATCAATGAACCTCACTTTGTTTCAATAGAAAAGTATCTACTCTCTCTAAAATTTTTCATAATATAGAACAAGTATCTTCCACCTTTGATCACATTTCCCGCCAGAATGACGACTTTCAAAGTAGAACATCTGGCTCATATCCTTGAAAACGTTTCAGGAAGTTGGTGGCTGACTGCATTTCTCACAGCAGGAAGGAAGCCACCATTTGTAGAGCACCTATGTGCTACAACTGTGCACCAAATTTAGGCTGCATGTATACGCTTCTTCAGTCTTGACAATCTATGGTAACTCGTTTTAGCTCTATTTTGACAAAGAACCTGAGGCTTAGAAATGTGCCCAAGGTCACATGGCTAGCAAGTGATGAAGCCAAACTAACACAATGTGCAAGATCAGGACTACATTTTCTCCTAAATGAACTAAAAAATGATGTTGGCTGAAACTAAGGTTTCCCACTGGGTTGAAAAAATGATGAAGGCAGCAAATGACTTGTTCATCTCAGACTATGGGTGTGCAGTTTTAACAATATGAACTGAAAACCAGCCTTGTTCCTGTTCAGAGTTTGAATAATTGCACACACTGCTGCCGTCCTGTCAAATAACAGACTCATCAGACATTCAGTTTGAAGCACTGTTTTAAAACAACTTCTCAAATTTATTTAACTCATGTGGATAACATGGTAGAGTTTTGTATAAAAAGAAAAAAAAGGCCACCACTCCCTCCCTCCTAAGCCTTGCAGACAGCTGAGTTCAGGCAGCATACTGGGTGTGGTGATCAAAGGATTTGCATTATCCTTTCAAAGATGGAACTCCAACTACCACTGGAGTTTTCCAATTCAAAATTCAGTTTCAATAGAGAGCCCAGCAGAATTAAAAAAAAAAAAAAACACAAAAAACTAGATTGTTGCTTTTTTAATTTTTTCAATTCTTATTTAGAAAAATTACTAGAGGCAATGACAAAAATAACCATTTAAAAGATCACTCTCCAGGGGCGCCTGGGTGGCTCAGTTGGATAAGCGTCCGACTTTGGCTCAGGTCATGATCTCACGGTTCGTGGGTTTGAGCCCCGCGCTGGGCTCCATGCTGACAGCTCAGAGCCTGGATCCTGCTTCTGATTCTGCGTATCCATTCCCTCTCTCTCTCAAAAATAAATAAACATTAAAAAAATTTTTTAAAGATCATTCTCCAGAGGTTTTTTGTAAAGGTAAGTCCAGGCTTTCCATCCTTTTACATTTTAAAAAGAAAGAGGGCTGTGGAATACGTCAACCTTTACTCTGCTTATGACACAAAGCGTCTGCCTTCTCAAGTCCTAGATGTAATGCCAGGACTCATCTCCCAAACTTCTGGTCTCAATCAAGTCCATGGGGTGCCTGGCTGGAGAGGCCTGGATGATGGCTGCTAAATATGTTCGTATGAATCCAAGGTCAGTTAGAATCCTAACCTTAAACAGTAGGTTTACTGGATGCTGACTGCATCATGACATACGCAGGCTAAGTCAGACATCCCTCGTCTGTCAGTTGTGAGTCATGCCAGCAGATGAGCCTGTGTTCTTTCCCTAGAGCTCACTGTACCAGATTACTACCTCACCACTTCGATCCACCAAGGTCACTGTCCAGCTATCATGAAAATCACTTAAAAGTTATCAACAGAATAGATGATTTTCCATAAGCAACAAATGAGAATGTGTTACTTGCTGTTTAGTCCTACTAACAACTCAGTCTCTCCACCTTTCTTGGGCAGCCTATACTTTTAGGCAAATAGGAGGGTTAAAATACAGAGGAGCAACATCTGTATAAAAATGTGTGCTTTATTTCTTCCTTGTTACCTTCCTGGAAAATTGCTGTTTCTGAACATTCAGGTTCCTTGAGAAGGAGAACTTTTTCTTAACTGTTGTACCCTGCATACAGAAAAGGCTTTCTCTTTTTAGCCTCCATTTCATTGCCTGGGTTTCACTCTCTAGGTACTAACAGTGGGAAAGGGAGAGAGGAGGAGACAAAAATCACAAAGAGCAGCGTAAAACATGCCCTGTGTCAGCAACATGGCAAGGCCTCCACTATCGTCAATGCTGACACTAAGTAATTTCTGGTGGAGTTGAATACATCATTACATTTCTATTTGTGCTCTGCCTGAGGCTTTTCCCTACCTACTAATTGCGAGTGAAGGTCGAGAGAGCTTTTGTGAAAGGCGCAGAACATAAGCAATGTGCTGGTCTGTAGCCAGGTGTCAGTGTACTTTATAACGGAGGAAGAGAGGATTAAAGGATTATAGGGAGATTTTTGTTTCAGCCTTTAGTCCAACAAAGATTTAAAAGACTTACAGAAAATGGCTTCACATAGAAGTATGGTAGTAGGGAAGGGATTATGGGGAGAGTGGTAAACACAGCCAGTAAAATTCAGGGATAAATGAAGACCCACACAAGTCCACAGAATACAAAGGAACAAAGAAGAATACTTCTTGAGCCATAAGTGCTCAGGACACAGGATTCGGTAGGGACCAGTGAATTAGCAACTAAATGGCTTCAGTGATAATTCTGAAACCTGTTCCAATTTATGTTTGGAGTGAATTCTTCTCCAGAACAGGTCAAGATTGTGCTTAAAAAAATGTCCTTAAAACACAACAGCTTCTTAAATATTCTTTTGCCTCTTGCTTCCAGGTGATTTCCCTTTGGTTAAAAACCAGAAACAGTATAAACCTCACAGGATGGAATAAGTCTTTTGATACAGGCAAGGTGAGGCACAGGATGAACTTACACAGTAAGTGAGAGTCTGTCTGTCTTGGTCTTCTCCCTTGACCACTCCACGTCTCTGAACTAACAGAGATGGCAGTTCACTTCCTCTGGAAGAAGCCAGTAATGGATACTTGTCTGTTGGCTTTGCCCAGAGCAGCAGTCCCTTTCTTTGGGCCCTTTCGTTCTTCTTTGGGTTCTTTTTTCACCATCATGGCGGAGGGTCTATGTACAGAGGAGGTCTTCATCTTAAGCTCCTCTTCACTATCTGTGCAGGATTCACTCACATAGACTTTTTCAGTCACTGGCAGAATAAAAAAAAAAAATGGGAAAGGAGTGGGTCAAGTCATTTAGAACACTGTTATTAAGAGAATGAGATGTCTTGTTCACTCCAATTCCTTCAGACCCTCTGATCAAGGGAGACCCTCTGATCAGCTCACCTAATACTAGAGCCTTCTCCCACTGGGAGATCAGATCAGGCCACCAATAGGAACTGTTTATCTTAAACTCATACAGTGTCTAGTTGGGGCTCAGAGCCAACATTTACCCTTACTGTCTCGCTGCTATGTCCCATGCCTTTTGCCCAAATTCTGCATTTGGGCCCTGGTCAATGCTAGCTAACTTCCTGAACTCTACACTGAACTGTCTGTATCTCAAATACCCACTTCTACCTCCACGCTTTGACTGACTTCTTCAATCTCACTTCCCTGACCCACAGTGCCTGCCTATTTCCTTCCACTGCTGCTTTTCTAGATCTTAATCTCTGCTTTATTCGCCAGTCTTCATCTTGTCTAACCAGGTTCACAGTCAGGGGCCCTCCTGGCTGGCTATATCCTGACATCACCCACTCACTCTCTGCACATCCTAAATACAAGAATTGCAGATTACTCAATTTTTCAGTTCTTAGTTCTAAATGACCGAACACTTACTAGTGGTCTGCATTGTGAAGATAACTGCCCGAAGCAAACTCAATCATATAACAAACTTGATTGTTTTAAGACAATGATAAAATGAGAAACAAAGTTACCAATTCTCTTAATGCCCTATCAACCAAAGGCATACTTTTGTTTTTTCTTATAACAATAAAATTCACTGACCCCCTCCCCCTTTGAAAATAATTTTACCAGTGAGCAGTCAGTATAAGGAAGCTGAAAAGGGCATAGGCACAGACAATAACTTCCAACAATGATGTCACAGAACTGATGAGGGTCTCTTCAGTATTACTGCAGCACACAAACCAATCATGAGAAACAGTACAATGCCACCTTCCTGTGACTTTAGAGAGCTGCAGCAGCTGTATAACCAACATCTACATTCTTTCTCAGCTTTCTTGGTTGCAGCAGGAAGATGAAGAGTAAAGGAAAACATCTCCTCTTGGCTGAACACAGTAACCTAATATGCATCATAAATGCTCAAACGATGAAAGAACATTTTTGTCCTATTAAAGAACAATAATAGTTTTAAGCACTTAATTAGCAATTAAGAACAAACTACTCCAGAGGCAGTGGCTTTGAAATCAACTGTATCTGCATACTAATATGTAGTCTGCCATTTATAAATTCTCAAACTTTTGATGTGCATCAGGATCACCTGCAGGGCTTATTAAAACATTGCTGAACTCTAATTCCAGAGCTTCAAATTCAGTAGGTGAGGGATGGACCTGAGAATTTGCTTTTCTAACATGTTCCCAGGGAATGCTGATGCTGCTGGTCTGGGGACTATACCTTGAGAATCATTGTTCTCTCCTCCCCTGTAAAATGGGAGTAACACTGCCTCACAGAAGGTATGGATGCACCTAGTGATCTTATTAGCAAGTACCCATCAATGCTGGTCTTTCCCTTCACAATGGCAAAGCCATGCTGGAGGTCTGTTGCCGGTAGAGCATTCCTTCACCATACCCATCTAATCCCATTAAGGGTACATAATTAACAGTTCCCTCACTAAGAGTTCCTAGGATTTGTCATTACTTTTAAGAGCCTAGAATTCACTTTGCTGATTCCTATCAACTTAGAGGCTACAAATCACTGAGAAGCTTTAAATATATATATGTAGATATATATATTTACATATATAAAGTGTTCTCAAAGGCCTTACTACTCACCTATGCTCCACAGACCAGAGACATTAGACTCTCCCATGATTTTATTAGAAATGCAGAATTTCAGGTCCTACCTGAGGGCCTACTGAATCAGAATTTGAATTTTAGCAAGATCTTCAAGTAATGTGAAGTTTGAGAAATGCTGCTCTAAGGTACTTAGGGAATTCCCATGGCATACCTATTAGGTCAGCAATTATGATCCCTGAACACTAGCCCAATCTCATCGGCAACTTGAAACGCATTATGCAACTGGATTATTGGAACAAACTTATGAGCTGCTATTTACTCAATATCTCAAATTAGGGAAGTCTGAAGAGCCATATGCAGACATAGAAAAGAAACAACTTACTACTAGTTGGTGGTATAAAACTTGGTCCTTCATAAGCTATACTTTGTATTCAAATGGCAGCAGGTCTATAATGTAAAACTCCAACATCAATTAGCTCATTATTTCATTACTTATTACTGAAACCACTGGTTGTCTCATTGCCAATTCTGTGCAATGCATTGCTTGGGGGAGTTAAAACCAGTCAGGGCAACACCAACAAAATTTCTTCAGCAGCACACTGAGTATACCTCAAGAGCTAAAAGAAGGATTTCTATATTCAAAGCTTTAGTTACTTCAAACTGTAAGACAAAGGAGATTTCAACTTAAAGATACAGAACCTTTATTTTAACTGAGTAACATGCAACTTTTCTGGGCTGCCATTTAAAAAAAAAAAAAAGAGCCCAGTTTACATGGATAACATCAGAATTATTCTCCACTCAATGTTTTGCTGTTAGAATTCTAACTTGTCCAAAAGTCTACCCCACACTAATCTCAGGGGCCCAACTCCCCAGTCCCTGAAGCAAAGTCACAGAAAAGGAAAGATCAGTTTTGAAAACCCCCAGACCAGCTCTCATCCAGCATAGGACAGGACAAGCCCCCTGTGCTGGTACATTTGGAACAGTCCAAACAGAAAGGAAAGCACAACTCCTTTGTTGGTAACAGGAGCCAAGATTCATTAGGTTGAGCTTGGACTACAAACCTTAAAAAAAAAAAAAGTGCTATGTGAGCACGGTTTTCATTGTTGCATCCAAGGCTCTTAATAGTCCTGTCTGGAGACAGGAGTGTAAAAAGTCCACATCCCATACCTGGCCAAAACTTGAGTACTGTGTTTTGAACAAAGCAACAGGTAATTAGCCACAAACTCCCAGTAAATGCTCACAATGATATATCTGACATTTTTCTTTCGGGGTAGAAGGAGGGAAAAACTGGCACTGATGCCTTTGTCCTCTTAAATTTAAAACAAAGAAAAAGTAAGAACTTCAATAGTAAATGCACATATTATCACCACTAGTCAAACCAAAAGGCTTGAAAACACACTATTAGAAGACTGAAAGCAAACAAAACAAAATACAAAAAAACAACCCTAACTTGAAGTCCAGAATTCATAGGCTCACAAAAAATTTGGCACTGAAAAGACCAATTTCCAGTGTAAGGAATTTTATTCCCCGATAATATGCTACAATTAAAATGGCACAGGCCTGAGGTGCTTGGGTGGCTCAGCTGGCTGAGCACTGAACTTTAGCTCAGGTCATGATCTCCTGGTTTCTGGGTTCGGGCCCTACATAGGGCTTTGTGCTGGCAGTGCGGAGCCTGCTTTGGATTCTGTGTCTTCCTCTCTCTCTGCCCCTCCCCCACCTGCATGCTCTCTCCTAAAAATAAACATTGAAAAAAAAATCTTTAAAAAAAATGGCAGAGGCCTTTTCAGAGGAGTGAAAGGTAGGGAACAATGGGACAGGGTTTGCACTTATTCTAACAACCACACAACCTAGGAAAAGTAGATTCTTCAGAATTGATCAATCTTTTTAAGATGAAAGTTTGAAACAGAAAAGGAGAGTCAAGAAAGGGAAAAGATACTTCTTTAGGAGAGCAGGTGCCACAGGAAGGGAGAAACTACAATTATAGTCTATCCAACTAACAGGAGGTTTCCAAGACTAAGCCCACAAGTCTCTGTAAACACAAAAAGTACCAGGATCAGAGCATCCTATTGGCCTGCAAGTGTGAAAGCCCCACAGAAGTTTGAGTCAACTGTGGAAGGGTAGAACAAGCTTAAACATGGCTGAAGAATTCAACCTATAACTAACTGAAAAGCTAAATTCTAATTCCCCTCTAGGTCACCATAAAAAGCACACGTTTTTATCTAACATGACTTACAAACGGGAAACATGAAGTGATTTGGAAGAGTCAAACCCCTCTGGAGAGATGGGACAAAATACCAAGAAGACTCTTGACACTCTCTTCAGAGTCTAATCATCAGTGGGGGCTTCCTTTCCACTGTTCAAATGTATAAAACAACCATTCTAGAAAAAAAAAGTTTCTCAATGTCCGTAACAACATTTTATGTTGGTATTATGGTTTCCATATCGAAAGTGCCTTTAAACGTTACCTCACCTGAATTTTCACAACAATCCCACATATAGGCAAAATGGATATTTTACCTCCATTCCATACATCAAGAAACTCCCTACCAGAGGTGACAGGACTTTTATCCAAGACCTCAAAGCTTATTTCTACAGGATGTGGTCCAAACAAGAACCCATGTTCTGCCTTTCGTTGTAGTGTTCTCTACTCTGCTACTCAGGGTGCGTGCCATGTTTGGCATGAGTCATGTGCACATTCAAGTTTGAAGCACGCTGCTCTGTAAGAGATCACGGAGCCAGAAACTCTTCTTACCTATGCAGCCTTCCTCATCCACAAAGGTCTTAGACTTCAGCACCCGTTTTCGTTTTCTTTTTTCTCCATTTGAGCTCTAAAAGATCACAGGAAGATCAGAGGTTACAACATTCAGTTGATCAATGACTCTATAGAGAAAAATAACAAGAGCTTTTTAATCTACAATAATCACCCTCCAATATTCCATGATGATAAAAAGTTGAATGTGAAACTCTATCCATTTCCTTTTACGGACCAGTCCTACTATACAGACAAGTTTACATTCCTATATATGGAAGCTTGATGTTTAATGCTTATAAGATAACTGTGATCATTCAGTCAACAAACTTTTGGTAAGCAGTGCACCATGGTTAAAAAGACCAATAGGACAAGGACCTTAGCGGATGAGAGAAGCAAGGAAGACAGACCACTGCAATCCACTGTGGTAAGGGCTTTAATGGAGGGCTGTGGCAGACATTATGGAAGCACACAGGAAAGCTAAATCAGATGAGAGGTCCGTGGCATGTACCCTTGCTGTAGATACTTGCTATTTTAGCCTTGATGCTGCAACATTACCCTTGTCTAATTTAGTTTCACACAGATACTACTAATACCAATTTCCTTTTATGTTCAGTGGTCTTTCATCCCACTTTCCTGTCAGCTAATGAGGAAATTAGTGCAAAATTTAAATGACAGTCTTAATACAATGAATTAAAGGAAAACTAATAGTTGTAAAGGAAAAAAACCTTGTTAGCACCTTTCTTCTCAACTCTTCATTATCTACACTAATAGACAAGATGCAGCTGAAGACCATTCAAAACTATATTCCCCCATTTATTGCCAGCTTTTCTCACCCTTCCCTTTTCCAGAAGAGTTTCTGAAGAACAACAAATGTGCATAAGTTGTTTGTTCACTCTATTTCCCAAACTTTGCTCTGATGCAGGCAAGACCTTACTTTGCAAAATTCCAATAGGAGTTGGGTAACACAGCAGCCCTGATGCTGGAGGTCATGAAAAACAAAACCACTCCCAGGCCTGACCTCTGCAACCTTTCTGAGATGCGCCCTATAGCTGAGCTCTCACCGCAGGTGAGGAGAGGGAATGTCCATCCTGTAGTACCTACAGAGAGTGGAATGAGAAAAGAGCCATCTACTGGTGTCCCTGGACTATACAGCAGTGGCCGGTTCAGCATAGTTTCAGGTCCTTGGGAGGTCAGACACATGGAAAGGCAACCATCCCAGTAAAGTTTTACCTTGACAGAAGGAGGCTCTGGTTCAGTCTTAGGCACTGGTTCAGGAGGTGGAGAAGCAGGAGGAGGTGGGGATGGTGACTCAGCTTCATAATCCCCAGGAGAGTCTGGTATGACTGAAATAATGAAACAAGCTTAGCTAAGAGAACTGTGGCGCTATCTGGTACAACGCCTTCTCTGGTGACTTTTTAAATGTCTGTATCCAGCAAAGGACATTTTGCAAGCAGTAATTCATGACAACCAAGGACTTTGCAGTTATAGATCTTTAAAATACACATTTTACTAATTTTATACAAAGAAAACCAGAGAATTAAGAGTTATTAAAGCTGGAATAAACCTTAGAGATTATCTTAGCTAAACCTTTTATTTTGTAGGAAAGTCTAAAGTTGTTTTATAAATATCCACTGATCATCTAACATGTGTCATGTATTCCACTTACAATTGTTTCATTTATCCTCATAACAACCCTAAGAGACAAATATTATTCACACATTACAGTTGGGTAAAAAGAGGCTCAAAGAGGTTAATTAACTTGCCAAGGTCACAGGGCTTACAAATGAGGCAGGAGGTTTTAAACCCAAGTCAGTCTGATGCCACAGCCTTACCATTCCAATTATTCTGTGCTGCCTTACCATTCAGGGCCAGACATTTTCTTTTAAGGTTAAACAAACAGATATAATTCTCAGATTATATCAAATGTTCCATGCCAGAGTCTTCATGACTATGATCCAAGGATTATCTGCAATCACCTGAGATGTTTATTAGACTGAAATATTCCAGCTGATGTTAAGAGCATAAACTTTGGAGGAAAAATCACCTTTGAAACCGTCACAATTATAGCTCTTACAACTAAGACTGGCTTACTATTTTGTATGGGAATTATTTCTAGTGATTGCTCACTGATGAGGCTTGTTTTGTTGTAGTGAGAGTAACCGGAAAGAACACTTTGGGAAAGCAATATTGATCTGGAAGTGGTATCACCCAAGAAGAGAGCATCTCCAGAGGGATCCCATCATTCCTGAACAGTTCCAGAAACAGTGGTCTTGGTATAAGGCCCATGAGAGGGGGAAGTGAAAATCCTCAGCTGACCTACAGCTTAATCACCACAGAGAAACTGCTGGTAAAAAGACTGGGTAGTTGCTTAGCCTCACCTGCTCCCTGAATCTCCTGGCTGTATTCAAATTCTTAGCACAAGTCTTGGATCTGAAATTCTCCCAACTGATTAGGTCAGTGTTAAAAATTATGACAGTGGAGGGTTCAAGGCCAAATGACCTAAAGAGGTGAAGCAAAACAAGAGCCAGAACGAAACAATAAATTATACACTTCAAGTATGAAATGGGCCCCAAAAACTTTATAAGCTCTGGGAAACAAGAGTCAGAAACATATGAGGAAAGTGGTCCAGCTAGTAACCCAGCTCTAGGAGAATAGAACATGATGGGAGCTCAAGTAAGCAAGAGAAAAGTTAAACCACAGAGCCAAGCTCCCATTTCTTTGAAGGTATAGCAATCAGGAAAGCTGTGTCACATGCGTTACAGGGGCAGGAGGAAAGTTTACACAGTGAGGAAGCCAAAGAAAAGGAATTTTGAGTCCTCACAATTAATTTAGGAGTTTTCATTCTATTTCCACTTCTGTAACCATGAAGACACTTAATCCTAGTGGCACCCTCTAAGACCCCTGTCACTGCACTGTATACAAATGTTTATCTAGATCCTCCTCTGACTCTAACCTCCATGGAGGCAGAGACACCACAATTTCCCTGGCACTGAACAAACAGTAACGATATTTTTAATAAAGGAAAACAATCATTTTTGGAATTTGGGATGAGGGGCTTCTAGGTCAAGGAAGAGTCAGCATATACCTCCCCCTCCCTTGCACATCCACCCAAAGAGACACATTACAGTGATGACTAAGGAATGAAATGCTGTAAACCTGCCTGCCACCCCTATCCCTGCCATAACAGGGAAGAGAGTAGAAGAGGGAGCCAAGAACTTGTAATGAATAAGAATTTTCAACAAATCCCCAGAAGATGGAAGGCAGATGGGAGAAAGGTGACAGGACAAGCATCAATTAGATTGAGTCCAATAGGAGAGCTTACAATCTATTACAAAACTTCTATTTTATCTGATTTTTCAAGTTGTGTATCACTTTAAATTTTTTTAAATAAAACATTTTGGGGCACCTGGGTGGCTCAGTCAGGTAAGCATCTGACTCTTGACTTTGGCTCAGGTCATGATCTCACAGTTGTGAGATCGAGCCCCACGTCAAGCTCTGAGCTGGGCATGGAGCCTGCTTAAGATTCTCTCTCTCTCCCTCTGCCCCTCACGTGCATGCACACTCTCTCTCTCTCAAAGAAATTTAAAAAAAAATTTTTTTAACGTTTATTTATTTTTGAGAGAGAGAGAGTATGAAGAGGAGATGGAGACACAGAATCCGAAGCAGGCTCCAGACTCTGAGCTGCCAGCATAGAGCCTGACGTGGGGCTTGAACTCACAAACTGTGAGATCATGACCTGAGCCAAAGTCAGTCACTTAACTGACTGAGCCACCCGGACGCCCCACAAAGAAATTTTTTTTAAGAAAGGAAGGATGGGGGGGCGTGTCAGGGTGGCCCAGTCAGTTAAGCATCCAGTCCTTGTTTTCAGCTCAGCTTCAATCCACAAACTGTGGGACTGGACCCCACATGGGGCTCTGTGCTGACAGCACAGAGTCTGCTTGGGATTCTCTCTTTCCCTTTCTCTCTGCCCTTCCCTTGCTTGTTCTGTCTCAAAATAAACAAACTTTTAAAAGAAAAACAAGGGAAGGAAGGAAGGAAGAATACAGAAAACAACTAGAATTTTCTGGGCTTTACAAACATTAATCATTCATTCACATAATATTCCCCACAAAATCACTGTTACTATTATTTCGGTTTTATATAACTGAGATTCAAAGAGACTAAAAAAAATTTGGCCACATTCATATGCTAGAATCCGTATGTGTCTGATTTTCCATCAAGGTAAATATATCCTCGACATACTTTTAGTGACATAAGCATAAGGAGGGTTTTCATACATTGGTGTATTTTAAATATATTTATAATGAATTTACAGCTTTTCAGATGAAAGGTACTCAAGAAGTGTAATTTAACACTTACCCCAGGACAGCAGAATAAGAACTGTAGTAAAACTAGTTACTAGCAGAGTAACCACTGTTTACCAGAGTGCTATGGCAGAGATGGGTCATTTTGGAAATCACTCATAGCTTCCTAGGAAAATTTATAAACTACCTATCTTAACCTAAAAAGGGTGGGGTGGGGGGGGGGGCGTCATTTGCTTAACATTCTCCATAAGTAATTTGCAAAAACTGAAAATGTTAGCAAAAACTTAATCAGCTAAAACTATTTCTTCCTAGCAATATATCTTTTTAAATTCTATCTTAGAGACAGAGCACGAGTGGGGAAGAGGGAGAGAATCTGAAGTAGGCTCCACATTCAGCACAGGGCCCAATGTGGGGCTTGATCCCACTACCCTGGGATCATGACCTGAGCCAAAATCAAGAGTTGGACATTCAACTGACTGAGCCACCCAGGCGCCCCTCTTCCTAGCAATGAAAACATTACTCTTAATGTGATTTCTATCTGGGTCTGGCTTTTTCTTGCTTTACAAAGAGAGTATGTAGAACTGCTAATGGTGCTTATGACTCTGCCAAGAAGAGAAATAAAGGAAAAGTCTCTTGGGTACAGAGTTAAAGATATGAAGTTGAAGGGAATTTTCTGAGAGAAGAGACTGCTGTTAAATACTTATGGAACACGTCAATAGAAAAAATGGGGTGAATAAGAAGAAAACCTGCTATGTCAAGCAGTGTCCTGGCATTGCTGACGTATCTTATTTGATGTTCATAAAAAGTCTACACGGTGTGATAACATCCCCATTAGAGATGAGGAAACAAGGAATTGAAGAAGTTAAATAATCTGTCTCCAGTTGCACAATAAGTGGCAGAAGGTTTTTTATTTTTAAAAATAATTTTTTTAATTTACATCCAAGTTAGCATATAGTGCGATAATGATTTCAGAAGTAGATTCCTTAATGCCCCTCACCCATTTAGCCCATCCCCCTACCCACAACCCCTCCAGCAACTCTCTGTTGGTTCTCTATATTTAAGAGTCTCTTGTTTTGTCCCCCTCCCTATTTTTATATTCTTTTTGCTTCCCTTCCCTTATGTTCATCTGTTTTGTATCTTAAAGTCCTCATATGAGTGAAGTCATATATTTGTCTTTCTCTGACTAATTTCACTTAGCATAATACCTTCTAGCTCCATCTGCGTAGTTACAAATAGCAAGATTTCATTCTTTTTGATTGCTGAGTAATACTCCTTTGTACAGATATACCACATCTTCTTTATCCATTCATCCATCGATGGACACTTGGGCTCTTTCCATACTTTGGCTATTGTTGATACTGCTGCTATAAACATTGGGGTGCCATGTACTCAGTTAAGTGGCAGAAGTAAGATTTAAACCCAGGTCTGTTTTACTCCAAAGTCCCTGTCATTTCTTCCACTTCTGCTGCCCATTTGCTAATTTCCATCTGAAGACAGCATATTGAATAGTATATATTCAGTGTCACAGGAATAAAATGGTAATAGATTAGAGTTTGTGTAAAGGTTTAAAATAAAGGCCCTCTAGCTTTGAGATGAAGAAGAAATTTAGGAATAAAATGGCAAAGGTTTGCAAATTTAGTCAGATGCTAAAAATTATTCTGCCAGATAAAAAATCTGAGAGCCTCTCATTTATATTATCTATTATTATAGGTTGTTCACCTCTATCACATTTCTTCTCACTTCTTTCTAAACTAATAACCCCACTCATATTTCTAATCACCCACAGGTATTATTTTTGTGCACTAATGATCAGCACTCCAGAGAATATTTCAGAAATATGTAATGAGTGTTTAATCAACCACAGTAATTCCCTGACTTAGAGCTGACTCCTTCACTGGAGTACCTAGTTTACCTTTTCAAAGTACATTAGGTTGATGGCTTGAAAGCCTTTTCCAGATTCTTCCCCAAATCCTTTTCCTGGTTGGAAATAGGGAAGACAATTTCAATAGCACAGTAATATTCCTGTTACTTCCTAATTATTTTCCCATGTATCTTCATGGAGTCGCTTCTATTTCCTTAATTCTTAACTTGATGGCTCTTGTTTCAGCCACACACTTGGGTATCTTCCTTTCAGGTGTCTTAGTCAAAGCATTTTGATAAATGACATGGAATGAGTATATAGTGACAGCTCCTCTAGGATGCTCACAATGCCCTATCCCTACCTATTCCAAAGAGTCATTAAAAAAAAAAACCACAGCTCTGGTGGGCACAATACCTCTATAGGATATCAGAGCTTATAAACTCCTACATGCAAGCATGACTGGTAGGATCTAAACCTATGGAAGAGTCAAAGATATACCTACATCATAGATTTAACTTCCTTGTACAATTTCTTAGGTCTGTTCATTTCTTTTCCATTACTGTCATCTGTATATATAAATGGCTTTCTCACTCATTTGTACATGTACAGTCGCTGAGTTGCTTTCGGGGTGCCTCTGTTGCCATTTTCAATTCTTACAGAAATTTCTGGTAAGAGTAGAGCCTAACAAGTTTATTTTGTCCTTTACCAGCAGAACAGGTTCCTTTTCCTGCATTCATTATTCTTCTTTAATTTCTTTTAGCATCTGTTTGTTTGTTTTGTCATTCTACCTTCATCTGATGCTGAATTCCTTTGGAGTAGATTTGCCTGACCCCTCAAAATGTTTTATACCCATTATGGCATAAATTCATAGAGAACGGATTATAGAAACTCAAGCTTCTCACCACCGTTCTCAAAGCAGGGTAGAAGTCATCTGGCATAGCAGTTTGACCAAGGCATCTTTCTCGTTAGCCTCATCCTCTTTTTTTTTTTTTTTAATTTTTTTTAAATGTTTTATATTTATTTTTGAGACAGAGAGACAGAGCATGAGCAGGGGAGGGGCAGAGAGAGAGGGAGACACAGAATCGTAAACAGGCTCCAGGCTCTGAGCTGTCAGCCCAGAGCCCGACGCAGGGCTCAAACTCACGGACCTCGAGATCATGACCTAAGCTGAAGTCAGACGCTTAACCAACTGAGCCACCCAGGTGCCCCAGCCTCATCCTCTCTCTATATACCTTCATTTACACAATTTGGGAAGAGATCTTGGCTCTTCGAACACCTGATATTCTTTGAAAAGGCATATGAATTTTCCAGGTAAGAATCTTGCCCTTATTCTGTTTATCTTACAATAGAGCCCACAGCATAAAACTAGAAGGGTCCTTAGTATCATTCCCTTTCAACAATGATACTATAGATTCTCAAACTTAGCATGTTTTTATTTATGTGGCATGGAACATCATATCACCAACACCCTTGATACCTACAATATTACCTGTTTTAAAAGATTCACATGAAGGTAGCCAAAGGAATATCTCCATTTCATTTTTTAAAAAGAAAAGCTCTTCAGGGCACCTAGGCAGTTCAGTCAGTTAAGCTTCCGACTTTGGCTCAGTCGTGATCTCATGGTTCACGGGTTTGAGCCCCGTGTCAGGCTCTTTGCTGTCAGTGTGGAGCCTGCTTCAGATCCTCTGTCCTCTCTCTTTCTGCCTCTCCCCCACTCACACTCTCTCTCTCAAAATTAGCATTAAAAAAATAAAAAAATAAAAAAGTAAAAAATAAATTAGAAAAAGAAAAGCTCTTTTTTTTTTTTAATTTTTTTTTTCAACGTTTATTTATTTTTGGGACAGAGAGAGACAGAGCATGAACAGGGGAGGGGCAGAGAGAGAGGGAGACACAGAATCAGAAACAGGCTCCAGGCTCTGAGCCATCAGCCCAGAGCCTGACGCAGGGCTCGAACTCACGGACCACAAGATCGTGACCTGGCTGAAGTCGGACGCTTAACCGACTGCACCACCCAGGCGCCCCAAGAAAAGCTCTTTGATAATATACATAATAATAATCCTTATTCTCTTTCCTTTTATGTTATTTTGCTAAATTACCAAAAAGCAATGGTTCTGATCAAAAAGCGAAAGCAGACTCTAATGGTGCTATTGTTTATCTCTCAATACTACAATTACTGTCATTGTGACCTGTAATTAATTACTTTTTAACTCCTTGAGCGTCAAAGTAAGAATTGACCCCTGCTATCAACTAAATGTTTGTGTTCCCCCAAAATTCATATTTGAAGCTCTAACCCCTAACGTGATGGTATCTGGAGGTGGGGTCTTTGGGAGGTAATTAATGGAATCAGATTACCACCCTTATAAAAGATGCAAGAGAAACACTTTCTCTCTCTGCCATGTGAAGATACGGCAAGGAGATATCCTACAAACCAGGAAGAGAGCTCTCACCAGGAACTACAATCAGGCAGTGCCTTGGTTTTGGAATTCTCACCCTTTAGAACTGTGAACAGGACAAATTTGTCCTGCTTAAGCCATCCAGTCTATGGTACTTTTGCTATAACCCAAGTAACGGAGACAATGACACTAGCCAAAAATTAATAGCAACCTTTCATAGCCCACCTTCATCTTCACTGCTATCAGACTCAGGAAGTTTGATTCTTCTCCTCTTTTTCTTCATACTTTCAGTTTCTTTTGTCTCATCATCAGATAACTCCATTCGCTTCCCCCTGTTGCCATCCAGGAATAATTTAATCATGTTACACAAAATAAAAATGTAAGTATTCATATGCTACTATGGGTCTTGCTTCATAACTCCTGGTCTTAATTCCAGAGGATAGAAGAGTCAAAGTAGACCAATAAGGATTCTTTTTAAGGATACTGTGCTGACCACAACTAAGTCATTCCATGGGGTGACCAGAATGAAACATTTTTCTAGCTCTCTATATAGTTCACTGGAAACTACTTACCAGCTCATCAATTATCATTACAAATTCCTTCTTACTTTTCCTACTGACCTTTCAATCATTCAACAAGCTTTAAATAAGCAGCTACTACATACACAGGCTTTTTGCTAAACACCGAGGATGCAAAGATGAAGAAAATACTGTTATCAAGAAGCTCTGGTGGGAGAAATAGATATAAACACCACCAAATGTAAGACAATGTGATAAAGACTACTGGACAAATAAAATGTTATGGGACAAGACTCTTGTACGAAAACTAAAAACTAAGTGGAAATTCATCAGGTAAAAAAAGGGAGACAAATATTTTAAAGAGAAGAAAAAAAATGTGCAAAGGCATAGACATAAGACCTTAAGGTGATTCTAATGACATAATAAAAAAAACCTAGACTCCATCTTAACGTTAGTTTGCTCCTCTGGATACTCTATCACACTATTCAGATATGTATAAAATGTGGTTTTTATCTTCAAGTAACTTATTCCTTATGTAACTTTATCAACTTATTTTTCTACCTCAAGCTAGTAAAAGACAAACCCCAAATAGGTAAAAAAACAAACAAAAAACAACAAAAAAAGATAAAGAGCAGAAATTAATGAAATAAAACAGAAAAAAACTAACAAGGTTAAAAATTGTTATTTTGGGGCAAAAGATTAATGAAATTAATAAACCCTTCTATAAGACTGATTAAAAAAAGACAAAACAGGGGAGCCTGGGTGGCTCAATCAGTTAAGTGTCCAACTCCGACTCAGGTCACAATCTCGCGGTTCATGGGTTCGCGGTTCCGTGCTGACCACTCGGAGGCTGGAGCCTGCTTTGGATTCTGTGTCTCCCTCTCTCTCAAAAATAAACATTAAAAAGAAAATTTAAAAAAAAAGACAAAACAATGTATTACCAACATGAGGAATAAAAGAATAAAGGAATCTGTAATGATAAGTACAGATTTTACAGATCCTCAAAGAATAAGGCTATAGTAGGGGCTTTATGCCAATGAACTCAACAACTTAGATGAAATAAATTCCTTTAAAAACACAACCAAAACTGACCCAACAAGAACAAGAAAATTTGGATGGCTCTATTTAAAGAAATCAAATTAATAAAATAAACTTCCCCACAAAGAAAACTCGGCTCAGATTCACTGAATTTTATCAAACTTTTAAGAAAAAAAATAATACATATCTTACACAAACTCAGAAAACAGTTTTCTACTAATTCTATGAAGTTACATAACTTTGGTACTAAAATATAAAGACATTATCAGAAAACTAAATAACTGATCTATCAGCCTCACAGATGCAGTGGCAAAATATCCTTACAATATTAGCAAATAAAATCCAACAACTTATAGAAAGGATAATGTATCATGACAAAAAATTAGGTTTATCCCAAGAATGCAAGGTTGGTTTAACACTTAAAAGCCGATCAAGGTAATTCACCACACTAACAGAAACCCCAAAAGATCATCTCAATAAATGCAGAAAAAGCATCAGTCAAGATTCAGCACCCATCCATAAAAAAACAGAAAAGGACAGCCTCCATCTGGTAAAGGGCATCTACTTAAAACATACAGTTAACATCACACTCAGTAATGAAATACTGAACGCATTCCTGACTATAACTGTCAACAATGAGTATTACACCCATGGGCTGGGGACATTTTAACCTACCAATCTCACATATTCCTAGGAGGTAAGGCCCACTGGACAGAGCCTTGACCCTCTGAAACTTGAGCATTTTGTTGATGTTTTCTACTAGAGTAGCCCCAGCCTTGCTACAAAAGTCAAGTATTTCTGGGCCTATCAGTGCTGACAGTGTCTTTAGAATTTCTTTCAACAG
This sequence comes from Acinonyx jubatus, assembly GCF_027475565.1. Taxonomy (NCBI): domain Eukaryota; kingdom Metazoa; phylum Chordata; class Mammalia; order Carnivora; family Felidae; genus Acinonyx; species Acinonyx jubatus. The sequence continues at coordinate 56,775,222 of NC_069390.1, read as the reverse complement.
ACTAATTCCTACCAACTATGAGGTAGTGTCTCAAATTCCTGGATCCATTTTTAACAGCTTGTGTGCTTTTTATTTTCTTTTCTAATTACATTTTACCACTTGAAAAATAAACTCATTGATATAAAAAGAAAACAAAGAACTTTTTCTCTTAAATTTGACTGGAAATAGTAACCCCTCACTTGGCAATCTAAAGTGAAAAACAGACACAGACACAATCAGGCACACTTATGCCATGTCCACAAATTTAAAATGAAGTAAAGAAAAAAAAGGATAATCAATTTAGTTCAATGGGGCCCAAAAAACTGGATTTGGGCTCTAAACCATCTACACTGGCTGTTCCACAGTTCTACTTCCCTAGATAAGCTACTGAGCTTCTCTCTTCATTTTGGTTATACAGCTGTATCCCTAAGGCATTAAGTAGGATTTAGTACTCAACTGAAAACTGCCCACTGTCAATAAGCCCAAACAGACCTTCTCACCCCCAGCAGAGACACTCTTCCCTCACAGGCAACAAAATTTTCCTACCTTTTTTTTTCCTTCTGCTGCATCTTAACAGGCTCTGCTTTTTTGCTGGGTTTCTTCAGGCCTGTAGGGGCTGCCAGCTTTGGTTCAGTGACAGACACTGGAGGTTGCTCCACTATTTTTTCTTCTTTCACTGTTTGTTCTGAATCCAAATTGACTTTAAGTTTATCTACAAGTATAGTATAACAGATGATATATAACCTCATCGTGCAATATCAATCTATTATTCCTCTGACAGTCGACTAAGTGCCAAGTAATTGGTTAGGAGCAGGGGGCTAAAGGGATAAAAAAACAGTCCCTGTCCTAACAGAACTCATGGTCTAGTCAGAGAACATTTCTCCTTTCCAACTACCACTCTAGCAGTAACTGTTTTCATTTCTGCCTCTTGCTAATCCTTCATTATATCACAACTCCCAGGCCAAATAATAGTAAAAGCAGGGCTTAGAAAAAGCAAATACAACTATATGAGGTATCATCATTCTCATTTATATATCACTTATTAGATGAGAAAATTAAGAGTCTGAGAGATAAAAGACGTTTCCTGAGTATACAGTTTACAAATAGTGACAACAGAAATTCGTACCAAAATCTTATTTCCTATTCCATTCTATCTTCTTAAACCTGGATACTCTTATCATCTCAGTATTATCTTAATTATATAATTTAAAGACTACTTTGGAATGAGAAAAGTTTGATGCAAACTTTTTCACTCAGGATAAGTTACCTAAAAGTCAATCTTCTCTGTAAAAACTGAATATTTATGAGATTACTGTAAGGATTAAAAGGGATTAATATGTGAGGTTGTATGGCTTACCCAAGGTAACACTGACAGAAAAGGTTGAGAGACAGGATTTGAACCTAGGTCAGTTTAACTCCTCAAAATCCTTACCTCTTTCCCTACACCAAGCTGCAACTACTATGCCATGCAGAGGATTAAAAAATGCAAGCAGGATGGGCCTAGCCATCTGAGAAATCATAGAAGAATAGCCTTCGTGCTATATTCAGTGACAGTTTTTTTCAAGAAAAGTCATAAAATACTCTTAGCTGTGAACAGCATGAGGCTCTTCAATAAGTAGCTTTGGTTATATGTAAAATGGCTAAAACCAGCTACAGTGTAGGAAAAAGACCAATTGATAGCTTAGCCTTGGCCATTACATACGGCTTAGTATAATAATTTATAAACAAAGTATATTCTTTGAAAGAATAGATGATGGATAAAAGTATAACATGCAGCTCGTTTATACTTTATTTTTTGAAGACTTTACTGAGAAATCTGGTGGAATCCACCAGAGAATGGAGGCATTTTCTCTTGCCTTTTCAAAACTGTTGTTCTCAAGTATCAGTACTTCTCAAGTTTTTCCACCAAATAGTACAGGAGAGTAAACATGTATCTCTAGGGCGTCCAGAGTCAGTAACTGATTTCCAAAAAACCAGTTCTCTGAAGCTGCATGTATATCCTTAAAGTTTATGCAAAATTTGCATCGTTACAGAATTTATATCATATTGACAGCAACTGTTTTAAAATTATATAATAGGGGCACCTGGGTAGTTCACTTGGTTAAGCGTCCAACTCTTGATTTTGACTCAGGTCATGATCTCACAGTCATGAGATCTATCCATCGATCGAGCCCCACGTCAGGCTATGCACTGGGTGGGAAGTCTGCTTGAGATGCTCTCTCTCTCTCCCTTTCCCTCTGCCCCTCCCCCACTCTCTCAAAAAAGTAGAAAATAAAATAAAATAAAATAAAATAAAATAAAATAAAATAAAATAAAATAAAATAAAATAAAAATAAGTAAAATAAAACAATTAGGAGGAAAAACCTCCAAGTATTTCCTATCTCACTCCTGGGGTAAGGAAAGCAAGGCTATTGCATACAGTCTACCAATTTCAGGAAACAGATCTTAATTAAAATACCAGTGACCAAAGAGATTCAGCATCCAGAGTTTTCACTCTGTCGTGGTTTCACAGTATTTGGGGAACTCCAAATTATTTACATATGCAGCTACAAATGGCCAATTAGCTGGTAAAGAGGCAGCTCATTGCAACACTTTCAGACTACTGTTAAGGAAAATTTAACCACATTTTCTTTTTTTCTGAATGATCAAATCATTTGTATCATTGACTAATTAAAAGCATCTCCTTTTTATACTCAAAATATGAAACACCTTTAGAAGCAAGATACAGATGATGACTTTTTAATTTTGTCACCAATGCTGTAATTTTTTTCACATATGGAGCATTACGGTTCTTGTTAATGAGATAATTCATATGCCAGAAAATTTATCCTTTTAAAGTATAAAATTCAGTGCTTTGTAATTGTGCAAATATCAACACTATCCAATTTTAGAACATTTCCATCACCCCAAAATAAACTCTGTATCCATGAGCAGTCACTCCCCAATCTCAGCCTAGCCTGTAACACTAGTCTACTAATCTACATTGTCTCTAGATTTGCCTATTCTAGACATTTTGTATAAATAAATTTATATAACAGGTGGCCTTTTCTGTCCAGCTTTTTTCATTTCACATATTTCAAGATTCATCCATGTTATAGTTCAAGGACTCATTCCTTTTTTGGCTCAATAATATCCTATTGTGTGGTTATATCACATTGTGTTTATCCATTCATCAGACGATGGACCCTTGGGTTGTTTCACCTTTTTGGCTATTATGAATAATGTTGCTATGAACATTTGTGTACAATTTTTATGTGGACATACAGTTTTAATTCACTTGAGTAGATATGTAGGAGTGGAAGCACTGGATAATTACTTAACTTTTTGAAATACTACTATACTGTTTTTCAGAGCAAGCACATTATTTTATATTCCCCACAGCAGTATATGAGGGCTTGACTTCTCCACATCCTTGCCAACACTTGTTATTGCCCGGCATTAAATTTTAAATGTTTCAAGTCTCCTCAACTCTTTTCATCCAACTCTCTTCACTTTCATCACAATGATCTTGTCATGTCTCAAATACAATAAAAATATTTATCATTTTACTTTTTTCTTTAATGTTTACTTTTGAGAGAGAGAAAGAGAGGGGGACAGGAGATCTGAAGCAGGCTCAGCACTGATAGCACAGAGCCCCTCGTGGAGCTTGAACCCATAAACCATGAGATCATGACCTGAGCCAAGTCAGACACTTAACCCACTAAACCATTCATCCGATAAAACATTCATCATTTTACTCTAAACATTCATCCTTGAAAAAACATTAGATAAATCAACTTTAGAAGCCATTCTTTTTATTAGGTTAAGTATTTAATTCTTTTATTTTATCCAGTTTCCCTACTCCTTCTATCACTGTCTGCCTAGCAATTAAAATAATTAACTATTTTATTCTTTATTGATTTGTCTGTCTCTCACAGTAGAATGTGCCATGAAGGCTGATACCTTGCTTGTCTACATTTCCTCCACTGTATCACCATGGATAATAGTTGCAAGTACACAGTATTTGCTCAATAAATATTTCTGAAATAAACACATGAATAAATTATATACTTCTGTATAGCTTGATTTTTTTTACAACTAACAAATATTCACAGCTTATATATTATATATTTTAGAAATAATAAAATTTTTTAAATTCACTGGTTACAAATGCATAAGAAAACAAAACAAAAATAAAAACGTGGACCTAAAAGTCACCAAGGAACCACACACACTCTGATTGGGTTCAGTGGACCAGTACCAGCCATGCAGGCCAGTGACATTAGCACTATCTATTTTCACAGAAGTAGGGAGCCCTCCTTGTGCATTCTGCCTGCAACAATACAACACGCTTCCCAATAACCTGAAGTATCAAATTTTCTACATATTTTCAAACGACAAAAACCTTCTCTGATGGATTTTATGGCAAATAAACACTATCTACCCCAACGCCTCCTCCAACCACTAATCCGACCATCACAGGAAAGCAGAATTCTGACTAATTTTTCTTGCACAAGCATGTAACAAAACACCTTCCCACAAGATCTTTGTAAAACTGATGCTCCAAGAAAGTGTGCCATAATTGTCCTGTGGCTCCTGAATGCTTTCTGGTATTATGCCACATAGCCCTTAGGGGAGGTGTACTTGGTATGAGAAGTATGAAAATATGTGACTACTGGTTCTTTCCATATGAAAGAATTCTAATTAAAACAAAAATTTTAAGGGCATCTGGATGGCTCAGTCTGTTAAGCTTCTGACTTTGGCTCAGGTCATGATCTTGTTCATGAGTTTGAGTCTCACATCAGGCTCTGTGCTGACGGCTTGGAGCCTGGAGCCTGCTGCTGGTTTTCTCTCTCTCGCAAAAATAAAAATACTAAAAAAATTTTTTTAAATAAAGGAAATCTTGCTTTCTCAAAAAGTATTATTTTTAAATGGCTACAATCACCTGTGCCCTTCTAATTCATACTGAGGTCTAGTTCATTAACATGAATAATCTGTAAAAAATAACTATAGAATGTCAAAAAGATTTGTTTTTGCAACCCCTTGGGAGACAGAGGTAATAATTAATAATGGTCACACCAGGCAAACTGACCCCAGCATCTAGGATATTAACCTCAACACTATACTGTTTAACCAAGCAGCCTCCCTTCTATTTTATCACCCATTTTCAAGAGCCCTATGAAACAAATAATTGTCTTTTCAAGGCAGGAAGTAAAAACAGGAATAGTAAACTACCACCCAAGGTAAACTGAACTCAGCTCACCCATTAAAATCCACTGTTCCAGTTGGGTTACTTCCATTCAATATATTGGTCAGTAGACTGCAAATTTATGTTAGGATGCAGCAAGTCTACATGGGACACCAGATGGGTAAAAACTGGGTAAGGTGGCTTTCACCTCAAATATGTTATTATATTACCATTCATGTATTAATCAAAGGAAGGTAAAAACATGCTTACTCATAGCAGCTTTTCCAAAAAAATTGTTCATCACATTCCCTTTCCCTGGTGCCTTGTTGCCTGCAGAAGATACCTAGAAGCAGAAAACACATGATTTTTTTTAGTGTCTAGGCTGTTCTTCAAGTCGGAGTCTTAAACAATCTCTTCAATTGCAGGGCACATTGTCACGATGGCACAGTCCCTATATAATCATGCCAAAATGTGTCAGCGTGAGATATAAGAACAAATCCACACCAGAGTATCTGATGTTAATCTCCAAAGCTTAGTTACTCATAGTTCTTACAGAATTATTACCCATGAATGTGTCTAAACTTTGAGTATATTTAAAAACTGCTTAGTTTGATAGAATTAAAACAGATCAGAGGCAGTATGATACACAACAAGGGAACCTCCAAAATGTTACATTTGTTATTATCAGAAGTGGATTTGAATTCTGGTTGTGCCATGTAATAGCAATCTGATATCCAGGCAATTAGCCCTTAGTTTCACCACCTACAAACGGAGATCTCTTCCTCACAGAATAGTTAGGAGGATTTAAGCAAAGATCAAACTACTGGCACACAGTAGTTCTATAAATGTTAGGGGGTTTCCCTCCACTCCCCTCTCCTTTTCTAAAGCAGAGGCCAAAAATCACGATGGTAATAACAATAATAACGATAACTATGGGGTGCCTGGGTGGCTCAGTTGGTTAAGCTCAGGACTTTAGCTCAGGTCATGATCTCCTGGTTCGTGACTTTGAGCCCGCATCAGGGTCTCTGCTGAGGCCACTTCTGATCCTCTGTCCCCCTCTCTGCCCCTCCCTGACTCATTTTCTCTCTCAAAAATAACTAAACTTTAAAAAATAACAATAATTATGCTTTTCTGGAGTATTTTTTAACAGTTTTTAATGAGACTTTTCTTAAGTCAATGCACTTTAGTTCAGATGTGTGAACAATAAATAAGGGAAGCAGATGAAGAAAAAAACAAGCAAAATTCATAAAACAGAATGAGAATGTTAAATACACTAGGAAGAAAGGCATACATGGCAAAGCTCAGAATATAAGATGTTCCCAAAATGACATATTGCTAATATACGATTCCTGGCACTTTATGGTTTTCAAGTGTTCTCACATGCATGATTTCAATTGGCTTGCAAAACAATCTTGTGATGTGCACAGGACCATTTTACAGAAGAATCCAAAGCTTGGTGAGAAGCATTTTCAAAAGAAAAAGGACAATTTCAGACGAGAATATCAAGAATTAAAGGATTCAGACCACAATGGAAAAACTAGACTATATTATTATATATTGGAACCTTATGTGATTAAACTACAATGCTCTTCTAGTTACCCATTCTGAGCTATAAAGACATCTTTAAACTTATATTTGTTACCTCTTTAGCCTCTGTTTTGGTTTCCTTGTTGGCTTCTTGGGTTTTAGAAGCAGCTTTAGAGGCAAACATTCCCATTATTCCCTTGGGCTGCTGTAAAATCTGTTTGGAGGTAGGTGGACTATGACCATTGGTTGTCAACTCATTATTGGCTTGTGTCTCACTTGATACTTGAAGATCTGACTGCTCAAACTTTTCGGAAGATGAGGATTCAGCAGGAGCTCTGGGAACTGCAGCTGCACACTGTATGGCACTAAACCTGAAGTTGGAAATGTTACATTAATTTCAAAGTCTTGCTTCTTCCACACAATACTTTCTACCTCTAACACTATTAAATTAGAAAAGTTTAGAACTAAAATGGATTTTAGAAATTATTTTGTGCAGGGGTGGCTGGGTGGCTCGGTCGGTTAAGCGTCTGACTCTTGATTTCGGCTCAGGTCATGATCTCACTGTTCGTGAGTTTGAGCCTGGCCACGGGCTCTGTGCTGGCAGTGTGGAGCCTGCCTGGGATTCTGTCTCCTGTCTCCCTCTCTCTCTGTCCTTCCCTTGCTTGCTCTCTCTCAAAAATAAATAAAAACTCTAATTTAGATAGAGAAAAAAGTATTGGAGAGATGTTGAGAGACTTGTCCTAGATTATACATCTAGTCAGTAACAGAACTAGGACTGGAATCTGAGGTCTTCTACCATACCATATTGAACATCTTACTTTTTTGAAGAAAGCACCCCAATTCAAAACAGTAAGAATATACCAAAAAATAACAAAAGATTAGTAATGTCAACATCCTTGGGAAATCAAATGGTTATCTCTTGTGTTTAAAGACCTTCACCTTACAGAGCTACATATGCAATAAATATTGACTGAACCAAAATTACGAGCTTTAAATATTAATAAAATTCCTGGCAACTCTCCTGGCCAGAGTGGGTCATGCTTTAAAACAAGGAAGAAGCTGGGAACAGAGCCACTGGCTCCTATGACCTGTGGTCCTTTATTGTCATTTGTTAAAAATTTCTAATAACACCCACTAACAGCACCAGACAAGTATGCCCAAAGCCAAGTGAAGAAATGTGGAACGGTATGCATGGCATATTAAAGGGAGCATTCATCTCTTCTATAATCATCGTAGATGTGCCTTGTTCACACAAATCCCAAGTTGTGCTTAAAGCAAAGTTCCTCAACTTTTCTGACAAAGAAAAACATTTTATTTCCCCCAGTCTTTAGCTTACTGGGAGTAGGTGAGAGCTCCTTGGAGGTAGGGAAGGGTACTATTCATCTTTTGTATTTTAGGTACCCAGTACAAGGCCTGGCACATAGAAATACGTGTGAAAGAATGAGAACTGAAGTCCCTGGAAGTGAGGCTTCTGGTTTCTCTCCCTTCTTTAATGTATCACCTCCACTTGAGGTGGGAAAAGTTAAGAAAGAAACTATGTGGTAATAGTAATCATTCGAGAGATCAACCAGGCACAACTTCTAGATTAACTGGCCTAAGAAAAAAGTCCCTGATACATCATTTAATTTCAGAAGTAACCTTAGACTGAGCAGCCCCAAAGCTGAGTCTATAGCTCCAAAATCTTCCCCTGATTTATTAGAGTCCACTTCAGAAAACCCCACACTAACACAAATATTTTGTGCATCAGAGTTAAGAACAGACGGAAATCATTTCCTTATACCCACTAGTCTTCCTCTCTGGCCTTGCAATGCTTCCATGTACACAGAAAAAAGCAATGGTTTATTTCATTGTCAACATCTGAAGTTGGCCCTGAAACAACTCTTTCTCCATTTGGTCTACATTCCACACCTTAGGGTCAGGACCAGAACTGGCAATAAGGAAGAGACCAAGTTAGGCTGGGAACATGTCCGAAGAGAGAAGAATCTGCTCAGTCCTAAAATTTCAACTTTCTTCCTGTCACAGCACTTCTTAAAACACACGAAACAATGAGTCAGATTTCAGTTGGCCCATAATTCTCAAGGGCAATTACAAACTTCTTTATTGGAGATAAATTCTTCACATTTCTACCCATTATACTTTAAGTATTTAAGTAAGGTTTCATTAAAGTGCTTCCTATTACCACATTTCTACTTTGCCATGTTTACTTTAGTGGTCCCTGAGTAAATATCATTTTGAACTTCTGAGTCCCCTTTATTCCTGTTTGTCTACTCAGATACAATAGAAGAACTGATTTTTAGAGCTTGACATGCCACAACTAGATTTTAATACAGATTATTTTTGAAATCTAATAGTACAATTTACATAAACCTATCAGGATATTCATCTTTTCTTGTAGTCCTTCCCTAAGAAACACCACTTATCAGGGTGCCTGGGTGGCTCAGTCGGTTAAGCATCCAACTTCGGATCACGACTCAGGTCATGATCTCACAATTTGTGGCTTCAGGCCCTGCATCAGGCTTTGTGCTGACAGCTCAGAGCCTGGAGCCTGCTTCAGATTCTGTGTCTCCCTCTCTCTCTGCCCCTCCCCCACTCATGCTCTGTCTCTCTTTCAAAAATAAACACTAAAAAATTTTTAAAAACCCCACCACTTATTACTCTAGCTATAGAATTATAGTTATTTATTTAATAAATATTTGTGTGCCTATTAAGGTTTGAGTGGTAGAGTAAAAGAACTAATGTCTATCATCAATTCACTCAACAGTTACTTACTAAATGCTTACCATTTGCCAGGCACCATTTTTTGGTCACAAAATAGACACAATCCCTGTTCTCATGGAACTTACAGAAACTATGTTTGGCAAGTCCCTATTTCTCCTCAAGGACCTGGCTGTATCAGTTACCCCATCTCCCCCAGTAGCTTCAACCATTTCTTCTCTTATGGCTCTTTCTGAATAGTACAAGTTCAGGGCATTCTCAACAATGTATATATTCTCTCTCAGTCTCAAATCCTCTTTAGCTACCTCTCTCTTTCTCCATTTTACAGTCCAATTTCCTGAAAAGACTTGTCCATTTTTGCTGTCCCACTTTATCATGCTCCCATTTACTCAGTTCACCAGATTCTGGCCACTCCATGGAAAAGCCTCTTACCAAGGCCATCACTAAATCCAATGGACACTTTTCAGTTCCTATTCTACTTTGCTTCTCAGTAAGATATGATATTGCCAATCAGTCCCTACCTCTTAAAACTCTTTCCTTGCTTTTAGAGCCCCCTATATTCTCGTGATTTTCCTCTCATCTCTGGCTGCTCCCATTTAGGCTCCTCTTCTCTTGCCCATCCCTTGAAAAGTGGCTATCTTTAAATAGCGCTTACTATGTACCAAACACTATTCTAAGTGTTTTATATATATTCATTCATTTACTCCTCAATAACCTGTTGAGCTTTGTACCGTTGTTAGCTTCATTTTACTGATGAGGAGACAGAGGCACAGAGAGGTTCAATAATTTGCTTAAGGTTATACAGCTAGTAACCATGGCCTCGGGTTTTACTTTCTGCCCTCCTTCATTCTACGCATTCTCTGTGAATGACTGTATCTACTGCTGTGTCCCAATTAATTACCTATTTTCTCTGATTCTGAAATCTCTATCTTCATGCCAGATTTCTCTCCTTAGCTCTAGACTCATCTATCTATTGCATGGACATCTTCACTTGGACTCCCCACAGGCTTCTCAAACTCAACATGTCCAAACCCAATTCACCATTTTTCCTTCTCCCCGCAAGCTTACTCCTCCCCACATATTCCCTTTCTTACTGATAACACCATCACCCAATTCAGCCACCAAGTCAGATATATGGTTATCATCCTTAACATCATGAACACCCCCACCCAGCCACATACACACACCTGGTCTCCAAGTGTGACAACATCCAGGTTTTGACAGCATGACTCTTGAACCTTCATACCTCTTCACCCTCAATACAACTACTATACTTCAGATAACTGTCATCTCCACCCTGAATCACTGCAATATCTCTCTTCACTGATGGCTTTGTCTCCCGATTATTCCCTTCTGATCAATGTTCACCATCTTATTGCAGCCAAGTGATCTTTTTTTTTTTAATATTTATTTTTGAATGAGAGGAAGAAAACAAGTACAAGCAGGAGAGGAACAGAGAGAGAGGGAGAAAGAGAATCCCAAGCAGGCTCTGCGCTTTCAGCACAGAGCCTGATGTGGGGCTTGATCCTACAAACCATGAGATCATGACCTGAGCCAAAATCAAGAGTTGGACACTTAATTGACTGAGCCACCTGGGTGCCCCAGGTGACCTTTCTATAAATGCAGCTCTGATCATTTCACCCATCTGCTTCAAAATCTTCAGTGGCTCCCCAGTGCCCTCAGAATAAAGTCGAAACTCTTTAACCTACTAGTCAAAGTGTAGACTGTGAGTCCTACTTTAGTCTTATATTTCATTATTTCCTACCTCTCAGTCTAAGTCCAGCCATAGAAAATGACTTTGGTTCCACACAAGCACCATGTTTCCTCACAGTTCTGTCCTCACTCTTCTACTTCTCCTTTTACTGGCTACTTCTACTTGGGCCTTAAGGCCTTGACTTAAATGTCACACCCTCTAGGAAGCCTTCTCTCTTTTGCCTCATCACTCCACCCCACCCAAAAGTGAGGGATGAGTGTCTGTGGGAAATCAAATAGCTATGTCCTGGGTTAGGCGATTATAAGGAAAGCATGTATTCTCCTAACCCAGGACATAGCTATTTGATTTCCCACCTATCCCCCTTTTTTGTTTGAAGAATCTTCTTGCTCATGGGAGTTGAGGAGGGTAATCAGTCATTGTTCATGATGTCTTGAGGAGGCCACTACAGTGGAGATCACTCAGAGGGCTATGAGAAGAGCAGGCCAGAAAGCAGTGTTCTGCTTTGCAATGCGTTCCCTATAATCTCCTAACACAGGCCCTAGCTATTTGATTTCCCACAAATGCCCCCCAAATAGCCTCCCTCAGTATTACTCCTATTATAGCACTGTCACGCTATAATGTAAGTGTTTACCATAGGACCATCAGTTCCATAAGCAGGTACTGGGCCATATTCACTCTACAGTGTGTGGCATGTCATAGGTACTCATCAGAACTTTGTGGAATGAATTCAAATGATCTCACTTAGTACCTATCAAAGTAGTAGGTGCTTAATATGTCTGGGGAACTGATTTGAACTCTTAACACAACCCCACAAAGTAGGTATTACTATTTAAAAGTTTTAGGGGCGCCTGGGTGGCGCAGTCGGTTAAGGTCCGACTTCAGCCAGGTCACGATCTCGCGGTCCGTGAGTTCGAGCCCCGCATCGGGCTCTGGGCTGATGGCTCAGAGCCTGGAGCCTGTTTCCGATTCTGTGTCTCCCTCTCTCTCTGCCCCTCCCCCGCTCATGCTCTGTCTCTCTCTGTCCCAAAAATAAATAAACGTTGAAAAAAAAATTAAAAAAAAAAAAAAAGTTTTAAAATGAATTTAATTTAAAAATGAAAAAGCCAAAACTCAAAGAGTTTAAGTAATTGGCCCAAAACCACCAGGCTATTAAGCAGCAAAGCCACAACACAAGCCTGTGCATTATGGTCCATCACCTCACTGAAAACGATATAAAGTACAAAAACAAACAAGATGTGATCCTGGCTGTGAAGATCAACTGCTTTTGGATGGAAGGTAGAGGGATAACAAATTAGAAATAGTTTTTGAAGGACGTTTACACTGGTTCCTGAAAAATGGGTAGGATTCAGACAAGCAGAGACTGGGGTAAGGGAGTAATGAGGGGGCACAACAAACATTTCTGGTGGCGGTGACAGGATAAATACATGAGAAATAGATTTATGGGGAGTCCACTGGGGTTTTCAATATGGGTTGTGGCTGCTATTTTTCACCTTATGATGTACTAATAAAACCAGGCATGTGTCTTACTGCAAGATAAATGGGGTTTTACTAGACTTGGCATTCACTCTTAAGAGGCAGCCACTGTGTAAACATCTTACAAAATCAATTCGTAAAGAAGCCCACAAGGAACATTAAGGAGCTCACTTGCTGCAGTTCTGCAAGTTGCTTTTAAGGATGTCATAGTCGGTATTGAACAGAGGCCCACTGTCCTTTAGCATGGCTTTCTGGATGCTGTACACATGGATGCTGGCAGTCACAGCTAGCTTGGACTTCACTGCTACAAGTCAACAGGAAAAGCAGTCTGTTAATACACAAACTTCATAGCATGTGGGGACTTTAACAAGAAACCCTTCTGCATTAAAACCATTTGCAATCTGTGGTGGTCCAAAAAGCCCTAAAAGGCCAAAGAGTCACATACACAGTATAACATCAACTCTTTTTTCTATAACAGGGACATAATGACAAGGTAGGTAGTGGTGAGTCAGTCCTAAGTACCACACCTGTGAGGGTATCACTCATCCAGTGGACATTCGGTAAACATTAATGAATGATTGATGATGACTATGATGTTCTGGGTTTTTTTTTTTTCAGTCAGGGAAGAATCTTTAGCATATAACTGAAGAATAATTTCTACCTGAGAAGACTCAATTATGTAATTCAATTTTTGTGCAGACAAAGCAACTCTATAACAAAAATACTAACCAGATAAGTCTGCAGAGGAGAAACACAGAAGAACATCACAAGAACAAATGTTAGATTCCACGAAGAGAGGGAATGTGCTTGAGTCTCCAGCACGTAGCACAGAGCCTGACAGAGTATAAATACTCATGATGTATCTACTGAATGAATAAATCTCACTTTGCCTACCACGGTGGGAATTCACAAAGAAAAAAGTGGACATCTCCACCACCCTAAATACCTCAGAGTTCTTCTGTAAGACAATGACACCACTGGTGGTGTTGTATAGGAAGTACAACAGTACAAGTTTTGTCTTGAGACAAAGGTCCAGATCATGTGGACCCTGTCATAAAATTCCTTTGAACTGGATTTTTAAATAGAACCATAGCATTAATAATTTTGAAATGGGAAGATAAATTTAATTTAGAAGTTCTATTAAGTCTTTCTGACTTTGGAAAAGCAATCTTTAATTTTCTTCCTAAAAAACTGTCCTGGAACACAAAACAGTATTTAGAGACTACTGTCTTTTTACAGTTGATGAGGTGTTCCACATGTTATTCATGACAGTTTTTTTGCAAGAATCACATGAGCTTTGAAATCCTGTGATAAAAGTGCTTTATAAATGTCAGCAGCTACTGGTCTTAAAAATGGGAAGTTAGGCAGATGTGGTATCCTATTTTAACATGTTTCAGAAACTACTAATAAAAGGAATATTCAGCTCTTCAGTTAAATAGCTAAATATACTGTACGCAGATGCTAGGGGCAGATTTTTTCTGTACCTACATTGATCCCAAAAGAAGAAAATCTTGCTAAGTTGCTAAAACACTTACCTTCCAATTTATCTTCTCTCACTACTGCAACCTTGTGGCACTGTAAGGAAATAACATCTCATTAGTGTTTAAAGTAGTAGTACAACTTCCAATTTGAAAGTTTCTTTGCTGATAATTCAATTGCACCTTGATGTGAAATTACGAACATTAGGTACCCATAAAAATCTGTATTACAGTTTCATAAAGTCAGGCTTATTTTTTAACTTAAGCTGTTTACTTTAAAACTTCATCGGGTTAAGGAAAGTGACAGAATATACATATCAACAATACAATGAAAAACCAAACAAATGGCAGCCCTCAGCTCACAGTGCTGCCAGCCCACAGGTCCCAAACCACAGAACAGGGTGAGTGTGCAACCAGGCCAAAGCCCTCTTTCTGTGCAGCCCGGGCCTCCTGAACGCAGTGATCATGGTGGCACCGAGCTCGGGCAAGGTGTGTCATCGCACATCACAAAATACTTTGAGCTGAAGCCCCTCTCCCACAGGGACCCACTCTGAGACAATGGGCTTGGGACACAGAAATTGGTTAGCCAAGACTTTCACTAAACAAGGGAAGCTCATTTCAGACAATGTCATGACTCAGCTTGGCCCTTCGTGAACTGAAAAATCTCACCCAACATAGCTGGGTATTAGATAGTTTTCCAAGGACACTTCCATAAGCAGAAGCCCTGGATCGTTTATCAGATAGACACGGTGATTAATCTGAACATGCCCTTTGAGGTCATTAAACAACACCTCACTCCTTGCTAAATTCATCCACCTAGCCACCCGGCCTATAACATCAAATTCATCCCTCCCAAAACCGTGATGATCTGACTGGAGGACCTATCATCCAGTGTGAGAATAACAGACCAGAAATGGTTCTCAAGAGATGGAAGGCTTACAAAACCCAAACAGAACTGGTCCTGGAATATTACCTACCAGACAAAAGGGGTGTAGGATACATTCTCCACAACAGAAACTGATAAGATCTGGCCCTATGCATATGTTTCCCTACAAACAAAAGTTCCACAAATGAACCAGAAAGCATCAGTTACTTCATGAGGAAAACCACATTTACCTAGTAAGATGAGCAGAAGCTCCTCGTCCATGCATTTAGAAGCTCCTTATCCTAAGACTGGCATGTATGAATTCTTTGAGAATTCTATTAGTTTCATTTCTACTGATTTTATCTGGAAATTAAGGATGTGTCAAATGAGTGAAATATAAAGATTCATCTTTTGAAATTATCTAGTGTTTTATCCAGTAATCTGTGGGTGTGCAATTGAAAAACATCAGAAATGTCTAAACTTAAAAAAAAAAACGTTTTTAATGTTTTTTTAAGTTTATTTATTTTTGAGAGAGAGAAACAAAGCACCCATGCATGAGGTGGGGAAGGGCAGAGAGAGAGGATACCAGGCAGGCTCCACATTGTCAACACGGAGCCAGAAGTGGGGCTTGAACCCACAAACCATGAGATCAAGACCTGAGCCAAAATCAAGAGTCAGATGCTTAACTGATTGAGCCACCGAGGCGGCCCTAAAAAAAATCTTTTAGAGCAAATTAAAAAAGCAATTGGTAGTAACCTAACATTTGTTCAGAAGAATAAGTGGTTGATAAAGTTTCCTTACTTTATGGAAAAGAAACAAAAAAATTCCATATTATTTGGGGAAAGTATCTTATAAGGGGCTTTTGCATAGACTGATGCAAAAAAAAAAAAAGCATCTTCAGCACTGTGGTATATGGCTTTGTGAGATATTATGTCTATAAAATTCCAAGAAAAAAAAAAACTGGATTTACAGATTAGTTGCAGGATGCAAATTCACTGCTACCTATACACTAAGACACTTATAAACTAGTCACATATGCTGTATTTATTTTGTCATTAAACATACCTTCAGTTTACTCGAATTTTCAATTTACTAAAAAATGTATTAATTAGCACATAAGAAAGTTCATTTTCCTAAGACTGTTCTTTTGAAAATACATGTGCACTGAGGGATGATTTACATCAGAAACAGACAGAAGTTCTTGCAAAAACACCAAAGCTGAATTTTCAACAGAAAATGTAAGTAAAGTCTTATGTTTTCAAATGTTATTGAGTTTAAAAATTTGTGCTTTAGGATCTACTTGCTAGTTTGCTTTGTAATCAAAATGTAAGATCTGCCTTGTAATTAATAAATTAATTACAAGAAGAAGAATAAAAGAAAACCCATGGCACAAGGAAACAGAAATAGATCACGTATGCTTGAGGAAAATTCCCTTGATATATATAACAATCATAATTAGTAAACAGCTATAGCAATTAAAAGCATTTACATGACAGGCTGAAAAAGACCAAAAAATAACTGAGTTTGCTGAGTTCTTTATTCCTAATCAAAGAAGTTGACACCTGCTAGCATTCACTGCCATAGTTATGGCCACTGTTATTTGGCAGGAAGAAACTCTACCGGTGAGTATAATCTGAGTTGCCATATTAAAATGAAAATGATTTGATCCCTTAGTGGGGTAACAAGGATGCTTGCTTACGTCCTGTGGGGCATATGAGAGCTAGAGGAGAAACATGACTCTTGAATGGTGTATTTACTCTTAATGTACTTGGTGCTAAATCAAATGAAACAAGTCCTTGTACAAGCTGTTATTAACTGCCTTTGAAAATGTAGCCCATTTTATTCCAGGCACTCAAAATACAAATGCCAGCAAGTGGTTCTTATGTATTTTGTGGAGGAAAAAAACTTACTTTCCTTTCTTCTGATTTTTAAAACTTCAATGTTGATCTTTCAAAATGGACCAAGGCTTTTAAGGATTATAGTAAACATTTCATTCTTCACAAAATTTTCTATAACGCCTTATTTGAATGTTAACATTATGTGCTTTCTAAAAATGCTGTGAACTCTTAAACTTATGAATTATCACTAGGTTATCAGACATGCATTAGTATTAACGTATTAGAATAAAACTCCATTTTTTTTAAGTATATTTATTTTTGAGATAGAGACAGTACGAGCTAGGGAGGGACAGAGACAGGGGAGAGAGAGAATCCCAAGCAGACTTCATGATGTCAGCACAGAGCCCGATGTGGGGCTCAATCTCATGAACTGTGAGATCATGACCTAAGTCAAAATCAAGAGTTGGACGCTTAACCAACCGAGCCACCCAGGTGCCCCTTTGAATAAAACTAAACTTTGAAACAGTGAAAAATAAACACAAGAAAATGAACACAGCATCTCAAATAGTGTGAGTAAAAGAACCTCTTAGTAAGTTTTGTAAAGAGAATTAATATATAATCATATGGAACCAAATAAAAATTGCATCTGTCTCTCACAGATTAGAATAAATTCTAAACCAAGCAGAGATTTAAGTGTAAAGAATAAAACCATACATATACTAGTAGAAAATATGGGTGAATTCTTCTATAAACAGATAAATTCTACTATAAAGTGATATGAGAATGAGGAAAAGTTTCCTAACTATAAACAATAAGAAGAATTTAAATAATCTATAAAAACTAACAAATGTACAATTTTTAGATGACAAAAATAAACTTTAAGCCAAAGTACAAAGAGAAATGATAAAGTGGGAAAAATACCTGCAACTCATATCACAAAGGGTTAATATGTAGCTTCTAAAATAGAGGAAATAAACTCCTTTAGAAAAGATAGGCAAGAGGTATGAAGACAATTCATAGGAAAAGAAACACAAATGACCCCGAAACATATGACAACATGCATTATATAGAAAAGAGACTCTCATACATTACTGGTAGGAATGAAAAATGGAGAAGTATTTCGCAATTGCCCAACAAAAGTACATACGCATCCTAACAATCCTAGGAAACGCAACCTTAAAAGTGGCAAAAATATTAAAAAAAAAAAAAAACACACGTTAACTATAGCACAATTTGTAAAGGCCATGTATTGTAAATAACTCCAAAAACTATCAATAAGGGACTGTTGAAAAACCTAAAGTATTATCAATGTAGCATCAGGTGGCTGTAATAAGGAATGAGGAATATTTTGGGGCGCCTGACTGGCTCAGTTGAAAGAGCATGTGACTCTGGGTCTCCAGGTCATGAATTCAAGCCTCATGTTGGGTGTATAGATTGCTTAAGTAAATAAATAAACTAAAAAAAAAAAAAAAGGGATATTTCTATAACTGCTATGGAATAATGTTCAGGATCTACTGTAGGTAAAAAAGCAAAATGTAAAATAGGGAGTATAGTATGAAAACTTTTACCTAAGAAAGGGAGTAATAAAGGGGCACCTAAGTGACTCAGTCAGTTGAGCATCCAACTCGATTTCAGCTCAGGCTGTGATTCCAAGGTTGTGGGATCAAGCTCCATGTCAGGCTCTGCACTGAATGTGGAGCTTGCTTAAGATTCTCTCTCCCTCTGCCCCTCTCCCCCACACTTGCACTCTCTCTCTTAAAAAAAAGGGAGGGGGAGTAATAGAATATATATTTGCATATATTAAAAATATATACAACAACAATGGAATAGAAGCAGAATCTATTAAAATAATTACCTGTAAGGAAAAGTAGGGAACCTAAAAATTGAAAGTGGGAAAAATTTGAATTTAACTAGATACTTAATTGGTGGCTTATCCACAGAGAGGAGTTATTGCAAGTGACTCTAAAACACAGGCTGATTGGGGTGCCTGGGTGGCTCAGTTGGTTAAGCATCTGACTCTTGAGTTTGGCTCAGGTCATAATCTCAGTTTGTGAGATCAAGCCCCACCTCGGGCTCTACACTAAAAGTGCAGAGCCTGCTTTGGATTCTCTCTCTCCACCCCTCCCCTGTTCACACACTCTCTCTCTCAAAACAAATAAGCTTTTAATAAAAATAAAAAATAAAAAAATAAAATACTAGCTGATTGTGCATCCCTAGTAAGATATATCCTACAGACAAAAGGAACTGCAAAGAAATCTTAACCTGTTTTTGGTAATCATATTAAAGATAGCTTTGCTTTACTAAAGCAAATATTTTTCAGTATTTTAACATATTTATGAATGTTAGGAACTACCAAAACTCATATAACATAAGAGAAAAAAGCAGTATAAAATCAACTAAATTTTTTTTCAAAAGTGTAATTTTTATAAACTGGGTATATTAGTATGTTTTCATAATGCATTTTCTCCTTAAAAAAACAAAGGTCAGGGTGCCTGGGTGGCTCAGTTGGTTAAGTGTCCAACTTCGGCTCAGGTCATGATCTTGGGTTCGAGACGCATGTTGGGCTCTGTGCTGACAGCTCAGAGCCCGAAGCCTGCTTCAGATTCTGTGTCTCCCTCTCTCTGCCCCTCCCCAACTTGTTCTCTCGCTCACTCTCTCAAAAATAAACAAACATTTAAAAAAAGAAAAAAGTCATTCCGAAAAATGTTAGGTTCTGTAAAACTGTACCAAAAAAATTATAGAGCTAAGTAGAAAAGCAGCATTAGGAATTAACCACTCAAACTTACGCAACTTTCTAAGTAAGGCCCTACAAACAAAAATGGGTACCTTCAGGAGAAAATGTGGACGGCCTAGAGAGTTCAGTGTGGCTAAATGCTGCCTGAGGGGATACTGGCAGTTGAAATGCCAACTTGCTTATGCTAAACAATGCATACCACGGTAGAGGTCTGATTCAGTGGGTTCCTCTTGGCAGTCCATCGCCTTAACCACTCGGCCACCTCGTCCCACTCAGTGGGTTCCTCTTAAGATGGACACAGGGGTGGGGTGCCTGGGTGGCTCAGTAGGTTAAGCATCTGACTTCAGCTCAGGTCATGATCTCACTCAAAATTTTATGAATATGTCAACATACATATTTTTCTTTCAGATTCTCAAAGGAATCAGTGATCAAAAAAAAAAGAATAAAAACCACTGCTTTAAAGGAACACAAGGGGTGACTGAGTGGCTCAGTCGGTTAAACATCCGACTTCAGCTCAGGTCATGATCTCATGGTCTGTGAGTTTGAGCCCTGCATTGGTGTCTGTGCTAACAGCTCAGAGGCTGGAGCCTGTTTCCGATTCTATGTCTTCCTTTCTTTCTGCCCCTCCCCTGCTCACACTCTGTCTCTCTCTCTGTCTCTCTCTCACAAATAAACATTAAAATAGTAATAATAAAAAAAAAGGAACACAATTATTCTAAGGTAAAGAAATGGTAAGACTAGGGGCACCTGGGTGGCTCAGTCAGTTGAGTATCCGACTCTTGACTTTGGCTCATGTCATGATCCCAGGGTCATGGGATCTAGCCCCATGTTGGGCTCCGTGCTGAGCATGGAGCCTGCTTAAGATTCTCTCTCTCTCTCTCTCTCTCTCTCTCTCTCTCTCTGCCCTTCTCCCCCGCTCATGCTCTCTAAAATAAAAAGATAAATAAAAAAATTGACATGACTAGATTGAGGGCAACAACTAATTAAAGAAAGAGAGGGGGACAGGGTGCCTGGGTGGCTCAGTCAGTTGAGTGTCTGACTTTGGCTCAGGTCATATTCTTGCAATTCGTGGGTTCGAGCCCCGCATCAGGCTCTGTGCTGACACCTCAGAGGCTGGAGCCTGCTTCAGATTCTGTGTGCCCCTCCCCTGCTTGCACTCTGTCTCTGTCTCTCTCTCAAAAAATAAGCATTTAAAAAAATAATAAATAAAAGGGCTTTGCCTTATAGAAAAAACAAAAGAAAAGAAAGAGGGGGGGGGTTAGTTAAACCTAGAAACAAAAGGAAAGAAGACATTCAGATGCAAACTTGGGCAGTATTCACTCTAAAGCTATGTGTGGAAAGGATTCTGGTGGCAGGTTTATTTCTGAAAGCAAATAAATCAGGTCTGCTTAATTTTGTGTTTCTGATATATAATGACATCTGATTCTGTCTACACTTATAAACACCTTGTTATCACCTGGCTTGCCAAATAGCTTACCAATGAGGAAAGAATATGCTGGTCACAGAATATAAGGATCTGATCCCATAGCAGTTGTTTCTCCTTATAAATTACTAAATTGCCAATCTAGTTTTAATGTTTGTTTATTTTTGACAGAGAGAGAGAGAGAGAGAGAGAGAGAGAGACAGAGACAGAGACAGAGCATGAGTTGGGAGAGGCAGAGAGAGAGGGAGACACAGAATTCGAAGCAGGCTCCAGGCTCCGAGCTGTCAGCACAGAGCCCAACGCGGGGCTTGAACTCACAGACTGCGAGATCATGACCTGAGCCAAAGTCAGATGCTCAACCGACTGAGCCACCTAGGCGCCCCAAGTTTTAAATTTCACATGCTTGGGACTCTTGCTACAAGATGACCCCAGTCAATACATTGATAAATCAGGCTTTTCTGAGCTGAGGGCTCTAGGGGAAAGTCAAAAGAAAGAGAAAAACTTAAACATTAGTGGATATCTGAGCAGGAAATCTAATCCTTGGGCTAAGTTCTATGGAGCTGATGGTGGTGGTAGTGGAAGCAAAAGAACTTTTAGATTCGAGATTTGGGGAAGTGAGAACAGAAAAGGTGTCCTTTACTTTTGGGAGGAAGACAGAGAGGAGAAACTATCAAAGTTCCCAAGGATCAGTCTAGTGAAGAAGAAGGAACGAGTTATCTCAGCAGAGCTTCTGATGCCCTCATCCAGGCATGACAGTAATAGAATGACCCTTGAGCCCTCAAGAGGGACAGGGAAGTAGCTAAGAGAAGTCAGCAGACCTGAAAAAGCTTTGTGCTCTGGATGATAAAAACACAGCAGTGACCTGTGCTGATGAATGACCAGATACCAGATGGGACTATAAATAGACACAGGAGAATAAAGGTGTTCCTGGCCTATGCTTCTGCACTGCATTAGCTCAGTCCCCTATTAACACCTCTGTCCCTCAGCCACTCAGACATAAGCCTACCAAAATGAAATTTTTCAAAATTTTAAACTGAAATCAAACTCAGTTTAAAAATAAATAAAATTGGACTTTCTGAACACCCAAGCTGTGGCTGAACATCTGAACAGGATGAAAATTAACCATCACTGTCCCCAGTACACTTTGAAGAGGAAGAAAGGAATAGCAGAGCAGTCTCCTAATCTTGTTGCCTAGGAAAACTGAATAATCATGATACTCTCTCTGCATCACAGCCAAGATATTACCCAAACTTAGAGTTTTAGGTTCAGTCTAAAAATCCAAAATAATCAGCATCTTGAAGTTTCCCTTTAAAATTTCCGTAATACTGAATCCTACTGTTTTCCCTTGTGTTATGTTATGTAACATGGTTTATAACTCAAACATACTCCAGCTCATAAGATTCTGACAACTTACAGAATGTCCATTCTGAATGAGACTGCCAGACACTAAATAGGTGACATGCAGCTGGGCTCCTGAATTCTCCTTTCGCTTCCTTTCAACATAATCATACAGCATCCTGTTCCAAACAAAAGGCACAAGTCATTATTAGTAAGTTTTTACCCCATCAACTCTTAATTCATGACTTAAGAGTTAAATATATAAAATCTGATGGTCCATCAAATTTTTACAGAATATTTTGATCCATCCCATAGACAGAGAGTTAAAAAAAAATGGACTTTAAACAGGACATACAGGTTTGGATCAACTTGTATGGAGTTGGCACAGTAACAACAACACACAGTGGATACAACAATGAATCAAGAAAAAGTTCAGTCACTAACTATCCTGGATAAGTTAATTTTTCTAGGCCTCTTAACCCTTAGATATAAAACGAGGGGAATCGGTGACTCTTAGCCTGGGATTCTTGTGGCCATCTCTAACCCTCCACTCCCTAAACTGAAAGCAAGATACACATGTGTTTTTGGAAGGAGACAGTTCAGGGTTAATAGATTCTCAAAGGGATTACTCTAAAACAGTAAGAACCACTATGTAGATGATCATAAGTGTCTCATTCTGAAATTCAAATTTTATGTTCGCTCAGACGCAATGCTGTTTCAGAACTGCAGAATGTAACAGCTTACTCACACTGCCCAGTATTCAGAATATTCATTAACCTGAAATTGCCACTCAATGTAGAAATAAAATCGCTTTTAATGTTTTTTAATTTTAATGTTTATTTATTTTTTAGAGAGACACAGAGCATGAATGGAGGAGGGGAAGAGAGAAAGCGAGACACAGAATCCTAAGCAGGCTGCAGGCTCTGAGCTGTCAGCACAGAGACTGGTGCGGGGCTCAAACTCATGAACTGTGAAATCATGACCTGAATTGAAGTCAGATGCTTAACAAACTGAGCCACCCAGATGCCCCAATGTTGCTTTTAGTAGTATCCCTAAACTAATTTTTATCTTTATGTCCCAGCAAGTATCCGAAGTTAACTCCCCTTAACTTAGTTTAACAAAATAATTTAACAAAAACAACAACAGAGGCATAGCATTTGTGTCTTTTATTTCAAGAAACATTTACTGTGCCTCTGATATGTCACACTTCTGCCAAGGACAGCTAAATACTGAAAAATTCCAAGGGAAACTCAACCTACACTGTTGACCACTCTTCTTGAAGCATCTGCTCTCTTAGCTTCCATGATCCCATGCCCCATTGAGTCTCCTGCTACCCCTTTCAATTGCCTCTGCCCCATTTCCTGCACAGACTTGACCATCTCCTCCTACTCCATGCTGCTGGAGTTCTGTTGTCAGCTATCTTTTCCCTCTAAAAATTAGAGTGACCAATGATCTGGGTGTGCCTGGATCTGAGGGGTTTCCTGAGACATGAACTTTTAGTGTTAAAACTAACAGACAGTCCTGAGGACACCAGGATGGTTGGTCACCTAACTACATAGTCTCATTTTGGTCTATTTCATTCACCCCATGGTTTCATTTATTCCTAACAACAACATCATCCGCTCAAACCACCCAAACCAGAAATCTGAGTCATTATCCTTCACTTCTCCCTGTCTAGTGAGTTACCAGATCTCATTAGGTCTTTCTCCTAAGTAATTCTTGACTCCAGGCCCCAAATCTCTTAACTGGACTATTTCAAGTGTTAATTCTGCCCTGCCCCTTTCCCATTCATTATCCACAAGGCCACCATGGTGAAGCTTTAAAAATGCAAATCATCTGATCAACAAAATTTTACTTTATGTTCTATTTCTAGAGGATAGAGCAGTGAACAGAGGAATCCAAATCCCTACCCTTACGCTGTAGAGAAGAAAGACAAACAATAAACTAACAAATAAGTAAATATATGTCAGGCAGTAGTGAATCTATGAAAAAAAAAATAAAGGTAAGGAGAATATAACTAGCCTGAGAAGTTCTGTGATTTTATATAAGATGATTAGGGAAGACCTCATAGCAGAACCCTTTGTGAAAGTAAGGGAGCCACCAATGTGGATATCTTGGGGAAAAATGTTCCAGGCAGACAGACTAAAAATGTAAAGGCTCTGAGGCAAGAATATAAGTAAGCAAAGTTCAAGAACAGAAAAGAGGCAAGTGTGGAGGAAGAAGAGTGGTGCCAGACTTGCAGGGCTTTATGACCCTATGTAGGACTTTAAGCACGGAAGTCATTACAAGCTTTAGAACAGAAATAACAGGATCTCACCTTTTAGAAGGATTCCTCACTGTTGTGTGGAGAATATACTGTTGAGGGGAAAGGGAGGAAGCAGAGGGACTAGTGAGGAGGCTACTGCAGTAATCCTGGCTAGAGGTGATGGTGGGCTCAGACCAGGATGTTAGCAATGGAGGTAGTGATTAATGGGTGAATTCTGGGTACATTTTAAAGGAAGAAACAACAGAATTTGCTGGTGGATTGACTGTGGGGTATGAGAGAAAGGAGTCAAAGATGATTGGACTAAGCAGCTCAAAGAATAAAGTTGTCATTCGCTGAGATGGGGAAAAATAGGTGTTGGGGGAGAAATTAGGAGCTGGGTTTAGAGGCATGTTAAATCTGAAATGCCTATTAGTCAATAAGTGATGTTGAAAGGTAATTGGATACTCTTGTCTGAAATCTTACTCCTTGTTCCAAAGTTCTCAGTCTTTTCCTAGCCCTTAAGGATTGACTCCAACACTCTAGCAATGACAGGTAAGACCCTTCTTGTTCTGGCCCCTGTATCTCTCACCATTCTCCCACACTCACTATTTTCAACCTTAGGAAACATTCTGCAGTTCCCCCTTGCTCTTTGGTATGCCCTCCATCTGCCTAGAATGCTCTTCTCAGACCTCATCTACCTAACTCCTCATCAAGACAGCAGCTCAGTTATCATCTCCTGTATGAAGCCTTCCCTAATACCACCTAGGCTAGCAGGGTATCCCTGCCTTCTAAGTTCTAACAGAACCTATGCCATACCTATTAGAGCACTTATCACACTATATTCTAACTACTTCATTATATATCTGCCATCCCCACTAGACTATAAGCTCCCCGAGGACAAAAATGTGCCCTATTCAGGGGTGCCTGGGTGGCTCAGTCAGTCAAGTGTCTGACTCTTGATGTCGGCTCAGATCAAGATCTCACAGTTTGTGAAATCGAGCCCCAAGTTGGGCTCTGTGCTGACAGCACGGATTCTCTCCCCTTCTCTCTCTGCCTGTCTCCCACTCACACTGTCTCCGTCTCTCTCAAAATAAAAGAAATAAACTTTAAAAAAATTAAAGAATAATTTCCAGGGGCACCTGGCTGGCTCAGTCACTAGAGCATGTGACTCTTGATCTTGGGGTTGTAAGTTTGAGCCCCACGTTGGATATAGAGATTACTTAAAATCTTTACAAATACAATAATTTCTGCATATCTTTTAAGTCTCTAAGATATGTTTATCTAACTGTATTACACCAAACATTTTACCTTTACTGACAAAATATGCAAAATACTCTTAAATATCAACGATACACTTCCCTACACATGATTAACTATACTTTCCCATTTTAATTTTCCCTAGAATGAATACAGTATATAGTCTATAATGCCTTCCCAAATCTATTTGTATTCTTTTTTTTAAATTTAAAACGACTTTTTTCAATGTTTATTTTTGAGAGAGAGAGACAGAGCATGAGTGGGGAGAAGCAGAGCGAGAGGGAGACACAGAATCCAAAGCAGGGTCCAGGCTCTGAGCTGTCAGCACAGAGCCCGATGTGGGGCTCGGACCCACGAACTATGAGATCATGACCTGAGCTGAAGTTGGACACTTAACCGACTGAGCCATCCAGGCGCCCCTCAAACCTATCTTCATTCTTTACAGCACTTTTACAACTTGACATTATCTTGTTGTTTTGTTTTGTTTTTTTAATTTGAGAGACAGAGAATCTTAAGCAGGTTCCATGCTCAGCACAGAGGCCAACATAGGGCTTGAATCCACAACCCTGAGCCAATCATGACTTGAGCTGAAATCAAGAATCAGATGCTCAACCGACTGAGCTACACAGGTGTCCCTGAAATTATCTTGTTTAAATCAATGATGAGAAAGAGCTAATCTGTTAGGTTTACGGTTTTATGACACAGCCTAAAATAATGCCAACAATAAGAAATGAAAAAAATACTCCTTTAAGAAATCCGGGGCACCTGGGCAACTCAGTAGGTTAAGCATCCGACTTCAGCTCAAGTCATGATCTCACAGTTCGTGGGTTCCAGGCCTGAGGTAGGCTCTGTGCTGACGGCTTAGAGCCTGGAGCCTGCTTCCGTTTCTGTGTCTTCCTCTCTCTGCTCCTCCCCCACTCGTGCTCTGTCTGTCTAAGATGAATAAACATCTAAAAAAATTTTTAACAAATCCAAGAAAATCAATAACATCCAAGCCTAGTCACTGCCCTTAGTACCACAAATAATTCTTTTAAAAAATATTTTATTTATTTTTGAGAGAGTGAGTGCACACACCAAGCAGGGGAGCGGCAGAGAGAGGGGGACCAGAGAGAGGATCCAAAGTGGGCTCTGAGCTGTCAGCAAAAAGCCCAATGCAGGGCTAGAACTCACAAACTGTGAGATCATGACCTGAATGGAAGTCAGATGCTTAACCAACTGAGCCACCCAGGGGCCCTTCGCCAATACTTAAAATGCTTCCCCTATAGATAAAATTTTTAAATATGACAGGACACTTAAGTCTCAATTTTCTCAACTGTTATAAGAGGTCAATAACACCCATCACATTGGACTGTGACAACATTATGTGAGATAAATGTATGTGAAAATATCTACCATAGTGCTTAATACTCACTCAACAAATATTTATTGGCACATATTATGAGCCAGACGCTGAAGAGACGATTGTGGCATCCTGTATTTTCCAAAGATGGCTACAACAACATCTCCCACCCCACATGTTCTTCTACACCCTCCCATAGAGAGGTGAAGTCCATCCCCATGCCTTGAATATGAGGGCTAGTGATTCATTTTAACCAAAAGAATAAAGCAGACATGACACTGCCTGACTTCTGAGGTTAGTTGGAAAAGGCAATCAGCTTTTGCCTTGTGCTGGAACACTAGCTTTTGGAGTCCTGAGCTGCTATGTAAGAAGCCCAACCACCTGGGCACGCCTGGGTGGCTCAATCTGTTAAGTGCCTGACTTCAGCTCACATCATGATCTCATGGTTTGGGAGTTTGCGCCTAGCACTGGACTCTGTGCTGACAGCTCAGAGTCCGGAGCCTGCTTTGGATTCTGTGTCTCCTCTATCTCTGCTCCTTCCTTGCTCATTCTCTCTCTCCTCTCCCTTTTCCTCTCCTCCTCTCCCTCTCCCCCACCCCACTCCTTCCCTCTCTCTCTCTCAAAAATGAACATTAAAAAAATTTTTTTTAATTAAAAAAAAAAGAAGTCCAACCACCTGGAGACACTATGCTCTGAGGAAGCCCAGCCCACATAGAAAGACACATGCGATGTCTGATTAACAGCCCCAGCTGAAGTCCCAGCAGATGGCCAACATCAACTGCCACACGTGCATAAAGATGCCCACACATGATAAGGCCCCCACCACTGAGGCTTCCAAGCTGAAACACCAAATGTGATGGAGCAGAGATAAACCATTCTGTGTCCTGCCCAAATTCTAAGCCAAAAGAATCTATGAACATAATAAAATGGTTGTTTTAAGCTGTTAAATTTTGGGATAATTTGTTATACAGCAATAGTAATTGGAAAAGTGATCAACGTGGTAAACAAGTTCTCTACCTTCATGGAGTTTATATGATAGCTGGGGCGGGCGCCCTAGAAAATGTCAGATAGTAATAAGAATTGTAAAATTCTGGATCAACTGGACATTCACATGCAAACAAATGAAATTAGACCCTTTCCTTACACCATATACAAAATGATTCCTGGAAGAAAAAGTGCCTATTTACACATTTTAGTGCTTCATTTAAAATTAGCTTGAGCTGGGGCACCTGGGTGGCTCAGTTGGTTAAGCATTTGACTCTTGATTTTGGCTCAGGTCATGACCTCACAGTTCATGAGATCGAGCCCCACGTTGGGCTCCAAGCTGACAGCATGGAGGCTGCTTGGGATTCTCTCTCTCAAAATAAATAAATAAACATTTTTAAAAAAAGGAATTTAAAATTAGCTTGAGCCAACACCTAATTTGAAAACTACAGTGTATTTGTATTATGAGGACTCAAGCATTTTTATATGTTAACAAGCATACGTAGAAACCTTGAGTATGTGATAATTATTGATGTTAAGAACTAAAATTACAAAACTCTTAGAATACAACATAGAAGTAAATCTTCATGACCTTGGGTTGGGCAAAAAACACAAGCAATAAAAGATAAAAAAAAATAAGGGTGTTTGGCGGGCTCAGTCAGTAGAACATGGGACTTCTGATCTGGGGGGGGTCATGAGTTCAAGGCCCATGTTGGGCACAGAACTTTAAAGTAATATTTTTTAAAAGATAAAATAAATTGGGCTTCATCAACAACAAAAACTTCTGTGCTTCAAAAAGTACCATCAAAAAAGTGCAAAACCTGCCCACAAAATGAGAGAAATTTTTTGCAAGTCATATATCTGATCAGGGTCTTGTATCCAGAATATATAAAATAATCTTCATAACTCAGAAGATTAGAAAACAACCCAGTGAAAAAATGGGGAAAGGATCTTTCTCCTAAGAAGATGCACAAATGGCTAATAAGCACGTGAGAAGATGATCAACATTATTAGTTATTATGGAAATGCAAATCAAAACCATAATGCCACTTCACACACCCTAGGATGGCTAAAATAAAAAAGACAAATGATAGAAAGAGTTGGCAAGAATGTGGAGAAATTGGTACTCCCCTACCTTGCTAGTGGGATTTTAAATTAGTGTAGCCACTTTAAAAAACAGCTTGTCAGTTCCTCAAAATGTTATACGTGACCCAGAAATCGGTATATATATCCAAAAAAATTGAATACACATGTCCACACAAAAATCTGTACACAAATGTTCATAGTAGCATTATTCATAATACTCAAAATGTGGAAACAACCCAAATGTCCATCAATTGACGATGATAGATAAAATGTACTATTTAAGTATGTTATGGGTTGGGGTGCCTGGGTGGCTCAGTCGGTTAAGAATCAGACTCTTGGGGCGCCTGGGTGGCTCGGTCGGTTAAGCGTCCGACTTCGGCTCAGGTCATGATCTCATGGTCCGTGGGTTTGAGCCCTGCACCGGGCTCTGTGCTGACAGCTCAGAGCCTGGAGCCTGTTTCAGATTCTGTGTCTCCCTCTCTCTGTGACCCTCCCCTGTTCATGCTCTGTCTCTCTCTGTCTCAAAAATAAATAAACGTTAAAAAAAAAAAAAAAAAGAATCTGACTCTTGATTTCGACTCAGGTCATGTGACCCTAGGGTCGTGGGATCAAGTCCCCACATCAGGCTCTGCACTGAGCATGGAGCCTGCTTGAGAGTGTCTCTGTCTCTCCGTCTCTCTCTCTCTCTCTCCCTCTGCCCCTCTTCACAGCTCTCAAGCTCATTCTCTCTAAAAATGAAAAAAAAATTTTTTTCAATATTATGGGTTGAATTGTGTCCCCCCCTCACCCAAAAAAAGGTATGTTGAAGTCCTAACCACCAGTACCTCAGAATGTGACCTTCTTTGGAAAGAGGATCTTTACAGATGTAATTAGTTAAGATGAGGTCATACTGGAGAGGGTGGGCTCCCAATTCAGTATGACTGGTATCCTTATGCAATGGCCATGTGAAGACATAAACACACAAGAAGTATGTCATGTGACAACAAAGGCAGACACTGGGGTTATGGAGCTATAAGCTAAAGAATGCCAAAGACTACCAGCAAACCGCCAGAATCTAGGAAGTAATGAAGGATTCTTTACAGGTTTCAGAGAGAGCATCTGCAGACACCTTAATTTTGGACTTTTAGCTTCTGCAAGATAAATTTCTGTTGTTTTAAGCCACCTAGTTCATAGCATTCTGTTATGTCAGCCTTAGGAAACTAACTTGCCATATAATGGAATATTATTCAGCCCTAAGAAGGACTTAAGTAGTGATACATGCAGGGACAAACCTTGAAAACATGGTGCTAAGTGAAGGAACCCAGACACACAAGAATACATATTACAGGATTCCATTCATACGAAATTACCAGAATAAGTAAATCTATAGACAGAGAGTATATTAGTGGTTGCCTAATACTGGGAAGAAGAGGGTGGGGGGATGAGAAAGGAGTGGAGAGAAAGTGGTAAGTGACTGCTAATGGATACAGGGTTTCTTTTTAGGGTGATGAAAATGTTTTAAAATTAATTATAGTGATGGCTGTATAGCTTTGTGAATATACTAAAACCTACCAAGTTGTACATTTTCAACGGGTGAATTACATGGTATGTGAATTATATCTCAATAAAGCATATCTCTTTATATCTCTTTCTTCTTTTGAAGAAAAGAACTAACAGATTGATACGACAGAAAGTTAGGAAAGGGTGGGGATACCTGAAATAGAGCATTATAAAGGGTTGTTGCAAAAAGTAACATGTGACATTTGAGCTACAACTTGAAGGATGAGGACAGCTGGGAGAAGAGCATTCCAGATAGAAGGAATGGTGCAAATGTCCAAAGGTGGAAATGAGCCCAGCATATTTGAGGAACAAGTGAGGTAGACAGTAGCATGGGATGAAGTTGTTTGAGAGACAGGGGCTAGACAGTATGCTGATTCTATAAAAATTACAGATCATCAAGGTAACTACAATAAAATGGCAGGCAACTTTATTTCATCTCCAGCTCTCAATATGCACCTTTAAGCCCCAACAGGCTTATATCATAATAGTTATTTCATAAACATGTGTAACCATAACAATTATTCTTATATATGCCCATTCTCAAAGTTACCTGAAACTCTTGGGTTTGGGCCTGACTAGCATTAGCAACAGAAATCTCAGAGAGTCAAAATCAATCCAAATCAATCCCTAGGCCAAGAGTTTCAGGTCCTGCAGGCATAAAAATCACAGTCAAAACCAGATTCTAGATCTGTCCAACGGCAGCCCACATAAAGCCAAACTGACCCATTCTATATATCAGGAATTTTCTAAGACTCATGGAATATTCCCTAACTCAAAGAAAGCTTCTATGACTCAAAGAATGGGGGAAAAAATCAGACCATCTTTAGGAATAAACTGAACTAAATGGGCATTTAATTCAATATACGTTCTCTCAGCCTGTTCACCAATTCCTCCCCTTGGGACAGAGACAACAATTTTAAGTTAAGAAATTTTTAAGTTAATTCAAAACCTTGCCTTTTCCCTTTTGGCCTCAAGTTGGACTACAAGTTTCAGCAAGCAAAGGTGATACAGCAAAATTCAAGGACAATGCCCTGTGCCATCCTGAACACTCCCTTTTTACTTTCACTTAAATAGCTCTCCCCAGGCTTATATTGTTACACAGCCTGTATCAAACACCTGTTGACCTCATTGTGAAAGTACTTCAGTAACAGCCAGATGTGGGCCTAAGGAACAGGTGTGAAAATGTAACAAAGATATAACAGGCATATGAATTTGAGACATAAACAGAATTGGCTAGCCCATTTAATAAATTTGAAATGACAAAGTGATGTTCATCAGAAGCCAAGACTACAAATAAATCCAGTAAATGTATCACCACACATTTGTATATATGTAGGTAAGTCCACCTATCTCCTAAATCATAGGCAAAATTAGTAAAAAGTATAAAAAATAGTTCTCTTTCCCATTTTCCAGGGGAAGAAAAAATTACCTCAAGGCTAACTGTAAAGCTAAAAACAAAGCAAAACAGGGGACCTGGGTGGCTCAGTCGGCTAGGCGGGTTAGGCATCTGACTTCGGCTCAGGTCATGATCTCATGGTTCATGAGTTTGAGCTCCGTGTCAGGCTCTGTGCTCACAGCTGAGTCTGGAGCCTGCTTTGGGTTCTGTGTCTCCCTCTCTCTCTGCCCCTCCCCCGCTCATGCTCACTTGCGCAAGTGCTCGCTCTCTCTCTCATAAATAAACATTAAAAAAAAATTTTTAGGGGCGCCTGGGTGGCTCAGTCGGTTAAGCATCCGACTTCAGCTCAGGTCACGATCTCGCGGTCCGTGAGTTCGAGCCCCCCCGTCGGGCTCTGGGCTGATGGCTCAGAGCCTGGAGCCTGCTTCAATCTAAACATTAAAAAAATTTTTTTTTTTTTATTTTTTAAATAAAAGTGAAGCAAAACAAACAAAACAAAAAATTCCAAAGTGAATAAAATTAGTAAATTGGACTTACTGTTTAGCCTGGTTAACATGAACTCCTAGTGTATAGCTCAGCCATTTGTATGTCACCTACAAGAAGAAAATTTTTTTTAACATTTTATTAGATAACTCCAGAGTGCAGGTCAGTCCCAAGGGTTCCTAGAGATTCCTACTCTGATGATAATGCCTTATAAATTACAGTAGCTGCCACCCTAGTTTTGGCAAGAACGATCCATCTGGGCAGGTAGGACTGAGATATTTATCTTACAAATATTAAAAAATTTGTTTCACAGGCTAATTAATGCAAGAGTCTAAAAAGAAGGGCTGAATATACAAAGAAAAAGCTCTCATTTTCCTTACATTCTGTTTTACTAGTGCCCTTTATTCACATTCCATCCTTTTGTGTGGCCGCCACTGATAAATATCTAAAACTCATCCAGGAGCTAGATTACTTTGAAGTGTATACCATAAACTTCTAAGGAAAGTTGCAGCCATACAAACGTTAACAGGCACAGATGGTGTAGGGTTCAGGAATGAAAAAAGTGGATGAATACTGTATCTGGGGTTAGACTGGAAACTACAGGCGTTAAGCCTTGTTTTTCCTTCCACCCTTCCTTGAACTTCCCGTCATTTGTCACTTCCTTGTATGCTCCTCACCTCTCAAAGTCTTCAATTCTAAATGCTGAGTTTCCAATAATTAAGACATAGACGAAAGCAATAGCAAAAGAGACAGACGTGGGTTGAAAAACTGCCTATCCCTTACTAACTACCAAGAAGTTATTTGGCTTGTCTGCTTCAACTTCCTTTTTTTAGGGTTACTTCCACCGCCCTTTGGGTGGGTCCTGTAAAGATCAAATGCAGTCATGTATATCCCAAGCTCACAGTAGGCACTCAATTATCACGGTTTGCAAAGTCCATTCACATTCATCAGCTCACTTGATCTTTTACTCAAACCCTATGAAGTATTAATACTAAATTTCCTAGAGGAGGAAATCGACTGTTGAAAGGCTAAACAATTCGTCACCTAACCCAATTAAGGCACAATTTCCTCAACAGTAAACTTGGGACTTTAAACGCCAGCCACCTTATCGGACAGGTGAAGAAACGCCTTACAATTATTATCTACCAGTGCCCCTCCCTCCGCGCCTGTCCTCTAAGCCCCGGCTCCTAGCAAAGTCCCCAGCACGCCCACCCAAGGGACGCGGACTTGCGCGCGGCAGAGAAAGTCCCCCGCGAGTCCTCGCTCGCCCAGGGGCACGAGGCGTGGGGACTTGTCTCCCCTCCGCCGGTCCCCACCAGGCCACGCGCAGAGGGGTCAAGGCCCCCCGCAACCCTGGCCTGGCCCAAGACTCAATCGCATGCCCACATTCCCCAGTCCTAGCTCCTCACGATCTTGTTCTGGTCCGTGACGAACTCGTCTATATTTTCCAGGTAAAGCTGGTCCGCCATGGTGCTGCGGCGCTGAGCCCCGCCGCCACAACCGCAGCTCCCGCCGGCGGGAAACGTCTTTCCACCCTCCCAAGTCCCGGGTCGTTTCCCACAGCAACGAATCCGACGCGCTACGGCGGCCGCCCGAGGGTCAAACTAGTCTCCGAGACGGCGCAGGCTCAAGTAGGCGGAGCTAGTAAGTTGGAGCAGGCGGAAGTGTAGAGCTAAGAGCGTGCGCGTGAGGTGGCAGCGCTGTTCTTGGAGCTGTGGTTTCAAATCTCCCATCTGCAGTTTAATGACTAACCCAGGGCAAAATACCTCACCTCTGGGAATCACAGCCTTTCCACTTTGTAAATTGATAAAATAATCCTTGCCTTTTCATACCTTTACTCAACAGATACTTATCAAGTACCTATTCCAGGCACTTCTTAGGCACTGAGGACACAGCAGTGAATGATAAAGACAGAAATAAACCAGTAATTTTAGTAGAATGATGCCAGCTGGGATAAAGTACTGCTGATTATAATCCCTCAAAATTGAGAAATTAGAGATAGTTTTCAAGAAGGGATGGGAAGAGAAATGTTTCAGAAAGAGGCAGGAACATTTGCTGGGAAGAAAAAAAGAGTTTGTTGCAGCTGGAATGTTGGGAGAAGAGGGCAATGAGGAGAGATGAGACTTGGGAAAAGGCCAATCATGCTGCACGTACAAGGCTATGTGAAGGGGCACATGAACTTGATTCTCAGGAAAAGGTTTCAGGTCGGGAGATTTCAACTAAAATTTCTCCTTACATCAGCTAAAGAACCCTTAATAACTGACTTCCACATAAGCCAGTGTAGTTCAAGAGGGCAGCATGGTGGAAAATGGAGCAAGCTCTAGAGTTAGACCCTGGATTTGAATCCTGGTGTTGATAATTGTCGTGTGACCCTAAGTAAGTTATTTAACCACTGCAAGCCTTTTACCCCATCTATAATATAGAAATAATAATAGCATCCCCTTCAAAGTTTTGTTGCAACAAGTACTGATTCAAGACATAGTAACAGCCTACTAAGGGCCAGGCACTGTTCTGGGTGCTGGGGTCAGCTGGGGTCAGCAATACACAGAGCCTGTTCACATGTAGCTTACATTCTCATAAAGATATGTGAGGGATGGCAAGGGCTTAAAATAGGATAGTGGGAAATTGAAAGAACTGAATGACTTGGGTTTTCTTTTTAGAGTCAGCAAAACCTGCTGATGAGTAGATGAATAGAGTGTGGGAAAGGTGGGAATGAAGGAAAGTACCTAGATTTGGAATCTAAATATTTAGGTAAATGGTGATGCCTTTGACTACTGGCTGTGGGAGACTGAGAGAAAGGGCAGATGAGAATATCAAAGAATATCAAAGAATTCTATTTAGTCACAGTTATAAACGAGAATATATATATATACATATATACATATGTATATATACATATATGTGTGTATATATATATATATATATCCCTCACACCATACCTACACACAATAAAATCAATGAACAGTGGATTACATTACTATACACAATGAACAGTGGATTACATTACTATATACTTATATACTATGCCTGTTGTATAGTAATGAGAGTGAGATTTCACTTAATCCCCATAACAACCCTGCAAATGAATTGTGTCTGTCCATATTTTATAGATTAGATTGCTGAGGTTTAAGAGAGGAGAGATGAATTTTCCAGGTCACAGTGTTGAGTAGTAGTACTAGGTTTGGAATTCAAGCTTCTTGTCATTGTTTCACAGGGATGGGAAGTAAGATGATTGACCAGAGTCTTGCCACTACCCCCACACCTAAGGGACCAGATGATAATATACCTGAAACAACATGGCCCTAGATATGTCAATGTTAAAAGGGTTGTGTGACTTTTAAAAGCCAGATTAGTAGTTAGCCTTGGGAGGCCTATTCAGTTTGAACATTCCTACCTCAGGGGTGAGGGACTGAATGGAATGCATGCGGGCTTTGGGGAAAAAATTTTTTTTTCTTTAAAGCAAGCAAACAAAATCCTGGGCTTGAATCCCAGCTTAACCACTTCCTAGCTGTGTGGACTTAGGCAAATCAACTTAACTTCTCTAGCCCTCAGTTTCCTGATCTTTAAAAGAAGGAGCAATAAACTGGTGTACTAATAAAATGTATAACAACCAAACTTAAAAAGCCCTGATTTGGGGCTCCTGGGTGACTCTGTCAGTTAAGCACGCAACTCTTAATTTCAGCTCAAGTCATGATTTCATGGTGGTGAGATTGAACTGTCCGTTGGGCTCTGCACTGGGCATGCAACCTGCCTGAGATTCTCTCTCTCCTTCTGCCCCTCTCCCACTTGTGTGCACACATGCAGCCTCTCTCTCTCTCTCTCTCTCTCTCTCTCTCAAAAATAAATAAATAGCCCTGAGTTGAAAACTTATGTGGTGTGAATACTCCCATCATGGCAGATTTCTAGCTAGTGATATTGATGTCACTGAATGCAAAGTACGTGGAGACACACAAGATCATGAGATCACACCATTATTTCCTCAATACACATAGAATAAATAACCTCAAGAGCATATATGGCAGTAAGGTAATTAGGAAGTGATGATATTCGAATATATATTGTCTTTGTTTTTACTATTATTTATTTAGTTGTAAATTTATATAATTTAATTTTTAGTAATGGCTCTTGTGAAAAGATAAAAAAAGGAAACCTGGTTTAGAATGGAGTTGGGAGGCCAGCAGGGGGAGCTCTCAAGCCCTACCACTCCTTGTCAATTGCAGACCCAACTGGGCAGGTTCTGTGCCTGGCGCGTTTAGCAATGTAAAATTAACTCATCTTCTTATTCTAGGCATCTGTAACATTTTCCCTATTTGAAATGTAACAGGCAAACCTCCAAAAAGGAAAAGTACCACCATTTCTACCTTAAATGCTGCTTCTTAAAAATATATATATATATTCAGTCCCTGTTCCTTATAGATGAAGCTTAATAAAAACGTCAAAAACAATAGCAGTTCTCCAGGAATCTGAACAGCCAATCAACCAAAGTATTTCTAAACAAATGAGGCCAGACAAAACTTGGGGATGGCAGTGTCAGCTGATACCAGAAGTGGGAGCCATAGGATCAAGACTCTTCAGCCTTCATGTTTCAAAAGAGGTTGGTATTAGAAACAGAAGACTAATCCTTCTTTTTCCTCCTTTT
Organism: Acinonyx jubatus; assembly: GCF_027475565.1. Classification (NCBI taxonomy): domain Eukaryota; kingdom Metazoa; phylum Chordata; class Mammalia; order Carnivora; family Felidae; genus Acinonyx; species Acinonyx jubatus. The sequence continues at coordinate 56,738,003 of NC_069390.1, read as the reverse complement.
CATCCCAGAAATGATTAACATCAGAGAGGCTAATGATTGTGACGAGGCATGGGATGGTGAATCTAGACTGGACTCAATCAATATCGGGAAGAGAATAAGGAGTGGTCAACCTATATGCAGGCAGGACCCCAGACTCAGAGTAGGGGAGGGACACCAGGCCTCTGACCAGGAAACAGGGCCTGTGGGAGCAGCTCAGGAGTCCCACCAGAGAACTGGGCTACAGGGCTCCTGAAGATTTCTGGGAGATAGCATTCCAGGCAGAAGAACAGGTCAGAACCAAGGAATACAAGATTAAGAGCTATAATTTAGGGGCCACATAACTGTCCAAGGGTTGTTCCAGATCCCAGGGACCCAGAACTTATTAATACCATGCTATTAGCATTAGATCATTCATACATTCATTCATCAAATATTACTCAAGGCCTCCTGTCTACCAGGCCCTGTGTGACTACTGGGAACAGAGCATGGTCTTCCTCTCCGAGAATTTAGTCTGTGGGGAGTAAATAGCAATACAATGTGGGGAAAGCACAGGGTGCCATGGGAACCTGGCAGAGGCAACTAACCCCGCCTGGAGCTCAGAAGAAATGTGGAGAAAACTGGATTTAGGTATCCAGGACTAGATAGCATGTAATCCTTCCTTTCACTTTAGGTGAAATGTATAGGAAATCAGAGTGCTGTCACGGTTATTAACACATACAACAAGCCAATATAATAAAAGGTATTTTATGAGAACATGTGTACCTTGTGCAGGCTGTCTTGTGGAATGTACAGCTATCAAGGCCAGGGCACATCAACCTTCCTGACAGCTGGTGAGGCAGGAGCCCAGGGCAGGGTAAAATAACATGCTGTTCTAACACACCTTATCAGTTCTATAAAAATCAATGTAAAACCCCTCTGTGACCAAAACAAAGTGGGTGAGCCAAGAGGGCAATCAGACACTGGTTCCCCTGTTTTATACCCACTGCCACCCCACCATACCCCCAACCCAAACTTACACCTCAGCCTGTTTATTTCTCAACTCAATCACCAACAGTTTCACTTTGCTACCTTTGTTGCCTCAGTCACGCAGAAAAAGAGCAGGAAGATCTCACCCCGGTCCCATCTTGCAATTACTTTGTATATTGTTTTCCTTTCTCAATCCCTTTGGGGGCTGGAAGGGTGCTTTGGAGGAGTGTGTGTCCCTATTTTCGCTGTTAGCATTTTTGTTGTAAGCATTTTAGCCACATAATTGGCCAAAAAGCAGTTTTTCCATAAAAGGTAAGATCACAAAAAAATAAGAGAGGGACACTCATTAAAAAGGACATACTGAAGAATGAATAACAAAATTAAAAAGACACTATGGCAAAATACAAAGTATTTGAATGCATTCAAAATATATAGTATAGATTCATGGCAATACTGTGTAAATAACTGACTTTATTTAGTGGATTGTATCTGAGCATTTGTCTTCAAAATCTTTTGTTCATAATATTATATATATTTTTTTGCTTGTTGATTCATTTCTTCATTGGACATCAGACTTTTTTTGCTAAATTTTTTTCCTTCATTAATAGAGGTATCAGTTTCCAAATAGGAGGATGCATATTTGTAACTGAACTTTGTATTGCATTGTGACTGCCTTCTACACTGTTGTTTGTTCTTGGCATATGTCCATTGGTAGATGTTACAAAGTTCTAAGGGAAATGTGGGTTCAAAACTCTGTGCCACTGTATAGACCATTATGAGGGCTAAGACTCACATAATATAGAAATGGGAGTACTGTGTTAATGAAGAAATGAAACCAAACTCAACCAGTTGATGAAACCAACAAACTGTCAAACCAAACTACCAACCAGTTACTTTTCTCTTTTATGGCAAAATTGCCTTAGAGCCAATTAGTTATGTGGCAAAGATGTTTATGGCAAAACTACCTAAAACCAGAAGGGTGATGGTAAAAGTGAAGATAATTGGAAATGGATGATGAGAAGTTTTGTCTTAAGCACATCATTTATGAATTATTAAATTGGGAGCGGGAAGGTGAGGGAGACTTGGCATTCAGGGCTCGAAAGAAACGTGATCCTTCTCTAGACACCATTGCTGTCTGGCTTCCGGCACTGCTGGTTGGAAAGACTTCCTGAGGAAATGTCATGTGGCCTCACTTTGGTATGGAGTAAAGAAGGGGCAAAGGCCATTCTACATACAGTGGATGGAGTGGCTGCTCTCTTTGCCTCATTGTCTCTCTCCTGGCATTACTGCTTCTCTGTCTCTACGACTATTCTGTTTGACTTTGGCTTAATCACAGTTTCTACTTCCTCATAATTTTAGTTTAAACACAACCATAAGTTACCAAGGGTCATCTACACTACTACCTCCAGCTTTTACCGCATCATTACAGATGCTTTTGACAATTCCCCATCCTGTAATTCCTAAATGGTTGAACCTGATTTGCTCAGCTTATCTCAGGGTTTTGGTTTTTTAAAATCTCAGAGTATTGATATCTTCCTCAGGATACTGACCAGCCACGTACAGGTTCCTCTTGGATAGGTGCTCTTTTACTTAATCCTCAATGGTTCATTGAATTCCTTCTATGAGCCCACTATACACATGAGATACAGTAGAATACATGATGCCCAGATGCAGAGTTAGATTGGGGATCCACACATTCTATTTGGGCCATCAGAGAGAGTAGATCACCCAGGGACAGAGCTGAAGAACAGAACTCCAAGGAACATCAGCACAGAAAGGACATGCAAAGAAGGAAAGGCCTAAAAAGGGAACTGAGAGAGAAAAGGAAAACAGGTAGGTTTCCATATGGAAACAAAAAAAGTGAGTTTGAAGAAGAGAGTTTGCAACAGTGTAAAATGTGAAATGGTGTTGGATAGGGGTTGAGAGGAATACATAGGGGTTTGACAGTCAGGAGGCCTCTGATGAAGTACAAAAGGAGTGTGAGACACAAAAGCCAGATGGCAGTGAGTTAGGAGGGAGGAAATGTAAGAAAAGAAACTGAAGATGGAGGGTAAAGGCAACTCTGGCCAATTAAGTATGTGGAAATGGAGAAATAGGAGTGAGGGTGGTCATGAACTTTACAACATGTGTGCCTAAGCGATAGGGGTGGGAGGTGGTGGTGGGTATTTGTCTTAGAAAAAGGTAGGACAGGAATTCTGGGGTCTTTTTCATCTAGAATGTCCTCAGTAGGGTTGCCTCAGAAACTTCAGGCCAGAATCTGCAGGAGGAGGGCATAGGGTAGATCCTCGGTTCCCAAAGAATGGAAATTTCTTAAAGGTCTTTTCATTCTTGGATTCCCAGCACCCAGCATGGCCATAGATGGCACAGGGTAGGCCCTTAGCAAATATGTGTTGACTGGTAACTGAATGGCTGAATGAATCAATGGATGGATAAAACTGAATTAAATATTGTTCTGTTCTATAATCCCTTTGTTGATCTACAGAATATTGTTTGTGGAAGGTGTTGTCTACCTTCCCTTCCACCACTTGAACTATTATATAGTCTGTTATCAAGGTGAGCATTACTGATAAGCTAACTGGGGAAATCCAGCTTCCTTCAAAGGCCCAGAGATCAGAAATGAGGGCACAGGGTGGGGCGGGGGGAAGCTTTTATGGACAAAAGCTAGGACTAAGCACAGGTCCTAAACAGGCTTGAGAATTGCAGAGAACACTGTTGCTGGAGACTCCAAAGTGAGGTTTCCTACATTCCTATATATATAAACTTCATAC